>NC_064923.1:162038025-162361525 GCF_023897955.1 Schistocerca gregaria | reverse complement strand
ATAATTACATTAATCCTCAGGGGGTACACGCCTACTTTGTGTACCATGAGTTTGGCAAGCACAAGTAGTCCTAGCTAATATGGTATTTGCTTATACAACTTTACACATCGGTCCCATATTCCTCTAACACAGAATTACACAGCTATCTGATTATTTAACAGAGAAAGAAACTTTTTTTTTTACTATGTCAGTGACACATGTTTACGTAATTACTTAGTTGGATAACTTACGAAATTGTAGTTGTTTGTACTTTGTGAACTGTTCATATTTTTTTCGGATTCAATGTGATACTATGAGAACTTTGAATGTCGTATTTGGTATGGGATCACGATTTTTAAAGTATGTTTGAGTTAGATGACACTATTGAAATGAGCAGAGAATTTTTTTTAGGTTTTGAAATTATTGAAGGAAGCTACGACGATTTTGGGATTCGACTGTGGTTTTATGATGTTATGATGACGATGTGTATTACGCTGTTGCGGTATGTTTATGACGAATAAGCTGATGCTCTATAAGGAATTTGATTATGCTACGTATTTCTTATGATTAAATATTGAAGAATTGTCGACAAATATGTATATGTGTAATAAAGCAAGGAATAATGAGTAGTGGTTAGGGACTCTGGTTTGTGAAAAAGGTTGTTGGAAACCAAGAATCGTACTTTAAGAGTTATGAAATGTATGTAAATGCGTGAATTTATTAAAATGCTGACGAAAATTTTTTGGACGCTATCATATCAATAAGACTTTGTTTCTACAGATGTGTAACGCAAATTCTTGACCTGTGAATTTTTTTATATGAGACTGCCACTATAGCGAAAACTTTCGGTTAGAAAGTTAAGTGACCAGCTGCACATAATGCGTCATGGGCACGCAGCAGGGCGACAGCAACCTGGAAACAAGCCATTAGTGTGTGCCTGTGAGAGGCCCAGGAAAAAAAAAGGAAAGGCCATAATCCTCGCTATTGACATTCCTTTGTAGAAAGCACCGCAAATACGACACGCTCATTACTTGGAAACTTTCTTACATATGCACACCTGATAATGACAAGCGTCTTTCTACAAGAGTTGAGAGAATTTGTACTGACTTATGAAATGCCACATAGCTATTGAATGATGTTTTATTCTGTGCTTTGCATAATTGCTTATTTCATTTGATACCTGTTTTCCAGCTGTGTTACAGCATTAGTTTTATAAAATAAAATGAAATGCATTCGTTAATGTAAAAACGTTCTGTCAACAGATCTGTTAAATAATAATTTTATGATCCACATTCTTCAAAAAAAGGAGCACTTGTAAAGGAAAGAACAATAAGAAGGGACTAGTAACCGTTACTGCATACTTCATTTTCTTTCCAACTACTTGGTAATATCTTTTGTAGAATTAGCTTTGTGGTGCACCACTTTAATTAAATAGACATTATGATGTGAATATACATTTCTCTTATCTGCATTGTTGTCTTTAGTGTGCTATTTTTTCTGCTTGAGCTTTGTCATGTTTAGGTATAAGTTACTGCATTTGCTGCTGCTGTGTGCCAGGCACAGTGCTACTGAATTTTACTTTGTATTACACTGTTTTACCAGTTTTACTATTGATTTATTTTTTCTTGTTTGGTGTGTATTGCCTTATATTAGTTATAATATTGCAACTGCTTTCCCAATTTCCATTTTTGTCATTGTTGTTTGTGTTAATTGTTTTGTGCTGCTGCATTGCATCATCCCTTAGTTTAGCATCTGAGCTCAGTAGATTTACGTTAGCTTAAGAGGGGGTAGACTATACAAGTGAACTAGCTGTGAAGAACGGAAAGAAATGCATTGAGAAGCCATAAGAAAATGGTTTGGCCAAAAAAGGATTTTGAAAGAGAATATGAACAAAAAAATGGGGATTAGGGACAACAGGTTTAGGCAGGATTTTCTTGGAAATAAATGATGAGATAAGATGATGGAAAATAAATAATGAGGTAAGAAATATGTGAACGTATAAATACAGAAAGCATGCTTGGATACGATTTGTTTTTGGTGGAAACAAATGTTGAAATAAGAGGAAAGATCTATGGAATGAAGTTTTGGGTTGGACTGCAGTACCAAATGTTACACTGAAAACAAACCCCACCCTTTCCTCTTGTGTTATCCCACTATGTGTTTGTGTACCCTTGTGTATTTGTTTTCTTCCCGTCTCTGTGTACTGTTTCGTATAATTTTTTCTCTTCTAATACTAAGCTACATGCACTATGATGAGGAATACTGTTATCCTCCAATATAATTTGCATTAATAACATGTTATTTACTTCATAAAGATGTTTACACATTATTTATTCTGTTTTGTTGCACATGTGTGAAGTTGAAGTTTCAAAAGTTATTCTCATGTTTTATGTATGTACTTATGTCGTAATTTTTGTAACACTGATGTATTTGTCATTTCGATTCTTTTGTAAAGCCTGTATTACTGCAAATGTTATCTGTACTGTTATGTTCTTTAATGATATATTTTGTATCTTTGTTATTGTATTCTCATGTTATAAAATTGAAATTGAGACCAATTAATCAAATTAAGTAACTTGTAAATTACATTTCACTGCACACATTTCTGTTGGTCATAGTATATGGACAATATGTAGGGACTGATAGTGTTTGCACGTGTGTTCATAATTGAGCAAGGGACTCGATAACAGCATTGCTGGTTCAAAGGACATTTCAAACAAATTCTTTGTGAGTGGACAAGTGGTGGTTTATGGACTTGCTATATTGTCCACAAGACTCTTCGATGGCGATTGTGCACCTGCACAGTCACAACAGTTGGCTGCTAGCCATCTCCACAAGAACTACAGTGGGTGTACACCTTTGATGACCCACCAATACCATTATTTCTACAAGGACTGCAGTGGGTCTGCACATCTGGTGGTCCACCAATACCATAATCTCTACTAGGACTATAGTGGGTCTGCTCTGTGATGACCAACCTTCCAATATTCTTCAAAACTTCGACTGACTCTTCTGTGGGTTTGCTCTGTTGTGGCCCATTACATGTCAGCCTGTCTTTCCGTTGGAAGGACAACACTACTTCTTCAAGACTGCATGGAAATCCACTACTTCCGTGTGCATTTTCTTTTACTGAGTTTTGAAATTTGTAAGAGTGGATGTCACGAACTGCTATATACATTATTTTCTTTTACTGCTCAGACATTGAGCAAAAACACTGCTATTTTACTGGGATGAACGATCGGGACTGTCTTTATGGACTGTGAGAAAATTTTAGCTTTTGACCAACATTGTATCGATAAGTGTGTGCATTTCATTTCTTTGTTATTGAAATTATTAAAAATTTTATCAAATCATTATTGGCCACTGCCTAAAACAATTAGTAAAATTTTTGTGGGGAGCATGGGAGCTATGTAAGCAGTCTGTTTAGGTTTTTATATTGGTAACATCATGTAGCGCTCTGTATGAAAATCACTGGCTGTGGTGTGTGCAGTCTGTGGCTCGTTTGTATTGTTGTCTGCCATTGTAGTGTTGGGCAGTTGGCTGTTAGCGGCACGTAGCGTTGCGCAGTTGGAGGTGAGCCGCCAGCAGTGGTGGATGTGGGGAGAGAGATGGCGGAGTTTTGAAATTTGTAAGAGTGGATGTCAGGAACTGCTATATACATTATGCCTTTTGAACCCTATTGAGGTAAATACATTGTTTGTTCTCTATCAAAATCTTTCATTTGCTAACTATGCCTATCAGTAGTTAGTGCCTTCCATAGTTTGAATGTTTTAGTTAGCTGGGAGTAGTGGCGCTCGCTGTATTGCAGTAGTTCGAGTAACGAAGATTTTTGTGAGGTAAGTGATTTGTGAAACGTATAGGTTAATGTTAATCAGAGCCATTCTTTTGTAGGGATTTTTGAAAGTGAGAGTGCGTTGCGCTAAAAATATTGTGTGTCAGTCTAAGCACAGTCTTGTGTCATTTTTCTAAGGGGACGTTTCAAATGAAGTTCGATATCAGGAGGGACAGGATTTCTGGTCAGGTGAATACAGAGTTATAAATACAAAATCAAATAGGCGTAATGCAGGACTAGGTGTAATAATGAATAAAAAAATAGGAACATGTATAAGCTACTGTGGACAGCATAGTGAACGTATTATTGTAACTAAGACAGACACGAAGCCCACACCTACCGAAGTAGTACAAGTAGTTTATATGCCAACTCGCTCCTCGGATGACGAAGATATTGAAGGAATGTATGATGAGATAAAAGATATTATTCAGATAGTTTAGGGGGGATCGAGAATGTAACAGCGATGGGGGCCTGGAATTTGATACTAAGAAAAGGAAGAGGAGGAAAAGTACTAGGTGAATGTAGACTGGGGGGAAGGAATGAAAGAGGAAGCCACCTGGAAGTATTGTAAATTGAGCATAATTTAAATATATCTAACACTTGATTTAAGAATCATAAAAGAAGGTTGTACCCATGGAAGAAACCTGGAGAAGCCGGAAGATTTGAGATTGATTATGTAATGGTAAGACAGAGATTTCGGAACCAGGTTTGAAATTGTAAGACATTTTCAGGGACAGATGTGGAATTTGGCCAGAATTTAAAGGCTGCAAACTGTAGATTAAAACTTAAGAAACTGAAAAAGTGTTGGAATTTAAGGAGCTTAAAACTGAAAAAGTGTAGGAATTTAAGGAGTTAGGGGCTAGATGAACTAAAAGAACCGAAGGTTTCAAAGGGAGCATTAGGGAGCGATTGATAAGGAGAAAGAAATACAGTATAAGAAGAAAAGGTAGATTTGAGACATGAGATAATGAATGCAGCAGAGGGTCAATTATGTAGAAAGACGACAGTCAGTATATATCCATGGGAACGCAAAAGATATTGAATTTAACTAATGAAGGCAGAAAACATAAATCTGCACTATATGAAGCAGGCGAAAGGGAATACAAAGGTTTAAAAATTTCTATAGGAAATGGAAAATGGCTATGCAGGAATCGCTAGAGGACAAAACTAAGGATGGAGAAGCCTATACCACTAGGAATAGTATAGATAACGCAAAAAAATATTAAAGAGACATTTGAAGAAAAGAGAGCCACCTGCTCGGACGAAAACCAGTCCTAACCAGAGAAGGAAAAGCAAAAAGGTGAAAGTAGTATACGGGGGGTCTATACAAGGACGATGTACCTGAGGGCAATACTATAGAAATGGAAAACGACGTAGATGAAGATGAGAGGGGAAATATGGTACTGCATGAAGAATTTGATAGACAACTGAAAGACCTACACTGTGTGATCAAAAGTATCCTGACACCCCCAAAGACACACCTTTTTCATATCAGGTGCATTGTGCTGCAACCTACTGCCAGATATTCCATATCAGCGACCTCAGTAGTCGTTAGACATCGTGACAGCAGAATGAGGCGCTCCAAGGAACTCATGGACTTCGAACGTGGTCAGGTGATTGGGTGTCACTTGTCTCATAATCCTGTACGAGAGATTTCCACACTCCTAAACATCCCTAGGTCCATAGTTTCTGGTGTGATAGTGAAGCGGAAACATGAAGGGACACGTACAGAACAAAAGCGTACAGGCCTACTTCGTCTGTTGACTGACAGAGACCGCCAGCAGTTGAAGAGGGTCGTAATGTGTAATAGGCGGACGTCTATCCAGACCACCACACAGGAATTACAAAATGCTACAGGATCAACTGAAAATATTATGACAGTTAGGCGGGAAGCGAGAAAACTTGAATTTCATGGTCGAGCGACTGCTCATAAGCCACACATCACGCCGGTAAATGCCAAACGACGCCTCACTTGGTGTATGTAGCGTTAATATTGGACGATTGAAAGGGGGAGAAACGTTGTGTGGAGTCATGAATCACCTTACAGGATGTGGTGATCCGATGGCAGGGTGTGGGTAAGATGAATTCCCGGTGAACGTCATCTGCCAACGTGTGTTGCGTCAACAGTAAAATTCGGAGGCGATGGTGTTATGGTATAGTCGTGTTTTTCATGGAGGGGGCTTGCACCCCTTGTTGTTTTGCGTGGTACTATCACAGCACAGGCCTACATTGATGTTTTAAACACCTTCTTGCTTCCCTCTGTTGAAGAGCAATTCGGGGAAGACGATTTCATCTTTCAACACGATCGGTCACCTGTTCATAATGCACGGCCTCCGGCGGAGTGGTTACACGACAATAACATTCCTGTAATGGACTGGCCTGCACAGAGTCCTGACCTGAGTCCTATTGAACACCTTTGGGATGTTTAGGGATGCCGACTTCGTACTAGGCCTCACCAACCGACATCGATACCTATCCCCAGTGCAGCACTCCTCAAGAAACCTTCAGCAAGTGACTGAACATATGCCTACGAGAGTAGAAGCTGTGCTAGCACCATATTGAATTCCAGCATTACCGATGGAGGGCACCACGAACTTTTAAGTCATTCTCAGCAATGTGTCCGGATACTTATGATCACATAGTGTAAGACGAAAGAAGGCCCTGGAAAAAGTTCAGTTGGAACTACTCATAGCCTTGGGAGAGCCAACCATGACAAAACCAAGAATATAAGAATTCCAATTTCAAAGAGAGCCGTTGCTGACAGCTGTGAAAATTGCAGAACCATGAATTTAATAAGTCACGATTATAATATACTGCCTCGAATTCACTACAGATCAATGGAATAACTGGTAGACGTCGACCTCGGGCAAGTTCCGTTTTGGTTCCGGAAACATGTAGGATCACGCGAAGCAATAATGACCCATCACTTATCATAGAAGATAGGTTAAGAATAGGCGAACCTACATTTATAGCATTTGTAAACTTAGAAAAAGCTTTCGACAGTATTGACTGGAATACTCTCTTTTACATTCTAGAGGTGGCAAGTGTAAAATACAAAGAGCGAAAAGCAATTCACAATTTGTAAAGGAGTCATGCGGCAGTTATAAGGGTCGAGGAATACGAACGGGAAGCAGTGGTTGAGTGAAACTGTGTTGTAGCCTATCCCCGATGTTTTTCAATTTGTATAGTGAGCAATAAAGGAAACAAACAAATTGGAGTAGGAATTGAAATCGAAGGCGAAGAAATAAAAACATTGCCGGTGGCGTTGTGATTCTGTCAGAGACGGCAAAGAACTTGGAACAGCAGTTGAACGCAATGCGCAGTGTCTTCAAAGGAGAATATAAGATGAACATCAACAAAAGCAAAACGAGGATAATGGGATGTAGTCAGACTAAATCAGATTAGGAACTGAGCCACTGAAAGCAGTAGGCGAGTTGTGCTATTTGGACAACAAAGTAACTCGTGATGGTCGAAGTAGAGAGGATATAAAATTTAGTCTGGCAATGGGAAGAAAAGCATTTCTGGGAAAGACAAAGTTGTTAATATCAACATAGATACACGTGTCACGTAGCGTTTTCTGAAAGTTTTTTAATAGAATGTCCCCATGTATGGAAATAAAACATGGACGATAAACAGGCTTCAAATGACTCTGAGGACTATGGGACGTAACATCTGTGGTCATCAGTCCCCTAGAACTTAGAATTACTTAAACCTAAGTAACCTAAGGACATCACACACATCCATGTCCAAGGCAGGATTCGAACCTGCGCCCGTAGCGGTCAGCGGTTTCAGTCTGAAGCGCCTAGAACCGCACGGCCACACCGGCCGGCACGATAAACAGTTTAGACAAAAAGAGAATGGAAACTTTTGAATCGTGGTACTACAGAAGAATGCTGAAGATTAGATCGGTAGAGCATGTAACTAATGAGGAGATATTGAATAGAATTGGGGAGAGGAGAAATTTGTAGCACAACCTGACTAGAAGAAGACATCGGTTGGTACGACATATTCTGAGACATCAAGGGATTACCGGTTTAGCACTGGAGGGAAGCGTGGGGGTAAAAATCGTAGTGGGATGCCAAGAAATGAGTACATTAAGCAGATTCAGAAGGATGTAGGTAGCAGTAATTACTCGGAATGTAGAGGTTTGCACAGGGTACAGTAGCATGGAAAGCTGCATCAAACCAGTCTCTGGACTGAAAACAGCAGTAACAACATCCTTAGCGAATTTGAAACACCTCAGATCATTCCTCATTATATTAGTATAAAATTTCCTTCCACACTGATTATTCCGCTCGTTTACGTTAACTTTCAGTTTACTGAAGGGTTTTCCCCTAATTCAGTTAAGCTTTAGAGTATAGTGATTCCAGTTACATCTACATTCCAAAAGTCACTAAGGTCCGTTTTAATCTTGTCAAAACATATTTCAGATGGTCAAGAAATAAGCCTGTGTTGTGGTTTATGAAGTCAGTACATCGTATAAAAATAGTTGCCCGAGGATGTCGAGTGGAAAGGATCGGCTGTCATTTCTGAAATACTGAAAACCAATCAGGTCCCGCCATTCCAAAGTAGGACCAATACAAACAAAGATCATATTAATAACTTAAATCTTTTTGTGAATCCATATCTGTGTGAGAATTTCGTTGCCTTTTCAGAATTTCCTGATTCTTGGAATTTGTTCTAGTATCCCTCTAGAGTTGTCTAGGTTTTTTAAACTCTTTGCTCACTTCAGTAGTCGATCTTCCATGCCTTTTTCCTTCGATAACTAATACCATTGTGGTTGTTTCGACATTAAAGTCGTTTTAGTTGAATGCATGCTCACAAGTCATGGATTGTGGCAGTGAAATCAAACATCGCATTGATGTTAGTGGTTTAAATTCAGTGCAAGTCACAACTCTCTTATGTAAAAATTGAAAGGGGTATGAACTAGACTTTGCTTACAATAGATCTGTTGAATTTAATAAGAGTACTTCCTTATAAAAAGATAGCATGGCACGTTCATCATGTGGTCGGCATGCTACAGATTACGTGGGTCATTGTACGACATCGTCATATTGGAACTATTTTTGTTAGTTTACGAAAAAGGATTTAAACATTTATCTCTTTATACATATTTATACAGTGTCAAGGCAATCTTTAATCTATAGAATGTAATCGTTCTACATAGTAAGCACATTGTCTTGGAGCATACAACAGTCTTCAACAAGGAAATTCAACTTCTACTAACGATAAAACCTAAAGTGCGTGTACTTTTACACTCGATAGTCTAATTGGACTGACTCATTTCTGGAACAGTATTTTTCGACCCGCCTCCTGGTTCAGTGAGGTATTGTAATGGCAGTTAAATGAAATGATACCAACTGGCCGTCGTACCTTGTGGTCAGTGTTAGGCGGTTTCACTTGCAATGAGGCAGAGAATATAGTAAGCGTATTGTCTGCCGAGAAGTTAATTTTGCAGACTGCGTTATTCTGAATATTATAACACTGCAAATTAAACCTAAAAATCTAAAGTTGTTGAGTGGTAGACATTTAAATGAAAGTATGTAGAAAGTACACTATTTTATGAAGTTATATTTCATTGAAAACGTAAGACGTATTTTCGTAAAGTGTGTCCATTAATTAAGTGGTTGAAAACATATGTGTTTAACTGGAAAGATTAACAGAGACTAAAGAGCAGTTTGAAATATCGATGTGCCTTTTTGTAAGCTCGCAAGTGAAGGAATCGTTATGCGAATAGCACTAAACGTCTTGTCACAGATTATGCAAAAAATCAATTCATGAAAATCTAAACTCAAAAAATCATGTGTTGCTTGCGATTTATTGGAGAGTTAGTTACGTATTACATTCAGAATAAAAAAATCACACTCACATAGATAAAATTGTTCACTGCTTCTGAATGCGCAATTTGATAAGTTCAAAATAAGTAGCATCTAAGTGATTGTGGGACGCCATTGCAGCACATGATAAGCAGTTTCTACAGCTAGGGGCTTATTACTTAGCCCCGAACAATAGAACAAAGCGATCTCCCACATAAATTGTGTGTGTTGATGTGATGCGTTTCAGTCCAGCTATAAAAAGGACGACCTTTTCTCTATGGGAGGAGTTCCCTGGAGTAATCTGGAAAGTTCGTATGCAGACTGGGTGACAGTGTACGCTCAGCATGGAACTTTGTTTATAGTTATAAGGTAAACTGCTACTGCCCTGCTTGCCTATGCTACCATCCATTCGGAGTCGTTTGTCCTCTTTTCGTAGTGAGGAAGCACTTTTCAGTGACGTTTGGCGCAAACTTGGCAAATTCTAGGTTTTGTTTGGTGGGTGTTGAGTTCACTTTGAATGTTTGCACAGCTATTATAGAAAACGATATGGAATATGTCCAGTTTCGCTACAACAATTCCACGAACATCCGAGGTGACAAATTTATATCGTATAAAAACTGGTGGTATTCACCAGGGTGGCAACAATAATTTTAAGTGACATATAAAACCTTCTGTGTGGGTGTTGAGTTCACTTTGAATTTTTGCACAGCAATTATAGAAAACGATACGGAATATGTCCAGTTTCGCTACAACAATTCCACGAATATCCAAGGTGACAAATTTATATCGTATAAAAACTGGTGGTATTCGCCAGGGTGGCAATAATAATTTTAAGTGACATATAAAACCTTCTGTTGTGGATTTTAGTCCCCTTTGTGGTTGGGTATATCTCGATTCAAAAGTACTTCGAATTACTGATTACGATATCGATATCATGAGACCTTGTGTGAACAGCTTTAATTCTGCCCTGTTATGCAAATAATGAGTATTGTCGTGGCAATATATACAGTATCCTTTCTTTTTGCACTTAGAATAATTGATAGATCCTTAAGAATTAGAAAAAGCGAGTATGAGAGTGTTCGAAAAGAATCTGAATGCATGCAGAAAGGATGTAGTGGGTGCATCACATTGATATGCATTGAATTCTCTGAGGTAATTATTTCAATTCCATGCTATACTTACAATTATTTTTTCTTAAATAGCTTGAGAGCTACATAATCTTAGATGCATAGCTTACTGTAACATCCTGCAACCTATGAAGGGAAGCTTTAATGGAAAATACTGTTTCGCAGTTATGAACTTTTATTTCAACGATCTGCAGTGAAAGAGTCATTTTTTATTTGCCTGAAAATTTGTTCGGTAATATTCCAGCATAAAGTAAAAAAATTCACAAAATTAACACTACAGAGATAAATGTAAACAGATAAAGTCCTTAGCTTAACTAGTAAGCAGCCATAATGCAAATGGAAATTTTTCCAAACCAGTAAGAATCGAAAAGACACATGCAGAAAATTATAAGGCTTACTGTCAAAAAAAAGTAATAGCAAATGTTGAAAGAAAACACTTGCCAAAAATAGCTACATGTGGCTCAGAAACAAGGCGTGAATGAAGAAGAAAAGTAAGCGGGAAGCTTTGAAATCTGTTTCCAGAGAAGAATATAGAAAATTAACTGGATACGCGTAAGTACTGTACGATTAACTTTTTGGAACACGAAATGGAAATAATTTCTCTTGAAGTATATCATCTTGAGGAGAGAGAACTGCAGCTCTAATCATGGTTTTTTTTGGTCAGGTTGCGCATCTGTTGCTATAGCTAGCCTTTTTGGATGTTGGTTATAACAGAATGAAATGTTTTTAATATTCCCTCCCTATTTTATAAAGTAAACATATAATGTGAGTCGTCAGTTGAATTTTTAGATGAGAACGAGCAAAGAAATACTGCTGACACGCAGTGCAAACGCTATTTAAGTAAAAGTTGGAAGTTTAAATAGCCAGCAACTACCAATTGTCCAACATGAAATTTTAAACAGAGCTCTCTTCAGTCTGTATATTTATAGTGAGAAGCTGTTGTGGATATGTATTAATACCTATTAGTGTTAACACACGTGGGTATTTGCCTGCACCTCTTCAAGTAACATTTACAATTCGCTAGTCGTGTTTTCAGGGTTTCCTTTTCCTGCCTTAACACTCGGATTACCACTGAGGTTAATATGACACTAGAAGCACATTGGAAAATTGTTTGCAGAGCTCTTTACCTTTTCAAAATACATTACTTTCTCTGTCTGAGTCTATTCCATCCAATGATGTTTTGTTCAAGTTTATATTTAAAAACATTAAACTTTCTTCACGGTTTTTTATCGCGCTGTGTGTGTGTGTGTGTGTGTGTGTGTGTGTGTGTGTGTGTGTCTGTGTGTGTGTGTATGTGTGTGTGAAGATATATGCCAAATACATTTGTGTATTAATAAGATATACACTTATTAGGAACAAAAATAATAAGCATCAAACATTCTAATATTTTTTACAACTTAACGACATTATCAGAGAAATAAACCTGAACTATTATTCCATTTCGTTGCACTCTGTGTTTGACTTGGCCCTTTTCAACGAACACTACTTCCAATAATATCGACTGTACGTTTATTCCTCTCGTCCATACACTGTATTTCCATCAAAGAAAATATTCTCCCAACGTTACCAGTGCACCCTGGTACGCAAAAACTTACACATATAACATAAATCTTTATATTACTTGTGAAATTCTAATTTGGAAAATACAACTACCTATTTTTGAGACCCAGTTTTTTTCCCCTGTAATTCAGAGGCGGAATGGTTTTTAGTTTGGCGATTCGATTAAACAAGAGTGTGTAATTTATATTAACTTTTATTTTTTATTTTTAGATGTTCCACCGATTTTACTACACTTCTCCTTAGAGATATTTTGCCAGTCATCCACTGAAACACCAAGTATTTTTAATGGTATTGTCAACATTGTCAAATAATCACGACTAATTCGTCATGAGAAATTTCAATTGGAGTCTGTTTTTTAAACCACTCCATTTTCTTGGCATTTACTTAGCATTGTTTTAAGTTGAGAAAGCAAAAACTGAATTTTCAACTTTTCCATTGTTAAGTTCTTAGTCGATGTACACCATTTAAAACTTCTGTAAGAGAAGTTTTTCTTTCTTCAATTTTTAATACTCAGAAATGAAGAGTGTACATTGGCTATGAAGAAACCAAAGATAGACTTGACTGAAAGAATTTGTGAAAAATCAAGTGAAATACTGGGTGCATTTCCTTCTGACGCAAAAAAAAGAAAGATTCCTGCGCATAAAATAAATTTACAGAACGTTCAGTAACTGGTAACAATGACATCCGTCCCGTTTCAGAATGTGAAATCAGAGTTTTAGATTAACAAATTCACAGAAATATTTTGTCCCTTCTATCATGACAGCGTAAATCACAAAATAATTGGATACTTTTTTTAAATTATTTGATCAGTGCCACAGAATAATTGATCAGCTGCTGTTTGTAATGTCTTGTGTAATATAGGACCATATGCTCCAATTTTTAGTTTTCGTTAATTGCATATAATATTAGTACTATGTCTCTCTCGCCCTCCAAAATTGACGTTAGCTTTATTGCCTCCAAATCCAATGTATTTCGTAACAGCTATTTTAAAATCATTTGAAGTGTGCAAAAAAAAATTGACCAACTCATCTGAGATCTCCACCTCTTAAACTTCCCAGTTTTAATAATTTTATACTCATGCCCATCTTGGTAAAATATTGAATCAGAAGTTAAAATATTTTTTTTCATTTTTATTGTTACTGCCGTCAGTCTTAATGCTATAAAATGAACAACTTTGAAGTTCGTTATGAATTAATGAATTTTCTGGATGAGTCATGTTGAGTGGCAGTTTTTTGGACATTAAATATTTTTGGTAATAACTGAGTAAGGCAGTCTGTAGAAGAGATAATTTGATGATTTTTTACCACATAGTATGCAAAACAAAATTTTGCTGTATTACTTGTTTCTCCTTCTAAACTATCGTGTTACACAAACTAATTTATGAGAGTTTTAGTTTTACTTTACGATGGTAAGTGGAATTTATGTTTCTCTTTTCCAAAGAGACTCTTTGCAATTCCGTCATGACTAATACTGAAATATGTATTACTCTCTTTTCCAAAGTGATCCTTTGCAATTCCGTCATGAGTAATACTGAAATATGTATTACAGCGTTTGCAGACGGCTTCACGTTCTTTTCAGACAGGAGGCATTTCTTTGTATGTTGGTTGTAAATTTTCCACTTTCTCTGTGGTATTATCTGAAAAATTATAAATTACGTTATTCATAAAATTCGCCATTAATTTATAAAAACTTGTATTTTATGTAAGGTACGACAACTTTTTAAAGGTTTCTTCTTAGGGGGAGGGCAGTGCACCCCAGAAGGAATTTAGTGCTCTAGAGCAGCCGGACAAGTTCACGTCACCTTCGTTACGTAATGATTGAAGCGCTATTGCTAAAACAACAACGCATACCAAGAGCTTTTAAGAGCCAGTCCTATAAAATAACAAACTCGTTGAGCAAGCACGGTAGAACGCGAACAGTAGAAACATGCGTTACAACAAAAGCTTCACGAGAAGTGACATCGGGTAAACATTATCCACTACTTCGCTCTATAATTACCGCAGCGTTTTAGCTCACAAGGCAGTCAGTCAGACGGATTGATGTCATACATAACGTCTTCAGTCGATTCCCTAATTACAGTAAAGTGACGTCTGGCACAAGCCTGTTGTAGATTTCCTGGCTACCATCGTCGCTGGCGCCGCAGTGTACCTGTGTATCGCAGTTTGAAGGCGATTGATATTGACTTGGCTGGGCAGTTTAATAAACAGCAATTGATTGAAGGTCCAAATGTTATTCATGGACTCCATCTCAACTGCACCTGTGATGTACAAGCAGTGTTTGGAGGTAGTACCTGGCTAACACTTGCTGTTGTATAGGGTAACCAGGCAGATTATGGTGGCCTTGAAGCTTTTCCAGATGCAAACATTTTGGCTCGGAAGACGTGGAGTATTGCTGAGACAACAAGACTCTAAACAGCCTTATGGTACTCTTGTTCCAAGCATGCCATTTGCTTTGACTTCGAGAAGGAAGAAGAAGTTAAATGCTGATGAGTACCTGTTTGAGTTCAACGCCACAGCCTGCCACTGATGCATGTGGGTGACCAGGGGGTCTCTCCTATCGTCCCAGATCAGGACACCAGCTTTAACGATACTTCGGCGGAGTGACGAGGGCCTACCTGAGTGGCAGGCCAAGATCGGCAAACTGCACGGCTACATGGAAACCATCATGGCGGTTCAACAAATGAAGAAGAATGGTGGTGAGCGGGAGAGGCGGAGCACTTGCCAGATGAGCTTTTGGAAGTCCGCCTTCGCGCACTATCACGGCATCGCGGTAGGGCACCACGGACGACGAACCACCACAGCAGCAGACTGCCAGGAAGGGAGAGAGACGGGCATCTACAGCCGATGTCGAAATAAAGTTAACACACTGATCGCTTTTTTTTCCCTTGAGTCATCAGTCTTCTGACTGGTTTGAAGTGGCCCGTGTCCCTCCACAAATTCCTCTCCTGCTCCATCCTGATCGTCTCAGAGTAGCACTTGCAAACTGCGTCCTCAATTACTTGCTGGATGTATTCCAACCTCTGTCCTCCTTTGCACTTTTGGCCCTCTAAATCTCCCTTTAGTACCTTGGAAGTCATTCCCTGATGTCTTTAACGTCCGGTAGTACCTTGGAAGTCACTCCGTGATGTCTTAACGTCCTGTCACCATATCCCTCCTTTCTGTCGTGTTTTCACATACTCATTTCCTCTCAGATTCTGCACAGAACCTCCTCATTCTTTACCTTATGACTCCTCCTAATTTTTAGCATTCGCCTGTAGTACCACATTTCAAATACTTCGGTTCTCTTCTGTTCCAGTATTCCCATAGTCCATGTTTCACTGCCTTACAATTCTGTACTCCAAACGTCTATTCTCAAAACTTTATTCCTCAAATTAAGACCTTTATTTGATACTACTAGGCTTCTCCTGGCCAGGAATTCACTTTTTGCCATTGCTAGTCTGCTTTTGATGTCATCATCGCTTCGTCCGTCATTGCTTATTTTGGTGCCTGGGTAAAAGTATTCCTTAACTTCGTCCACTTCGCGACTATCAGCTCTGATGTTAAGTTTCTCGCTGTTCTTATTTCTGCTTCTTCTCATTATTTTCGTATTTCTTCGATTTACTCTCAACCCATATTCTGTACTCATTAGACTGTTCATTCCAGTCAGCAGATCATGTAATCTTTTTATCTTGTATTTTAATCCCACTCCTGATCCTTTCTTTTATTTTCGTCTTTGGTTCTTCGATGTAATGACTGAACAGTAGGGGCAAAAGACTACACCCGTGTCTCACAGCCTTTCTAATGCGAGCACTTCGTTCTTGGCAATCCACACTTATTATTCCCTCTTGGCTATTGTACCCATTGTACTACCCGTCTCTCCCTGTAGCTTACATCTGTCTTTCTCAGAATTTCGAACATCTTGATCCCCTTTAGACTGTCGAACGCTGTTTCCAGGTCGAGAAATCCAATGGAGGTTTCTTGATTTTTCTTTAGTCTTGCTTCCATTATCAACCGCAACGTCAGTATTGCCTCTCTGGTGCCTTTACCTCTCCTATAGTCAAACTGATGGTCATCTAGCGCATCCTCAGTTTTTCTTTTCCTTTCTTCTGTATACTATTTTTGTCAGAAACTTGGATGCTTGAACTGTTAAGCTGATTGTGCGATAATTCTCGCACGTGTCAGCTCTTGCAGTCTTCGGAATTGTGAGAATATTTTTCCGAAAGTCGGATCGTATGTCACCAAACTCATAAATTCTACACATCAATAGTCTTTTTTTTTTTCACTCCCCCCAATGATTTTATAGATTCTGATGGAATGTTATCTATCCCTTCTTTCTTATTTCATCTCAAGCTCTATTAAATTCTGATTTTAATACTGAATCCCCTATCTCTTCTAAATCCACTCCTGTTTCTTTTTCTTTCACATCAAATCTTAACCCTTATAGAGGGCTTACTGTACTCTTTCTACCTGTCCCCTCTTCAATACTTACATGCTCATTCCGTTTCATATTGTTTTGCAACGTCACTCTTAGATATTTAATCGGCCTGACTGAGTCCAGCAGCACACTACTAATGTTGTGCTCGAACATATGGCTTTGTTTTTAATAGTCTTCTACTTTCACTTACATTTTTCTACATTTAGAGCAAGCTACCATTCAACAGAACAACTAGAAATTCATCTCAGTCATCTTGTATCTTCCTACAGCCAAGCAACCTTCCCATACATCAGCGAGCAGCCACAGACTGCTGTCTACCCTGTCTGCTAGGTAATTTATATACATAGAAAATGATGATGACGATGATGATGATAATGTTTGACTTGTGGGGGCGCTCAACTGTGCGGTTATCAGCGCCCGTGCAAATTCCCAACCTTTCCTCATCCCAATCTCGCCACTTTCATGAATGATGATCAAATGATGAGGACAACATAAACACCCAGTCATCTCGAGGCTGTTCAAAATCCCTGACCCCGCCGGGTATCGAACCCTGGAGCACGTGCTCGAAGAGCGAGAACGCGACCCCTAGACCACGAGCTTCGGACTACATAGAAAATAACAGCCGTCTTATTAAACATCTGACTAACAAAAATACGGCTCTGAGCACTATGGGACTTAACATCTGTGGTCATCAGTCCCCTGGAACTTAGAACTACTTAAAGCCAACTGACCTAAGGACATCATCCACATCCGTGACCGAGGCAGGATTCGAACCTGCGACCGTAGCGGTTTCTAATTGTAGCGCCTAGAACCGCTCGGCCACCATGGCCGGCCATCTGACTAACAGTCGCCGTCGAGGACAACATGTTATTTGTTGTTGTGGTCTTCAGTCCTGAGACTGGCTTGATGCAGCTCTCCATGCCACTCTATCCTGTGCAAGCTTCTTCATCTACCTGTACCTACTGCAACCTACATCCTTCTGAATCTGCTTGGTGTATTCATCTCTTGGTCTCCCTCTACGATTTTTACCCTCCACGCTGCCCTCCAATACTAAATTGGTGATCCCTTGATGCCTTAGAACATGTCCTACCAACCGATCCCTTCTCCTAGTCAAGTTGTGCCACAAACTTCTCTTCTCCCCAATCCTATGAAATACTTCCTCATTAGTTATGTGATCTGCCCATCTAATCCTCAGCATTTTTCTGTAGTACCACATTTCAAAAGGTTCTATTCTCTTCTTGCCCAAACTATTTATCGTCCATGTTTCACTTCCATACATGGCTACACTCCATACAAATACTTTCAGAAATGACTTAAATCTATACTCGATGTTAACAAATTTCTCTTCTTCAGAAACGCTTTCCTTGTCATTGCCAGTCTACATTTTATATCCTCTCTACTTCGACAATCATCAGTTATTTTGCTCCCCAAATAGCAAAACTCCTTTACTACTACAAGTTCCTCATTTCCTAATCTAATTCCCTCAGCATCACCCGACTTAATTCGACTACATTCCATTATCCTCGTTTTGCTTTTGTTGATGTTCAACTTATATCCTCCTTTCAAGGGAACATACTAGGTTCTATTACTGAAGAAGTCTTCAAGCCCCTCACGTACCTGGGAATCCAATCCGTATGCAGTACCTTCGTTAACAGTCGGCTTGGTGGCACTGTTTCAAATGTTTTATGGAACTCTAGGAACATGGAAGGCATTTGTTGCCCTTCATCCATGGATGGCAGGATCGTAAAAAACCAAACATTTAGACAGTGCATTTACTTTTCTTGAGCGGTGCCACAACGACGGTGATGGTTTCTTAAGCCAAATTGTTACGGGCGATGAAGCATGGGTGGCCTACGTCACACCAGAATCAAAGCAGCAGCCCATGGAAGTTGATCAAGGGCATCGTTTTTCTGCAAGACAATGCCCGTCCGCATGTGGCGAATCAGACCAAAGATCGCATAACATCTTGTCGATGGCAAACTCTAGATCATCCTCCTTACAGCCCAGATCTTGCGCCCAGTGACTACCATCTGTTCCTGCACTTGAAGAAACACCTGGACGGTCAGCGTCTTCAAGATGATGACGAAGTCAAAACAGTGGTGATGCAGTAGTTATCAAGTCAGGCGGCAGACTGGTACAACGTTATGACAGGTGCCTCAATATTGACGGAAATGATGTACAAAAGTAGATTAAGGTGCAGGCTTTCATGTGAAATTAAAATAACTGCGATATCTTAGCACGTCTTTTTTTACTTTCAAAACCATACTTACTTAAAAAAACATGCCTAGTACGTTATTAATATTTGTATGAGAAATAGTTTGTGACAACTATAGAAAGCTACAGACACACTATAAATTCATTCGATTCATGGTCTATTAGGGCTTAAGATTTGGTATAAAATGAGCATGGTTGACGTACACCTAAAGAAATTGTTTATTTACTGTATATATAAATATATGACAGGATTGCTCAGTGCCAAAGCAGAGTGTTCTCCACGGTTACACTGAAAGATTATCCAGTCCATCGTTTATCGGAAGGCCAGTCAACGATTCAATATCGCAAAATAGAACCAACACGCTTTCCTTTCCTGGCTATCTTCGTCTGCAGATGTTTAGTAACTGGCAGATTTTCATTACCGTTAACTTCCTTTTGCGTCTGGGAATTGTGTAATGTGTTTTCCATGTGGGTATACCCTGTGGTATGAGAAATTATTCATAGCAGTTAGTAAACTGTATGGGGAAATACTGAACAGTTGGCCTTTACGAAGCCGCTACTGAATAATTTTAATGCGTCAAAGTGTTTGAGGTAATTTATCAAGTTGGCGAACTTCGGGGCACTTCAAGCGTAGCTAATTTTGCATCCCCTTTGACCCTTGTATCTGCACGAACGCTACAGTGAGAGTAAACTACTTAGTAGCTTCTCGCCCTATACTCCAATACGCTTTACCTCCAAGGCCAAAGGAGGGCGCAAGTAATTAAACACTTTGGGCCTGCTGTCACCGAATCGGTTAGATAAATGGTGCCAAAAAACCTCAAGCTTCCGTCTAAATACGAGGGTAATCCCAAAAGTAAGGTCTCCTATTTTTCATTAACACATAGACCTGTTTATTTCTACAATGGTTTACATCAGTTTACAGCTTGAACATTTAGCTATTTTTCGATATGATCACCATTTCTGTCGATGCATTTTTGTAAACGCTGTGGCAGTTTTTGCATGCCATGTCATACCAGCTTGCTGCCACGTTGTTCAGAAAGTTATGAACCTCTTGTTTCACCTCGTCGTCGAAGCTGAATCGCTTTCTCGTCAAATGGTTTTTTAACCAGTCCAAAAAATTGTTCTGTTCGGCTGCAAGACAATGAAGAAATGCGCGTGAAGCATCAACTCGTTGCCGCATGTGGGCTTCAGTCAGCATTCGTGGTACCCATCTTGCGCACGCCTTCCTGTAGGTCCATGTTTCCGTTAAAATTCTGTAAGGGGTGCTTCGGGAAAGCTCAGGAACCAACGTGCAGAGATCATCCACGGTGATCAGCCGATCTTCTCCGCATGCTTTGCTAAACCTTCAACACTGACTCATCAGAAATTGACAGTCTCCCACTCCTTTGTTCGTCGTGAATTTCGGTACGATCAGCTGCAAACTGTCTACACCACTTGCGAACATTTTTGACATCCATGCACTACTCACCATACACTTCCGTCAATTGTCGATGGATTTCAATCGACGCAGTGGCTTTTGCGTTCAAAAACCGGATAACTGCACGCAATTCGCACTTGGAGGTAACATCCAACGGGAGCTCCAGTTTCAACGTCTGCCAAGCCAAGACTGGTACGCCTCAGAGCGGAGTGCGCATGTTTACACGCAGCGCGTGAAGCACTGTTCATAACAGTGTGACCAACTGCCACACAAACAGAGTTTAGTACTTACAAAAAATAGGAGGCCTTAGGTTTTGGATTATCCTCGTAAGTTACGTCTCTTGTGTGTTATGGAAAAAGCTAATTTGAATAGTGGCATGCAGCGTACCGTTAATACTGCTTAAAAGCTTTTTAAACGCTAAAACTTAATCACCATGACTTCAGGTCAGTAACTGAACAATAACCCAAATAAAATATTTGGCGGCCGCTCGATGTGCCTGCGGTATCGTGCGTCAACCGCCTTTCACATACGTCAAAGTGCCAGTATCGCATTTGAAGCTTTGACAGAAACCGCCACTCACCTAATTTCGTGTATTTTGAACTGATTATACGATTCACTTTCTACTTGACTTACTATTTTGTGATCTACAGTTTATGTAACAATTTTAAAATGAGTAAAAAGAATTATTTTGGGTTTGTTTACCGCGAACTACAACGAAGGTAAAGTACAGGTTATGCTGATGAAGTTCGAAAAGTAGTGACCATGTTGAATGTGAAGTGGATTCGAAAATCAGAGAACTCCAAATAGAACATGAAAAAGAAAGCGGCACTTATCGATTCTTTTCTAGGATATCTCCTCGTCGTGGAAGCCACCAAAGCAATTAAAACCGTTGGACGTAAATTTGAATTTTCTATTATTTTAACATTTCGATCTCCACCGCTAGAAATACATTCGTACTCAGAAAAAAACGATACCTTGAACGACTAGAGACAGAACGATCATATTCACAGGACATTAGGGTGTATTTCAGTCACCTCAGTTCTTCATGTGTCATGTTGCCTATCAGGCACAGGTCCGACATTGGCCGTGATAACTTGTTCCAAGCGCGCTTGGCGTTGATGCCAACGGCACCTGTGGTATAGCCATCCATGCTGCATTCACCTTGTTCCAGAGTTCATCTGTGGAGGTTGGCACTGGCTCAAGCGCTGCATCCATCCTTTCACCATATTCCAAAAATTTTAGATTGGTGACAAGTCCGGTAATCTGGCGGGCTAGGACAAAGCCTGACATTAGGTGACACCAAGAAGACACGTGTTCGTGCATCAAGATGTGGCCCTACGTTATTATGCTGAAAAAGGTGGCTGGGCTGTTATACAGAAAGGGTTGCAGGGTGTCATTCACGTTGGTGAAGCTGGTCACAGTGCGTGGACACGCACCAACTGTGATTTATAGTTGTACCCAACAGCACCCCACACCATAAGGCCTTGAGTTGGCGCTGTATGTCTCGTCTGAATGAAGTCACTGTGATGCCAGTCACCCTCTCTGGGCTGAACCAAAATGCGGCCTTCATTTTCAAAAACAACAGGACCTGGATTCGTCCGCAAACACTATATGTTGCTACTCCTATCCCCAGTGACATCGTTGCATATACCATTTCCGTCTCGCATGTTTCTGCACATTCGTCAAAGATAGGCGGAGACGTCGGCGACGCACAAGTAACCGATGCTATAATAAATGGCGACGGAATGTAACCCCTGATAATGTCTGATGTTTTTACGGTGTTCGAATGTTGCATCAGAGCCAACGAGGACGCATATTTGTCCCGCAATGGCATTCGGATGATCTCCTCAGGGAGAGGTCCGTGTTGTGCGACGTGGCCCATCTCGTCGTGTTCTACGCCCTTCGGTGAACGAGTCTGCACACACCCCTTGCACTGCCGAAACACTTCGTCCCACATGAGCAGCAATCGCCCGTATGGCTCCATCACAATATCTTATGCCAATAATACGTCGTCTTTCCAACTCACTGGTTTGCACGGTTGCCCAAGTCACACTGGTCCATTACCTTCGGTTTATATCGACAACGAGAGTCGCAGGCACACACTGTACCGTTAGGTAGTGTTGCGCGCGATTTCGGATTTTGAACCCGCCAGCCGTCATGGTGGCAATGCTAATCATTTCTGCAGAACTTATAACGTGCATGTACTGTGAATTTGAACGTCCTACCCAGCGTTGTTTAATGTGTTCTGTTTTTTTTATTTTTTCTGAAAATGCGTGCGTATTTAGAGTGCTATGGCCAACTTAAAAACAGTACAACCTAGGCAGTTAAGTTCAGTTCTTATTCAGTACTTATAATGAATCGATGTTAGTAACCACTTTTTCCTATCAGTCTGTTGAGGGCAGTCTCAGAAGATACAGGCTCGATTTACACCCAGCTCTCACTGTCGTGTAGAAGGGTTCTCCGAGGTTATTTAGTATACATATCGTGTGACATGCATTGAACATTTTACATGCTCACTTTTAGTTAAAGGAAGGGGGCATACCATAAGACATTAAAGATATTAATTATACTACTGGCCATTAAAATTACTACACCACGAAGATGAAGTGCTACAGACGCGAAATATAACTGGCAGGAAGAAGACCCTCTGATATGCAAATTATTAGCGACACCTACAACGTGCTGACGTGAGGACACTTTCCAACCGAGTTCTCATACACAAACAGCAGTTGACCGGCGTTGCCTGGTGAAACGTTGTTGTGATGCCTCGTGTAAGTAGGAGAAATGCGTACCATCGCGTTTCCGACATTGATAAAGGTCGGATTGTAGTTAACCGCGATTGCGGTTTATCCCATCGCGACATTGCTGCTCGCGTTGGTCGAGATCCAATGACTGTTAGCAGAATATGGAATCGGTGAGTTCAGGAGAGTAACACGGAACGCCGTGCTGGATCCCAACGGCCTCGTATCACCAGCATTCGACATGACAGGCATCTTATCCGCAATGCTGTAACGAATCGTGCAGCCATGTCTCGATCCCTGAGTCAACAATGGGAACGTTTGCAAACAACAACAAACTGCACGAACAGTTCGACGACGTTTAGAGCAGCATGGACTATCAGCTCGGAGACCATGGCTGCGGTTACTCTTGACGCTGCCTCACAGACAGGAGCACCTGCCATGGTGTACTCAACGACGAACCTGGGTGCACGAATGGTAAAACGTCACTTTTTCGTACAAATTTAGGTTCTGTTTACAGCATCATGATGGACGCATCAGTGTTTGGCGACATCGCGGTGAACGCACATTGAAAGCGTGTATTCGTCATCGCCACACTGGCGTATCATCTGGCGTGATGGTGTGGGGTGCCCTTGGTTACACGTCTCGGTCAACTCTTGTTCGCATTGACAGCACTTTGAACAGTGGACGTTATATTCCTTCTTGGTGTATCAAATTTAATGGCCAGCAGTGTAGCATGCAACTAAGTGAAAACCAATTACTTCAAACCGTACCTAAATGGAAGCCTAGTCAAAACATTTCCAGGAATACAATAATAGTACAGCAATCGAAAATCTATAGTTTGCTGTTATTTAAACGATCGTTTGGCATTTGTGGCCAATATTTTTCATCATCCAAAGCCAGTAACAAACACATTCAATCACATAGGAGGCATAAAGAGATGTTGTTGTCTTGCAAACGTTCCCATTGTTGACTCAGGGATCGAGACATGGCTGCACGATCCGTTACAGCATTGCGGATAAGATGCCTGTCATGTCGAATGCTGGTGATACGAGGCCGTTGGGATCCAGCACAGCGTTCCGTGTTACTCTCCTGAACTCACCGATTCCATATTCTGCTAACAGTCATTGGATCTCGACCAACGCGAGCAGCAATGTCGCGAAGGGATAAACCGCAATCGCGGTAGGCTACAATCCGACCTTTATCAAAGTCGGAAACTCGATGGTACGCGTTTCTCCTACTTACACGAGGCATCACAACAACGTTTCACCAGGCAACGCCGGTCAACTGCTGTTTGTGTATAAGAAATCGGTTGGAAAGTGTCCTCATGTCAGCACGTTGTAGGTGTCACTAATCATTTGCATATGAACTGCAGCTAGACGTGTCAGCGAAGTTCTTTGTTTGATAAACGATAACGATGCTATATATTTGGAGAAGATGATGTGAACATACCGTGTGTTCCTAACATTGTAGAAACCGAGAACAAAGTGACTGCTATGCCTATCATAAACATTTTGAAAGAATGGATTCAAAGTCGTTGGACATAAGATGATTAAATTTTGTGTCGTTCATTTCATTTGTTATGTTTTGTAATTTTGATTTTGTTGTTGTTTCCTTGAAAAATGGTTTTCTATGGAGATACATGAATATTTTGGGAAATGCTGATCCAATGTAATAATTTCTTAATTTAAAACTGCAAAATATGTTACGTCACTTCCGGGGGTTACACAAATGTGACCATCTCTGACAATGACAGGGGTGGGGGGGGGGGGAAGGAGAACTCAAATTGACGTAATTCATGAATGGCCGCCAGTCCCCGATTTGTGTCTGCGAGGGAGAAGCTGTGCACTGTGCACTTCGTGATGCGCAACGCTTCTGCCTAGACTTGGTAAATAAGCAATTAATGTAATGAAATAACTCACCCTGTTGTTAATTAGACAGCGAGTTACACGTATACTGAATTTTGTGAAAAACTAATGATTGTATTGTTAGAGATCAGCCATATTATGAATTTTCGAATTCTAAATGTTTATGCAGTTGAAATAAGTTAAATACTAACTCTAATTCCTGCTGTACAAGATATGTATATCAAAATACATCATTGTTTGATCTGTAAAGAAAACTACGATTTTAAGTGAAACAGTGTGTATGCATCCAGACGCATTACACATCGGAATAGACGTTCAATCGGATGGACTTTCGTAGCAAATCCTTAAGTACGCGCAAGGTCAGAACTTTTATGGGGGAATTATTATTAGCGCCAAAAGCGTATTCCTCCCTTTTGAGATTTTTCTTGAACCAGATAATAGTATCAGATTCCACTCTACTAAGTTGTAACTGCATAGACAACTTCCTAAAGTTCCATTACAAGAAACCTAACTTCTTCTGGAGATATAGTCTACGACGATCTTAGTAGCGTGAAGTCGGGCAGCAGAAGACCAATTTCGTCAAGCTCCAGAAAGCAAATACCAGGACCAATTTCCACTTACTAAGGCAAACATTACATAAGCCCTTAGACACCATCTTGGATGTTGCAATAAAATTCCAGATAGCACCGAAAACATAAACATATTTTTTTGTGATTTATTGAATTGGGAGCTCTTGTTTTGATAAATACAAGTTTCGGTCTAAATGAGTGGCGTCACTCGTGGGTAATGGAGAGAGCTGATACATACAATTGAACACTAAATCAAATAATATGTTAGAGCCACTCATTTTCTGCTTTACAGCTAATGAGCTGTCTCTTTATTAGTGCAAAGCTCAAAATTGTCAGTTTCTTGTCCATAATTCTATGATTAGCCGGCCAGCCGCTGTGGTCGAGCGGTTTTAGGCGCTTCCTTCTGGAACCGCGCTACTGCTATGGTCGCAGGTTCGAATCCTGCCTCGAGCATGGATATGTGTGATATCCTTAGGTTAGTAAGGCTTAACTAGTTCTAAGTCTAGGGGACTGATAACCTGAGATGTTAAGTCCCATAGTGCTTGGAGCCATTTGAATTTGTTACTAGTCGGTTTCCTTATAACGGTGGCACAGTAAATAAAGTGAAGGACATCTGATCGACGAGAATCTCTTATGTTCATGTGTATAAAAACTGGTCGACAGTTTGTTCCGGAGGTACAAATTCCTTATGCGGGATATCCCTAGTGTCAAAAAAGAAAATCAGCTTTGTTTTGATCTGGGATTTGCTCTTTAGAGTTTTCTTAGACCGATGACTCAGTGTGCCACTTCTCACTTTGCCGCTTTGTCTCGGGATCGTACACAAAAATGAAAGGTTCAACCCGTGTGAACACCTTACCGAACCATTCGTCGTCAGTGATAATCACTGCAAGAAGATCAACGCAGACATTTTGTGAGCGGCGGATGGGTGCTATTCTGTCATTCTGCGCAACGGATTAATCTGAGATGTACCCTTTACCCTGAGGCTCATGCAACATGCAATTTCCACCCCCTCACTACTACATAAGTCAGACAGACGCTCCTAATGTTATAAAGAGAAATGCCTGAAAAACTTTCAGCAATAAATATCTTCTGGAGTCGTCTGCTGTAAGGAAATGACACAAAAAATTCACAAAATTTCTTACGTAACTGGTGGGATACTTGGGTACTGGAGTAGTGATAGTGTAAGAAAAATATGAAACTAAAAACAAATTATTACTTATTTTGCAAAAGTTCTGAGAAATCACAATGGCACTTTCAGTTATGAACTGAACACGTTATTTCCGGGTTCTTTTCGGAATGTGAAGTTATCTCTTAACGATAGGATTCGCTAATGAAATTTACATAGAAAATTTTAGATTGTTATTGACTTGAGCCGGCCGGGGTGGCCGAGCGGTTCTAGGCGCTACGTCTGGAATCGCGCTACCGCTACAGTCCCAGGTTCGAATCCTGCCTCGGGCATGGATGTGTGTGATGTCCTTAGGTTGGTTAGGTTTAAGCAGTTCTAAGTTCTAGGGGACTGATGACCTCAGAAGTTAAGTCCCATAGTGCTCAGAGCTATTTTAAACGTTTAACTTCATCGATTTCCATTCATGTCGGCCAAAGGGGTTACAGAATGATAAAGCTTGTATCATCGAATGCTGTAGTATAGTCCGTCATATTGACTTGCCATAATGGCTGAGAGCCACGCCTACTCAACTTGAATAATTATCCATTAGAATGTTGCTATGTACGGTCGAGGCAGTCGCGTGTGAAATGCAGTGAAGTGTATTGTTGTGGAGGAAATATGGGGCTCACAAGAGCTGTAGCGCACAATACCGTAAGCTGCGGTGACTGCTGTCTGTGCCGCTCCCTGCTGACAAATAAGATAACTCTCGTTCTATCTGGATTGACCTTCGCCAGTCAAACTCTCCCTTGACTTCATCAAGGACTCTTGTTCGCCCCTAATCTAACTATTGGCGTGGTACACCGGTCAGATAACAAGTCCACCATGACGCCACTCAAAAATTCGCTCGCAGGAGTTTAACTATAGCTCTGTCCGTTCACACTGCACAATAAGTGAGACGGCCAACACAGTGAACAGAGCTTAATCGCAAGGACTCAATATAGAGTCGCACTCCAATTCGCTCTCGACAGAGGTGCTCTCCCAGTGAAGTACTGAGGAGAGACTTGTTCTTCACTCTTTGAGTACACGTACCAGCGCGCACGCTTTCGTTATATGTTCTCGCTCCAAGAGCGACAACGGAACGGCCCCTCTCCACACCCGTCGTGATGGGGTATATCTTTCGATCTCTTCCATTACTCCTTCAGCTCAAAGCGTCAGGAAGATCGTCTGCCAATCATATTGCTCTTCTAAAACGGGATAATGACGTTTCGATAAAGGCGACCAGTCCAGAAATCTGTAGCATCGGCGTCTGGCGTTTGCTGTCTCCCTGTGAAAATCACTGAAACTTCATGCTATATTTGTAAAGAATATGTAGCCTCCCACACAATGTAGCGGAAATTGCACACGGGGTCGTTCTTCCTTTCCTTTCACTCGGGCAAACGCTGTCTGCTCTATCGGCGGTCACCGGCCGGCGTAGATAGGCTGAGTCATCCTCTGAAGGAACCGGCCCCCGGCGTGCGGTTTGCGTCTCCCGAACTAAAAGCTCCTGTGACCGTCATGTCTGGAATGTATGTGTGTACGCCAGCCTCGAGTATTTCAATCTCGGTGCTCATTGGCGATTTACTAGTTATTTGTATATTATTTACATGAATTCATACAACATTGACTTTATCTTATCGAGTTTGGGTTTGAATGAAGCGTCGTGATGTGCGGAATATGATTGTGAGGGCTGAATACGTAAGCAATGAAGGTCAGGAGAACACGAAGTCTTACAGTTTCTTCGATTGCTCGTCTGCGTAGTTGTGACATTTTTCACCACAATTATGGCACAAATCTTTCACATATCCAAAACGTCGGTCAAAATTTGATATAGGGTGAACGTTTTTAAGTTTGACAAGTCGCCCATCACCCTTATTGTCGGTCTGATCTCTCAAGACCAAGCACACGTTCGACATTTGTCGACCTTTGATATTTAAGACCTCCCTGAGTGAGGTTCATCTTTGAAGTGTTTTCAGCCTTCCATAAATTATTTATACCAGCAAAAAACTTGTGCTCGTGACAGGAATCTTCCCCATAGGCCTGTTTCAAGGTTTCAGATGTCATACTCGGGGATTTCCCAAGCTTAACACAAAACGTAGTGGCCTAACATCGCTGTAAATTGCGTTGTTCCATTTTCGTTATATGCAACAAAAACAGAGCTTCACTGAAAGTGCTCTCGAAAATCATGTGATGGGTGTAAGGAGCTGACACTCCGTCTGAGCACCTGAAAGGAATGAGAGCACCGGTCTATACATCTTCAGCAACGTAGAGTTGGCAGATCACTCGCAGTCTAGTCACACACCTCGTAAGCATCTTTAACAAAGAGTAGATTGTTATGGACTGGTACCTGGAAACGAACATCTCGGAAACGGCGAAGTTGCTCGGCCGTCTGCTTGCTACTGTAGTCAGCATGTGTCTAACATTCGAGGGTTGGAACTTAAATAGTGGCAACTATTTATTCACAACCGATACAAAAGAGTTACAGGTTTGCACCTGTTACTGTCCTTCAAAGTAGTCACCAGCGTTTTGTAGAACTCGCTGCTAACGATGTAGAAGTCGTAGTATACCGTTAGCCTTGCCTGTTCTCTTGATGGCGCGAATGGAGCGGTCTACTGCCTGTTGAATCTCTGGAACAGTTCTGAAGCGATTGCCACGAAGTGGTTCCCTTATCTTCAGAATTGCATCAAAGGACTTTAGTCCGGGGAGTATGGTGGATGGTACACTACTTCCCAGTCCCATCGACCGAACAGAGCAGGCACAGCTTGCGCTATATGCGCCCGCGCATTGTCGTGCAAAATGATGGGCGGGTTGCGCAGAAAGTGTCGCCGCTTCTTTCGCAAAGCTGGTCGCAGGTGATGCTCCAAAAACGAACAGTAATACTGTCCATTGGCGTTCTGCCACCGAGGAACGCAATGCGTTATGATAACAGCATCACAGTCGTGCACGAGAATCGGCGTAAGTTTCGCCATACTGGGGCTCTGACCCACTTGCGACTTTCGCGGTGTCCCATAATGACACCATTCATTCGCTGGATTGGCGTTTCATTTTTGACTTGCACGATGCAGCCCATGTCTCATCCAGTGTTACGATACGGCGTACGAAAGCCTCTGTTTCGCGCTCATAGCGCTCCGAGTGTGTTTGAGCAGCGTCGTAACGCATCTATTTCTGCATTTCCGTCAAGTCATGCAGAACCAGTTGTGATGCAATTTTTCGCATGAACAGCTGTCCTTCAGGATGCGAAGCACAGTCGTATGCGCTAGTCCGGTTTCATGGGCCAATTCACGAATCGTTTGGCGTCGATCACTGTGCCCTAACGCGGCAACAGCATGCACTTCTTCTTCAGAGACACTAGGACGACCTGCCCGATGCATGTCTGCCACAGATTGCGCGACCTTTGTTGAAGGCTTTCACCCAACGTGCCGGATCCCCATAAGCCTCTTGAAGACCTTGGTGACACTGTTTTGCTGTACGACCTCTGGCACATTCAATCTTGATCCGGCTCCGTTGTTCCTGTTTAGAAACATAGTGACACCGTTACGTGAGACCGCTCGCTCACAAGTCATTGTGTTCCATCGATTGTGCGCACGCCTGTAACGTGGGACAGGCGAGTCCATTTCCTTTCAGGGAAGGTAAGTATGTCAATAACGTGTACTATCACAGGCAATAGTAAATTACATTGCATAGTGTCCTCACAGCAGTGTAGCCACTATTTACTGGACGTATTTACTGGACGGTAGAACCACGACTAAGCGATAAGATGTTAGAGGGGCTCATCACAGAACTAGGGAAGTTCGGTGGTTTAACCACACTGTAAAGCAGGATATACGACTAAGCGACGATCTGTGTCTGACGCCAGAGCACAATACTGGTGAAGGCAAAAGTACACCGCTTAGGAAAAAAAAGAAAAGTTTGCCACTTTCACGAAACGCTGTAATTGTCCCCCATTGCCAGTCATGACCTTCAAAGTTGCCTCAAAGGGAATGATACAAAAGGGTGGCTCCCTGCAACGTCATCATCCGGATGGGAAACACTTCAAGCAGCAAGGTGTTGAAAATTACGAAAAAAGGACCAAATCTCAGAATTAGTGTGAGCTTGGTTAATGATGTCACATTGTACCAAATTTCATCTCAATTGAGACCAACGTCATCGTGGGCAATTTGAAGTTCGTCTCACCTCCTCTTACCGACATTTCACCCCTTCTTTTGTAGCCTCTTCCATGGAGATTCAAACAGCGACACCCAGACTTGGAATCACGTGAATTTCTTATGGGTGGTCGAAGACAACACTTCAGACACGAAAAGACGTCAGGCGGTGTCGTAAATCCTGTTAGTGCGGCAACACCTTCCCTTCGAGCACTGATTCCCACACCTTTCGCGATCTGAAGCCGGAAAGGGTTTTAGACTTTTGCAGCCACTCTGTTTGGCGCCCTCCAGAGGAGTCATCACGGAGGGCTGCAATATTGAGATGTTCATGAATAAAACAGTAAAGGATCCCTCTAAGAGCCACAAATATCGCAGCACCCTCGACAACACAGGGACTCCTTTGTTGAGCATATTAAAAATTGACCTGTCCCAGACTTCGACACTCATTTAGCTGAGTGGTGCCTCATATCTGCTCTTGCGTCAGAAGGAATTGCCTGCCCTCAGGCGCTAGAGCTGCTGCGAGATACCTCTCACCTGAATGTGTGTTGAAGTCTGTGATAGTCACATTTTAACGTGCTCAACAAAGATGCATGAGTGGCACCGAGAATGTTGCGCGAACAGCCGAACTGCGGGTTCTTACATGGATCCCTTGCCGTTTAATTCAAGCACATCTCAATATTGCCTCTGGATGGCGCCAAACAGAAGTGCTGAAAAAGTATGAACACCCTTTGCTGCTCTGATCACTTTTAAACTTCGTCAAGTGCTATTGAATGGTCCCTAGTGATTCCACACGATAAACCACAACAAATTGTGTTTGCTCTACATACCAAATGGCTCAGACCACATTCAGTGTGGCTGCAGTCCCAACACATCGTTAGACAAGGGATCAATCGTACAGAGCGTGTCAGAAATATCAAAGTTTGTCAAGAACGTCATACTGTTGCTCATCGCACTGGGAACTGTCGTATTCGACATCGAGCCGGATGCTGTGCCCAAGCCGTTTTAGGCGCTTCAGTCTGGAACCGTGCTGCTGGTACGGTCGCAGGTTCGAATCCTGCCTCGGGCTTGGATGTATATGATGTCCTTAGGTTAGTTAGGTTTAAGTAGTTCTAAGTCCAGGGGACTGATAACCTCTGATGTTAAGTCCCATAGTGCCTAGAGCCATTTGAAACTTTGTTTTTTTTACCTCGAAATTTGTGAGAGTCAACAACCTCCCAAGATAAGGGATGGTTTCATTGACACCCTTTGTACCACTTTCTTAGGGCTTTTACTGTCGATTCTGAGCGGTGATGTGCCTGAAATGTTTTTCTCGGCCGTCCATCAGAAAATTGAGTGATTCCAACGCTTGGTGTCTCGGTTTCGACCCCATCATAGGACGCCGAAAGAGAAATGAAATGTTGGTATTGGGCAGGATTGTGGTGAAATCTTGTGTCAATGTGACATCATCAATACACCGTTAAGGTCACATAAGTTTCTGAGATTCGTTTTTTTTCTTTTTTTCGAGCCTGAGGGTGACTTTGTAGGGAGCCACATCTTTGCACCACTATGGAGGGAGGTTATACGCACGTCTGAACCAATTTTGGAACTTCTGCTTCACAATGGGAGACAATTATATGGCTTCGCAAAAGTGGTAACTTTCTTATTTTCAGTAGTTGATATCGGAGCAACCGTTCAGCGCACAATGTTGCTAGTAGTGATGCACAGCAGACGACACCTATGTGTTTCCATATTGACGCAGCGACTTTGACAGTTACGATTTCAGCGTAGACGGTATCATCGATGTTTTACTGTAGATCGTCAGAGGCTTGACATCTGGTCGGATGCATCGTGTTTCTCGTCACACCAGGTAGCCGGTCGACGTCATCCAGGAGAATGGCTGCTCGAAACTTGCACCACGCCATGGACGTAAGTCGTAGGGGGCTGTATTATACTACAGGGGACACTCACCTAGACTTGCACGGGACCAGTCCTACTAATCGAAGGAACTAAGACAACGACGGACTACGTGAACATTTTTGTTGACCACCTGCTTCCCTTCATGGCTGGTGTTTAGCCCGACACTGGTGGCTTCTTACAGCTGGATTACTGCCAATACCACAAGATCAAAATTGAGCTAACCCGGGTATCGGTACAGTGAACCGACGTTGATATCTATGCCACTAAATTCACTTGATCGGTGTGTGGTGGAACACAGTTGGGGCACTATCAGGTGCCAACACTGAGCTTTCAAAATACGATAACTGCGTCATCTGTGCGAAGATATCTGATGCCACGTAGCTCCGGAAAGTTACCAAGGATTATTGGAATCCGTGCCATGCAGGATCGCTGTCGTATTGTGTTCCAAAGGTGCAACATCATGCAATTAGCCAAGAGGTGATTATACTTTGGCTCGTCAGTGAATTTCTTTCAAATTACTACCGTAGTCCTATAACGAAAGCGTTATACGAGGGCTATTCGTAAAATTAAGGAACGATTGTTCGTGAAATAAAAACCACAGTCAAAATCAAAAGTGTTTCATTTGCAACTTCCAGCTACTTATCTCCACAGTCGCCGATCCGACTTAGACGTTTGTCGAAGCGTTGTATCAACTTGCCAGTAACGTCGTTATAGAAGGCAGCCGACAGTGCTTTCCACCAATTCTCTACGGTGGCCTACAGCTCGTTGTCTGTACCAAAATGTTGTCTTCATAGCCAGTGGTTCATGTACACAGAGATAATATCCAGAGGGAGACAATTACGAGCTATATTGTGGATAATCAAACATTTCCAATTGAAATCGATGCAGGAGTATCTTCATTGCTCTCGCAGAATTCGGCTGAGAATTGCCTTAAAGGGCAAAACGCAGGGCAGTTGTCTAATGCTGGCTGCATAGCTTGAGGCGAAATTTCTCGGCAGGCCCTCGTACTTGGCGGGAGACACTATTCTTCTAGGTATCTTTATGTGCTTCCTCTGTGTTGAGAACCAAAAAGAACGACGTAACGAGATCAACGGGCTTATTAGAGACACTACCCAACTCAGCTGTGCAAAACTTCATTGGATTTTCACTGTGGATTCCATTTCGCGGCCGATGATTCCTTACTTTCCGAATAATCCTCGTATCTAATCAGGTTTGTTACGTATGACAGCTGTCACTGTCAGAAAATATTCACTTTCTATTCACGTATCGCTCTTAAAACAAATGCTGGTGGGGCCTCAGTTAAGGTTTCTATGTTTTCTATAACCCGATAGGCACCATTTGAGATTTAGTTTACACGGGGTTTGCAAAATGAATTACGGAAATTTTTTTTCCTGAACCTGAAGTAGGGATGAGGAAATCCGATCGATTAAAACCGATACCGGTATTTCAGCTCTGAATAATCGATATTTTGCGGTATATGTTTCGTCTCGGTTACATCAAGCGCTGTTTTTGTTTTTTCACTAATAACCGAGTAAAAAACCGTACTGGTTAACCATAGCAGAGCTAACTCTTTACGTTTGTAAATGAACCTTTTTTTAAAGAAAGGAGTAGTACTAAATTTGAAAAATGTATAGGGTGTGAGATATTGCGCTATTATAGACCATCGGACAAGTGATCAGTGCTATAACAATGTCGACAGAAACAAGCAACAAACACATAGCATGAGAATTGGTATAGCGTTGCTCAGACAACACTGTCCTTGTTGCCGTGTGTCTGTGGCGTGGCTAAAGGTACGCTTGTACTGCCCCTAAAAGGTGAAAGAATCAGCATTAATCAAAGACATGATCATGCAGAAGCCAATGGAAACCACTGCACTAAAGACACATACGGTGTATCCACTATACATGTCCCCTGTAAGAGAAAAAGTTCCTTGATGATCTTTTCACTGGCAATATATTCCTAATAGTTCTCTATTCTGTTCGCCGGGAAGGGTAGGTGACCACGAAAAAAAGACTGAATAACCAACGACAGAGTAAAGTTTTCTGAATTGGAGCGTTGAATGTCAGAAGTTCTAACATGGTAGGGAAGATGGAAAATCGAAGAAGGGAAACGCAAATGTTCGGTCTGGATGTAGTGTGGATGAGTCAAGTAAAATGAGAAGAAGGTTTCACAGTCAGGCGAATATACCGTAATACGAACAGCAGCAGGATCTGGTGGTGGGTGGTGGTGGTGGTTAGTGTTTAACGTCTCGTCGAGAACGGGGTCATTAGAGACGGAGCACAAGCTCGGGTTAGGGAAGGGTTGGGAAGGAAATCGGCCGTCCCCTTTCAAAGGAACCATCCCGGCATTTGCCTGAAACGATTTAGGGAAATCACGGCAAACCTAAATCAGGATGGCGGGAGACGGAATTAAACCGTCGTCCTCCCGAATGCGAGTCCAGTGTGCTAACCACTGCGCCACCTCACTCGGTTGCAGGATCTGGCACATCTAGTACTTACGAATAGGAAAATACGGCAGAGAGAGAATTCCTGCGAACATTTCGGCGATACAATTTTTCTCAACACAATTGATAACAAACCAATGACAACAAAAATTCAGGTATGTATGCCGACCTAATAAGGAGAAGGTAAACAGAAATTATATGAACATATCGAACTGCTAATTCAGCGTGCAGGAAGAGATGATTCATAAGCATGGTAGTAGGAACGCGATATTACGGGAAGGAATAGAAGAAATAGTTTCGGGAGATACGTGCTTGATAGTAGGAATGAGACAGGAGAAAGACTAAGTTGTGACATAAATTTCAGCTAATGATAAGGGATACACTGTTAAAACAATCACGAGAGAATATACAGAAGTATACGGCTCCGAGACGATTTCAGCATGATAACATCATGGTCAGACAGAGAGTCCGCAACCAGACATTGAATTGTAAAGCGTACTCAGGTGCAGATATACATGCATATCACGGTATAGTAATGATGAAGAAGCACTGAGATTTAAGATACTCGTTAGGAAGAATCAGTTAAAACGGGGGATCTTAAATTTCTACTTTTATAAATTTAGTATGGCGTGTTGGAACCGAAAATGTAAAGCGACCTTCAATTTTTAGCACCGCATCACTATTATAATTGTTGTTCGTTGACTAAACGTGTAGGGGTATATCAGATTCCGACAGGTCTATGAGTCACTGAAGTCCTAAGATTTCAATAAATCTGCTCAAACTAAAATAAACACAAAAGAGACCCTAATATCGGGGATTATCGTGTAGTGACAAATTTAGTTCAATAATTTCTGAACCTACGGGTCCACAGTCTTAATGTATCGTCTGTCTGGTGGCACCATTTTAGCCACAGTAGGGTGTCAGCTTTATTCCTTTAACGCACCATGGATATAAAATACATTATTGATAGTTTCGGCACTAGGCCATTATCAGATGCCTGCAACATAATAACAAAAATAGATAAAATAGGTGAGACGTATTAGTGGAATACATTACATTTGCATATTAAAATTATTGTTTAAATTATTCACATGATATTGGTGATATGTCTAACAAAATTAAAAATGTTTGTTTCTTGCTCTGTGAGTACAGTCACGTTCCCACAGAAAGTCATGTCGAGTGTGACAGGTGTGGTCATGCACATCTCAATCAGGTTACAACAACAACTTTCACAACACGCCACGTAGGCAGAAACCTTAGAAAAGTTAGCTTACTAGTTTTTAAACGTTCGTTTAAAATCATACCGCGTACTTTTCCGCACTCATACATACACATAAATGTTACAAATAGCGAGAGACGTTAATCAACCGAAGAGCGTGCTAAAACTTGTCATTTTCCGAAGTTTTCGCCAGAGGAAGCTGCAGTGACGTGATCACTGTCCTGCGTATATGTCGCAAATTCTTAGAAACTTCTTACGTAACGGGCTTTATCAATACTTGCACCCATTACAGGCACACTAAAACTCCCGTTATTGCTGCACTGATGCTACGTGATATTACATCCTTTTAAAAATGGCTTAGTCTTATGTGCCATTGCTGAAAATAGTCTCTATGTTCTTCGTTATTACATAAATCACAAGTCCTTACATTTGATCACAGTCGCATGTCGCATTGATCTCTGAACTTTCAAAATTATTTACAAAACTGCTAAAATTGTTTAAAATACTGTCAAATACAAAATGATTTCCATTCGCTATAGCTGAATAAAAATAAAAGTTTTCTTGGCATTATTTTTTATTGTAGTGGTCTCAAGTGATTGTTTTCGTAAAATAATGAATTAAAATTAATAATTTTCGTCATTAGTAAACAGACAAATCCACTTTTTTTGCAGAAGATACAAATCTGCTCTGCAACAACCAAGCCGATTTCATGGCGATAAGAACAGTCATTCTTGTTAGCTAATTCATGTAATTTGTATTCAAGGTGCATTAAAGGAATAAAACTGTCAGCATGTGGCGATTAAAATGGTTCCATCACTAGGACGAATTTACTTTTGTATGTATTCCTTGCAAGCCCACTTATTAGACACTTTTGCTTCATAAGGGAACTGGATACGAAATAATCTTAATGGACATGTGAATTTGCGTTCAAGATCCTAGTTGTTCATCGACAAAGCTTAACACTGAACAGATCATTTTAAGCACTTCTTATTGTTAAATCGTAACAGCTACAATCTCATACTTAAAAACGATGTGGGGGAATGAAGTCAACTTCTATGACGATGAGTACTGGGAAGCCTCAGAAAAGATTTATTGTCTACTCAAGGATTATCATACTACAGCGTTGTGCTATGATACTGACAGTGAAATATAAGAGGGGATTATAATTCATAGTAGAACTCTAGAAGCGTTCGTTTAATACCAAATAATGCATCGCTATAGCGTTTGGGAGGCGAGGAGGGGAGTCAGATGCCCCCCCCCCCCCCCCCCCAAGCCAAAATCACTGCTAACTAAATAAAACTGTTGGACGACCACGTGCTATTCCATAACATTGTGAGAAATTAGATACACAGTCTCCACCTCCACATCTTAGCAGAACATCCATACACAACAGCTTCTGGCAGAAGACTCACTTTTGAAGTCTTTCTCTCTCAGCAGTCTGAAAATCCTTGGCGTCGCTCCTCTATGGAAGGGGCGTTCATTGCCCTCAATTACTTTGGAACATAGAAAGTTTCAGGAAGGTTCTGGAAGCTTCACCCTGCAGGCAACGGGACCAATAAAACAGAATGATTCTAAGAAAGGGTGGAAAATTCTGCCCTGCCGTTAAAGACGTGACTCCACCAAGTAACTCTGAAAAGAAAGCTAAACGAAACCTCTTGGTCTTCCCCGTTTCGCCTCCCACCTTCCAAAAAACTAAAGAAACCTTCATTGGTGTAATGTCTCTTGCAGCGGTCTCTCCGCGATATTTTCAGAAATTTTATAAATTATATGACTCAGAACATATCTCGAAATATCTCATCTTATCTTACCGATTTCTAAACTTTAATATACGATGATTATCAATGCAGAGTAGTTTCAAGCCCTGTTATTCCTTGGAGCGTCCATTTACTCCATGGAATAGCTTCTCTGCTATGTGTTTTCTCTTATGAAAAGAATGAAGGAGTGCTTGCCGATTAGCCGTGAAAGAACGAATATGTATGTGTATGTATTGTTGAGGTAGTAGCCATCTTCATGAGATTCTGTATGAGAAGGAATTTAATACATGAACTAAACTAAAGTAAGTGTGTTCGTATATTATTTAACTCATTATTATTGACAGTGTCTGCTTATGTACATTATAATTATCCGGGCTGTTATGCCATGGTCGGTTGATGAATTCTGTGTCGATTCCCAACGTTTCGTCTCCGACTGCGCGAGACATCTTCTAGGGGGTCCGTAGCTCAATGGAAGGTCCAACACACCCACTGGCTCGCTACTAACTACCGCTAAATTCCGTGGCCACGCGCTCCCACGCCGCGGAGTGACGTCACGTGTTTTGGAAACGTCAGTGCAGTTGTCCGCAGTCCGTCGCCGTCGATCGCCGTTGCCATCACCCAGTAGTGGACGGGTGGTACACATCTTCTTTAACACCGGCAACCATATACTGATAATTTCACACCCTCCTTCTTTCGGTTGAAATTATTTGGGCGTTTAGCGATTTCGATTGCCTCCCTGTAGAGCCTTTCGTAATATCCGCTTGTGGCCGCTACTACTTGCGTCTCCTCGAAACGAATATTGTGGTTCCCTGGCTGGAAAGCATGCTCCGCAACAGCTGATCGTTCCGTATCTCCTCTTCTACGAAACGTTGGGAATCGACACAGAATTCATCAACCGACCACGGCATCGCAGCCCGGATAATTATAATGGACATGATATTTCCGGCCGTGAAAGTCTACATTTCAGTAGTAGTGTCTGCTAACTACGCTGTGTTGCACGGGATCAGTGGGCAACGTCTCATTTACACTGGACGAACCTGCCGTTTTGTATGCTCAAGATATCCAGTTTATTACTTCCAATAAATGGGCTAACACGGTCTTACCAGCAGATCTCCGGTCTTCCCCATGTGATCACCGAAAGTTAATAATTATTACAAATGTTCTTAGGAGATCGACTGACAATTTTCGTCGCACCGAGACTTCGAAATTGCTTCACTGCCTTATGGAATTGAAGTTAAGCTCAATTTATTCAGGATAGAACAGTATTGAACTGTGTGAATGTGATGAGCCTGCTTTGTGAATGAAAATTCCCTTAATATACTCATTTTTTTTTACTATCCTGAGCAGTGAAGCTAAATCTGGCGAGTGTGATAGAGGTTTTTAAATTTTAGAGCTTACAAAAATATTAAATTTGGTTTCACTGTGACAGGACACATTTTTGAAATGTAGAAATCTCTACAGGTTTGGTAGAAACCTCTTTAATAGATTCTAATAACTCTCTACGAACAGTTTCTGTTTGCATAGAAAATTCCTCTCTTAACTTATCGTTATTTTTCTCTATTTCGTTTACAACTAAGACATTGACCTTATCTAGTCTCTTGGTTAAGTCAGTAATATAATTTCGCATGCGAGCTTTTTCCTCACGCGATTCCTGGATATGTTCTCCTAACCTTTTACAATTATCAGCAATCTTATTCCTAAGTCCTACTAGGTTTTCCTGCAATTCAACTTTAGAAGCCTATATTTTATTACTTAATTCTCGTCTGGTTTGATTAAGATTTTCCTGTAACCTGTCTGTAGATTTTGTTAGCTCCCCTTTAAGTTCCTCTTTTAATCTAGCCTTAGATTCTTCGTTAGATTGTTTTAATTCATCTCTTAATCTAGTAGTAGATTCTTCAATAGATTGTCTTAATTCAGATAAAAATTCCCCGTTAGATTGTTTTAATTTAGCGATCGCCCTAAAAAGGAATCTCATGCTCCTATCAGACACAGATTACTCTTCGACTGACATTTCACTTCCCGACATTATTGTAAAATATTAACTAGTTGCACACGCAGACTTGTAATCAACAATCCCTATGTACAACACTCCACTTCCAACTTAAAACAGACTCACCAGACACAAATATTGCAGTTTGTAGTTCTCGGTGATCAGTGTGCTGCTATGGGCTGCAGAAGTAAGAGCCGTCGATTCAGCCGCTGAGATGCTGCGACCCGGCTTCCGCAACCGGCAGGACGCTGAGTCGAACACCGGAGACGTCACTGGCTGCAACCACACCCGGCCGCACCGTAGACAGGCGAAGCCCTCAGCAACAGTTCTAATACCAGCCGCAGGAACGTCCCCCAGATGACGTACTAGGCTTGTTAGTTTAGGGAGAAAAAAGTTGTCGGGGTTTGCAGCGTTCAGCTGCTACCCAACAGATTCGCCTTCACGTGGAATAACTGCGTGATCTTACTGCTTGGCTGCGCTCCGTCAGATGCCCACATCCGCGAAGTCGTCGCTGGCTGGTGAAGGCTCCCGAAGGCTCGCGTTGACTTCCGAAGGACTCTTGATGTTTTGTTTGGTACCTGTGTGCTTTAGTTGCACACAAGTCCTGTTTATAAGGTCACCACGGTGTAGTGTAACGACGTAAGTTTTGTATAAATGATTTTCCTTTGACATATGACCATGTGTGTGTGTGTGTGTGTGTGACCACCCCCATCAACCAGGACCTTGCCGTTGGTGGGGAGGCTTGCGTGCCTCAGCGATACAGATAACCGTACCGTAGATGCAAACACAACGGAGGGGTATCTGTTGAGAGGCCAGACGAACGTGTGGTTCCTGAAGAGGGGCAGCAGCCTTTTCAATAGTTGCAGGGGCAACAGTCTGGATGATTGACTGATCTGGCCTTGTAACACTAACCAAAACGGCCTTGCTGTGCTGGTACTGCGAACGGCTGAAAGCAAGGGGAAACTACGGCCGTAATTTTTTCCGAGGGCATGCTGCTTTACAGTATGGTTAAATGATGATGGAGTCCTCTTGGGTAAAATATTCCGGAGGTAAAATAGTCCCCCATTCGGATCTCCGGGCGGGGACTACTCAAGAAGATGTCGTTATCAGGAGAAAGAAAACTGGCGTTCTACGGATAGGAGAGTGGAATGTCAGATCCCTTAATCGGGCAAGTAGGTTAGAAAATTTAAAAACGGAGATGGATAGGGTAAAGTTAGATATAATGGGAATTAGTGAAGGTCGGTGGCAGGAGGAACAAGACTTCTGGTCAGGTGACTACAGGGTTATCAACACAGAATCAAATAGGGGTAATGCAGGAGTAGGTTTAATAATGAATAGGAAAATAGGAATGCGGGTAAGCTACTACAAACAGCATAGTGAACGCATTATTGTGGCCAAGATAGATATGCAGTTCACACCTACTATAGTAGTACAAGTTTATATGCCAACTAGCTCTGCAGATGACGAAGAAATTGAAGAAATGTATTATGATGAAATAAAAGAAATTATTCAGATAGTGAAGTGTGACGAAAATTTAATAGTCATGGGTGACTGGAATTCGGTAGTAGGAAAAGGGAGAGAAGGAAACGTAGTAGGTGAATATGGATTGGGGGTAAGAAATGAAAGACGAAGCCGCCTGGTAGAATTTTGCACAGAGCTCAACTTAATCATACCTAAAACTTGGTTCAAGAATCATAAAAGAAGGCTGTATACATGGAAGAAGCCTGGAGATACTGATAGATTTCAGATAGCTCATATAATGGTAAGACAGAGATTTAGGAACCAGGTTTTAAATTGTAGGACATTCCCAGGGGCAGATGTGGACTCTGACAACAATCTATTGGTTATGACCTGTAGATTAAAACTGAAGAAACTGCAAAACGGTGGGAATTTAAGGAGATGGGGCCTGGATAAACTAAAAGAAACAGAGATTGTAAAGAGTTTCAGGGAGAATATACGGGAGCAATTAGCAGGAATGGGTGAAAGAAGTACAGTAGAAGATGAATGTGTAGCTTTGAGGGATGAAGTAGTGAAGGCAGCACAGGATCAAGCAGGTAAAAAGACGAGAGCTAGTAGAAATCCTTGGGTAACAGAGGAAATATTGAAATTAATTGATGAAAGGAGAAAATATAAAAATGCAGTAAATGAAGCAGGCAAAAAGGAATACAAACGTCTCAAAAATGAGATCGACAGGAAGTGCAAAATGGCTAAGCAGGGATGGTTAGAGGACAAATGTCAGGATGTAGAGGCTTATCTCACTAGCGGTATGATAGATACTGCCTACAGGAAAATGAAAGAGAACTTTGGAGATAAGAGAACCACTTGTATGAACATCAAGAGCTCTACTGCCCACAGGAAAATTAAAGAGACCTTTGGAGATAAGAGAACCACTTGTATGAGCATCTAGAGCTCAGATGGAAACCCAGTTCTAAGCAAATACGGGAAAGCAGAAAGGTGGAGGGAGTATATAGAGTATCTATGCAAGGGCGATGTACTTTAGGACAATATTATGGAAATGGAAGAGGATGTAGATGAAGATGAAATGGGAGATACGATACTGCGTGAAGAGTTTGACAGAGCACTGAAAGACATGAGTCGAAACAAGGCCCCCGGAGTATACAACATTCCATTGGAGCTACTGACGGCCTTGGGTGAGCCAGTCCTGACAAAACTCTACCATTTGGTGAGCAAGATGTATGAAACAGGCAAAATACCCTCAGACTTCAAGAAGAATTTAGTAATTCAAATCCCAAAGAAACCAGGTGTTGACAAATGTGAAAATTACCGAAATATCAGTATAGTAAGTCGCTGCTGCAAAAAACCAACGCGAATTCTTTACAGACGAATGGAAAAACTAGTAGTAGTAGACCTCGGGGAAGATCAGTTTGGATTCCGTAGAAATGTTGGAACACGTGAGGCAATACTGACCCTACGACTTATCTTAGAAGCGAGATTAAGGAAGGGCAAACCTACGTTTCTAGCATTTGTAGACTTATAGAAAGCTTTTGACAATGTTGACTGGAACACTCTCTTTCAGATTCTGAAGGTGGCAGGGGTAAAATACAGGGAGCGAAAGGCTATTTACAATTTGTACAGAAACCATATGGCAGTTATAAGAGTCGTGGGACATGAAAGGGAACCAGTGGTTGGGAAGGGAGTGAGACAGGGCTGTACTCTCTCCCCGATGTTATTCAATCTGTATATTGAGCAAGCAGTGAAGGAAACAAAAGAAAAATTCGGAGTAGGTATTAAACTCCATGGAGAAGAAATAAGAACTTTGAGGTTCACCGATGACATTGTAATTATGTCAGAGACAGCAAAGGACTTGGAAGAGAAGTTGAACGGAATGGATATAAGATGAACATTAACAAAAGCAAAACGAGGATAATGGAATGTAGTCGAGTTAATTCGAGTGATGCTGAGGGAATTAGACTAGGATATGAGACACTTAAAGTAGTAAAGGAGTTTTGCTATTTGGGGAGCAAAATAACTGATGATGGTCGAAGTAGAGAGGATGTAAAACGTAGACTGGTAATGGCAAGGAAATCGTTCCTGAAGAAGAGAAATTTATTAACATCGAATATAGATTTAAGTGTCAGGAAGTCATTTCTGAAAGCATTTGTCTGGAGTGTAGCCATGTATGGAAGTGAAACATGGACGATAAATAGTTTGGACAAGAAGAGAATAGAAGCTTCCGAAATGTGGTGCTACAGAAGAATGCTGAGGATTAGATTGGTAGATCACATAACTAATGAGGAAGTATTGAATAGGATTGGAGAGAAGAGAAGTTTGTGGCACAACTTGACCAGAAAAAGGGATCAGTTGGTAGGACATGTTCTGAGGCATCAAGGGATCACCAATTTAGTATTGGAGGGCAGCGTGGAGGGTAAAAACCGTAGAGGGAGACCAAGAGATGACTACACCAAGCAGATTCAATAGGATGTAGTATGCAGTAGGTATTGGGAGATGAAGAAGCTTGCACAGGATGGAGTAGCATGGAGAGCTGCATCAAACCAGTCTCAGGTCTGAAAACCACAACAACAACAACATATGTTCATGAGAAAATGCGGCAATCGGAGTATAAAGAGAAAATTTTTATCGTCAATCACTACTAACAAAGATTAATTTCAGCTGGAGAGGTCATGCAACAAGACTTAATTAGACGTTCTCTTTCAATGTAATCATGTATGAATAAGATATTATTGTCTCAAATAATAAAGTTTTTAATATTTTGACATGCTATCCACATTCGTACTTGAAACAAAATTAGGAAAGATGCAGATATACTTCCGTCTGGAGAAGCCAACGAAACAAACAAAAAAAATTATTAAAACCACGTATAGAACCTTTCGGCTTACTCAAGAAGATGGATGAAATTATCCATGTTTTCAAAATTTGTTTTCCGATCTGGAGTTGTGATATTGTGCAACTACAGTATCGATTAAGAGACCTAAGTGTGTAAAGTATAAGACGAATGGATTTTCCTATTCCTCACATGGAAGATTGGATCGATCAGGTCCATATTTGAGTCCAAAATGAATCTGGAGAAATTCGACTAACCCTTCTCTTCCAGGAATCTTTAATAGTTGACCATTTCTTAGACGGGTTTCGATTGTTTCATGCCACAATCCTGAGTACCTGTTCCTGAGGTTCCTTCTGGTCTCTCAAATCCGTTACGTCTCCTGTCCGGTAAGCCAATGCGACGCCTGTCCTCCATGCCGTGTCTCATGTTCCTGTTCGATCAGTTTCACCGCAATTCAGCAAGACATCAATGAAGAAAATTTTTCAGCAGATTGTAAAAATTTGCATGTGTAAAGCTATTTCTTTTGGCTATGAGGCAGATTTTATCTTTCCTATGAATTATAGAATATCTCTCAACTTTCTAAATTATTCTGCCTTTGCTACCATCTGTGATACCTAGTTGGGGTCTAAGCCTCCAGGTTTTCCGGAGTTTCCCTGTGAAGGCCAGTTCCTGAATAGGTAGACCTGATTAACAACTATATAAGTCCATCTTCCCTGGTTGTGTACGTGGGCTGTGGGTACGCCCCAGTACACGTGAAAGCAACAACTAGATATCTAGGTAACGAATCGGTGTTACCTATACCAAATCTCTTTCAGTTCATGTAATCAAAAAATCTTACTAACTTCTTAAAATTTATAGGAACGTATGTTACACAGATTCTAACGAGTTAACTAAGCCAATAGTTGGCTCGCAAAGTGGATGCATATCAACTTTGCTCGCTGCGAGGGGCGATTTAATGCCTCTTGCAGCGGTCTTTCCGCAATATTTTCAGAAATTTTATGAATTATATAACTCAGTACATATTTCAAAATATCTCTTCTTATCTTACCGATTCCTAAACTTTAATATACGATGATTATGAATGCAAAGTAGTTTCAAGCCCTGTTATTCCTTGGAGCGTCCATTTACTCCATGGAGTAGCTTCTCTGCTATCTCTTTTCTATTATGAAAAGAATCAAGGAGTGCTTGCCGATTAGCCGTGAAAGAACGAAGATGTATAAGTATGTATTGTTGAGGTAGTAGCCACCTTGATGAGATTCTGTATGAGAAGGAATTTAATACATCAACTAAAATAAAGTAAGTGTGTTCGAGTACTATTTAATTCATTATTATTGAGAGTGTGTGCTTACTACGCTTTGTTGCAGGGGATCAGTGGGAAACGTCTGATTTACACTGGACGAACCTGCCGTTTTGTATGCTCAAGATATCCAGTTTATTACTCCCAATAAATGGGCTACCACGGTCTTACCAGCAGATCTCCGGTCTTCCCCATGTGATCACCGAAAGATAATAATTATTACAAATGTTTTTAGGAGATAGACTGACAATTTTCGTCACACCGAGACTTCGAAATTGCTTCACTGCCTTATGGAATTGAAGTTAAGCTCAATTTAATCAGGACAGAACAGTATTGAACTGTGTGAATGTGATGAGCCTGCTTTGTGAATGAAAATTCCCTTAATATACGCAGGTTTTTTACTATCCTGAGCAGTGAAGCTAAATCTGGCGGGTGTGATAGAGGTTTTTCAATTTTAGATCCCACAGAAGTATGAAATTGGCTAGCAGCCCCGCCACCAAATTTCCTTTTCATGCAGATTGTAACCCCAGGGGTTTAGTACAGAGTATTGGCGGAAGCATGAGGCTGTTGATCACAAATGAGTATACAGAGAAAAAAAATAAAAATAAAATAAAATATCCTACAGAACATCCCCCCCCTTCCCCCCAGCGTCGGCATGTTAGAGGAAGATGAATCATATTAAACACCACTGATACAGGATACTGATAAGTCAGTAAAAGGCAACATTATGGAAGAGGTAAGAAATTAACGTATATCTTTCACAATGTGCAACGATGTGGGATATGAGATGCATTGGAAATTCTCTGAAATTGTAGATGCCGCAATAAGAAATACCACAATAGGCAGTTTATTTGAAAAGGAATGGACACCTCTAAAAAGGGCAATCGCAGAAGTTGAAGAGACAATCATAGGTAAAAGAAAGGTAACTGCTAGGAGACGTTGTGTAACAGTAGAAGTACCTGAAGTGAATGACGAAAGAAGGAAAACAAAAAAGTTCGAGGACTTTTAGGCACTCAGAAATATGATTTAGGAACGAAGTTAATAGGAGGTGCGGTGAAGATTACAGCAAAAAATGTGAAGAAACCGAAAACAACATGATCGTTAGAAAGGGTACTTCAGCATACCGAAAATTCAAAACAAATTTCGATGGAATTAAAAGTAAGGCTGTCAACATTAAGACTGCAATAGGAATTACACTGATAATTTCATAGCAGTCTAATGAGCAAAGCATATTAACCGAATGTAAGCTGAAGAAAGGCAGCGGTAATAAGTGACAGCGGAAATGAGATTGGCGATAAATTTAACATCACAAAAGGGGACCACGAAACAGAAGAATTTAAAGAATTCTGCTACGTTGGACACAAAATAGCACAGGACTGATTAAGTAAGGAGAACATTAAAAGCAGATTAGCTCAGGAAAAGATGACATTCCTGGCCGATAGGAGTCTGCTAGTGTCGAACATCGGTCTTACTCTCAGGCAGACATGTCAGAGAAAATAAGGTTGGAGCGGAGCATTATGTCGTAGTTAATCATGGACTGTATGAAAGCCGAAAGAGAAAAGAATCGAAGAGTTTGAAATTGTGGTCTGACAGAAGGGTGTTGATGAAAAAAGTGAACTTACATGGTATGTAGCAAAGAGATCACTGACTAAGCAAAGCGACAGGGGCAACTTCCATGGTACTACAGGCAGACGTAGAGTTGAAGAGTTTGGACAGAATCCAATAAATCCTTGTGAAAGTAAGATGCAAGTGCTATTGTAAGATGAAGATATTAGCACAATCATGCTACGATCAGTATTAACGTTAGTTATTCCATGGTGTTTTGTACTAAAGTGCGTGTCATTTACGACGAAGGCCGAGTTTAGGTTCGTTCTGCGCATCTGACGTCACAAACACAGTCAAACCAATGAACAGAGAACGACGTTGCCCGAGCTCGGCTGCAGTTCAGAGCACGGACGAGTGTCTTCACTTTTAAAAACGATCAGTCATAAATAAAGTAATAGAACAAAAGCAATGACTTGATAGCAGACCTTCTTTTATAGAAAAGTTGCAAAAAGTATTCTTTATACCAATTGCTTCATATTCTATTAATTAATCAAACCAAACAAGCAATAAGTCGCCTAATTCAGGCCATAGCAAGGAAAGATGTTTATATTACTCTCACGAACTGCTTTTTCGCAATAAAGAACAGCGGTAATTGTATATTTCCTATTGTACTTCAACGAAACGTGAGTAATTCATAGTCATACCAACAGTGTTTGTCGGTATGCTACGTCAGATTTTAGAATCCTCTAGGAGGGTAGCTGAATGACGAGCTCAGTCAGCGTAGTGGTTAAGGTGTTTGGATGCTGAGTGAGAGGTGCTGAGTTCTAAACTTATTCAGAGATTAAAATTTTCTTTATTTAAAAACAATATCGAACTGTCTTAATTCATGAATTTTATTCGTTTGAATGTAATTTTTTGAAATTTCTAGTGCTTTGTCTCTTCAATACAACCATAATAGGTTTTCAGTTTTTCTAATTTTGTCCTCCAATATTTATTTTCATAGGAATTAAAAACAATGAAAAGGCACACATACACTATTTATGTTACCAGTTTCGTTTGTATATCTTCTCTTCCGAAGTCGCTGTTTTACTATTCATATTAAGATATATTATTTTGCGACATTATTAAAAGTATTGTTTAGAGAAGAAGTTGAAATATATTCCTCTTCTGCATCTGTAATAAGCGTCTTATTTAGACCAACCGCATTTTTCTCTTCTGAAGCATCTTCAGTGCACAGTATTTTGTCTCCTCCACTGCCAAGTAACCTTTCGTAGTTTTGTGCTGCCGTAATACAATATTCAACTTTTTTTAGCAAATAAGTGCTGCTTGTGTGTGCCACACACAAAAGTTATATTTGACATAGCTCAGAGCGCTTCACTGATCCACAGTATATTCAAGTCATAACGTTTTTGTTAAGTCCACAGTTTTTTTACGTATTCTGTCTACTTCCTTTTGACTGAAGTGTTTTAAAATAAAGCCAAACGCGGCCGGTGTAAATAAAACTTTTATTACAGTCGCGAAAGACGGAATATATCTGAATATTACATACGATACCTACCTGGTACTTAAATTAAATGAGATATTGTTATACAGAAAATTTTATATGAAATTTAGGTATCTTTTCCACATTTCATTCTCAACATTGTGGCGACTAAAATAGACCATACGGAAAGTATACGCTATGGACTTTTACCTCTGCAAACTCTTCAAAAGTTCGTGCAGTGGTTTATTACATTTAATGCTGCACAATAACTGCGTAGAACATCGAAACAAAATTAAGTCATTTATGGGGAGAAGGTATCAGTCAATAAGATTTGTAAACATCAAATTTTTGGGCCAAATAGTTTTTTTGAAATCAAATGATATGTGTGTCAAAGCAGTCGGAATACCATGTGTCTGCACAGGCGAGCAGTGCAGTGATGACAAAATGCGGGGAGCACGTCTCTGTAGCGAAAGGTTTAATGCGGTCGTGGTGGCTTCATAAACTGCGCGCTATCCCCTAAACGTAAGATTGCAAACTATACTATACTATGGCGCTGCTTCTCTTGGCGCGTGCGTCGTGTGCAACTGGGAACGCAGTAACCACCCGCTTCTAGGCGGGCATGCGCCATTACTACTTCTGGCCAAGCGTTATATGAGACCGCGAGTTTTTAAATGAGCAGAGTTGCTTACTCGCAAGGAATGTCAAATTGAATGCTCAAAACAAAATTAAGTGCTCACTTTTGAAATTATTAGATTGTTACACTTCATTAAATGTATCACATTCTTTAACTCTGCTTTACTTGTTTAGCGTATCCGCATGCCACCTAGACGTCCGTCGACGATTTTACAGCTGCACTACAACTTTTCAAACAGACAGTGCACTCACGCGACGTCACTGAGGCAATAACGCAATAGAAAGGCAGCAATATTACGCTAAATACTGCGATATCACCTCCGGTGCATCTAAGCGGATACAAGGAAAGATACAACGGGCGATAACGTATCATTAATTATACCTAGGCTGAGTAATTGTCTTCCTGGTTGTCTGTTTAGAGGGTGCGCTGTTGTTATAGTCGTTAAGGGCGAGTTTACTTATGCGGTCGGTCATGAACAATCAGTCGGAGAAAGCAGTCGAATAGTCGGCAGGAAATGTCGTTCGCGCTCCGGGCGAAGGGCAATAATATTGTCGAACACGAATTCGCAAATAAGAAATATCATTTAAACTTAAATTTGCAGTTTGATTTGAATATCCGGTTTTAATGTTTTACTATAATTCAGTATTCGCATCCATCTGAGGATATAATAAACTGATAATGACAATTCACCAACTTAGCTTATTACACAACTGGGCTTCATAAACTCCATCTAACCGGTAATCGACAAGAAGGGTATTTATAAATGAAGTGAGCACTGGGAGAGCTCAAAACTTGGCTTCTGTGTAGGCATGACATCGTCGTCGAAGGTCCTTTGTATCAACTCAAAACATTCCTCTATTGTTTTGTTCGAACAATGTCACAGCAAGTACGAATTCTGGGCAAGAGTTTCTCGTCAGTCCCCATAGGTTCCCACCACAGGACTTTCCGAAAGAGCCCACAAGTGCGATTACTTCAGAAAAAAACAGCTGTCCACTAAAGAGGAGCAGTTTTCTGAGAATAGGGGTGTAAAAGAGAGAGTTGTGCCAATTGAAGACTATATGTACCCACAGGTCTATTGTAGTTTGTGCCTCTTCATAATGTGTAGCGTGTGGATTCCCAAAGGCCCATACATGTCTCTTGGGATTAATGACCAGTTGTTCTCTGGCGAAACAGGCTTTATCCGAGTAATGTACGTGAACATGAAACGGAGGATGCATCACACAACTCTGCAGAACCATCAGAACATGAATGTTTCACATAGCTCAAAAATTAGGGCTACCGTTTCTAAAATTTGAGACGTAGTCAGAGGGGGAACGTATATTAAAAGTCACTGGCATTGCTAACTAAAAACAGAGGTACAAATTTTCTATAGCACACAAGTAACTTACAAAACGATAGGCGAAATAACAATTAGAAAACCAAATAATGCAAATAAAAATAAATACATTTCACTTACTTGTTGAGTACTTCTATGTTGTATTTACGTAAGGTAACTGAACCACATACACACAACTGAATGTTTTACGTATACAAACCAGAAAATGTTTCCGTAATTAGAGGCTAATAACCAATCCATACCAGTAACTTTTTAAATGCGATGTACAAAGCATTTCAACAAGAGTTACAAATAATGCTTATTCATATGATTCTCAGATAACGATGAAATACAGTTCATCTGTAATGCTTACTTTCGTTAATTCGTCACTAAGCAGAATTTCCCTGAGCTAACAATAAATGTATATACAAGTTGAGCACTCAGCGTATTGTGGATGTCATTATTGATAATTGTTCACGTATTTTGTTGCTAACAGGTCAACCAAAGTACGCGCAATAGGTTATTTGATTAAAATTTCCCGCATTGATTTCTTTTTAAGATTTATAAATTTATTTCAGATTTGAAAGTGTATTACTATTATTACTGTAACAAAAGCTAAGTGTATGTTTCATAATTTCGACTTTCTCCAGCTGTATTCTTTTGATTATATCTATGCCATTCCTCACCCGTATTACATTCCTTTGCAGCAGTGTTTAGTGGTACAAATATTCAAACTAAATACGGGCTGTCACTATCCGGGCAGTTTCAGCAGTGTTCAGTGGCACAGATGCTAATAATAATTCCAAACTAAATATGGGCGAGATCCACAATTGAATAAGCTGGCAGTGTTTATCAGCTGAGATACTTATATTTTTTTTTATTGGCTGTCTTTAGCAGCGGGCACTACTTCCAAATTTGACAGCTGTTAAGCGTTTTTGTTGGGGTGTAAACGTGTTTTTGGTTTCCTTCGTGTGTAAATACCTCTACAACGACTTTTTTACGCGCTTTGTATGCGCTCGGAAGTTAGTAAAGATTTTTTTTAAATCAAGTATGACAGTAATTCACTGGTAAAGCGATACTATCAACGCATCTGATTGCTTTCGACGAGAGAGACTGCTCACACCCTTAAAAACGGAGCAGAAAATAAGCTTAGGGATCAAGAGGTTAGTCGTCCCCAGCAGACATAGCGTTAAAGTCCAGCCTCTAGTCTTGGCAGTGGTATCAGTTCGGTGCGGAAGAGAGTTCACATGTTTGTCCAGACATATCATATTTAGCTGCATGTTGGAATGATTAGATCCCGTAGTGCAACCAGACTCCGCGAATCTTGGTAGTTTCATGGGCTTTTCGAAACAGCTACAGGCATATAGTGAAATCAGGAACGTATGCGTGACGCGCTGTGAATTAGGATGTTTTGGATCCGCATCTTGTGGATAACGATGGTTCAGAAAGAAGGCAACAGACGGTCGAAATTAAAATCCTCGTTCATGTTCACGATGACGTGAATGAGTGAGTTCACGTCACAGTAAGAAAAAAACCCAAAACATCACAAAACCGCCTCTACACGCGTAACAGAATTAAAGGATCACTTTTCGGAACTCCTTAATTGTCTACCATTCTAAAACATAAATTTGAAATTTGGCTCAAAGCTGCCTGCAACCTTACTATGTAATGGTGCAAAAACGTGGAATAGCAAAATGTTGGCACATGGGAAAAAGAGGCCACAGTTCAGAAGTTATGTGACGTAGCAAATTACTTGACGATGCCACATTGGCAATAAATCTCACCACAGTTCTGCCCAATGCCATTGTGGATGTTTCACGGAATAGGACTGTCGTACCCCAGTTTCAGTTCTTCTTTTGACGCCTGTGCTATGGAAGGCAGAACCGCAACACCCAGTGTTGAAATCATGCTGATTTCTTATGAGTGGCCGAGGAAACCATTTCAGACAAACCGCCGCTAAGAATCGAAAAAATTGTCTTAGGAGGTGGTATAAAGGACGTCAAGGAAAGCACCCCTTTTCTTGGGACGTTGATTCCCACATATTTCTCAGACGGAAACGACAGTTCACAGTGCGATGAGCAGAAGGACGCCTTTCTTGACAAACCTTGGCTATGAAAGCCTTATCAACTTCGTAGGCCAGAAAATCACTTGAATGTGGTCTCACCCAATTTTAATGCATAGTGAATGCAATATTTGCTCTGGTGGAACAACTAAGGACACCATTCAAAGATCTGAACATGGTCCAAAACAGCAAATTGTCATCATGCATTTTCAGTGCTCCTGTTGTTTTACGACGTCCTCTGGCGTGACCACTGAGGTGTACGTCTTCGACAAATGAGTGAATAAATCGAAAAAGACCTCCCAGTTGTGCAAAACCCTAGGTGGCACCTTCCACATTAAATGAGTATTGTGATAATGTGTCTTTTTATAGAAAACCTGCGAAATACTCCTATACACTTGCTGGCAGGCAACTAGTCGCTGATGTGTGTCACGTGGTTGCCTATCTGCAGGTACCTCGATCTATGTCACACGTTTCCTTCATAAAGGTACATTTCTAAATTCTTTATAAATCAGGGTGGCTGCCCACGATGGTTTTCCAGAACTGCGTGGTCTTAGAGGAGTCCTCCGCTATTTTGTTCCCACTTGTGTCAATGTCGCACTCCTCTGTTATCATGCCACAAGAGGCGTGAAACAAGGGCACTGAAAAAGCAAAAGGACTCTTTACTGATTCTGATCACGTTCAAACGTCGCCGAATGATTTTGAACGGCCAATAGAAGTCCTAACCTGTACGTGAAAGCAAAAACTGCGGTCACACTGCCTTCGATGTCCTAGCAGTGGCAAACATTGTCAAGAACGAAGTCCTTTTGCTCATAGAAATGCGAACTGCCATTTTCGACTACGAAATGTTTGGGAATCAACGTCTCAAGGAAAGGGATGATTTCATCGACGCCCTTTGTGCTGCCAGGCACTTTATCGTGAATATCACAGCAATCACGTAGATGCACGATTAGATGTAGATGTATGCCATCTCCTCCGGCCAATTTGTTTCCATTCTGTGCGATGTGTCAGAAATGTTTATCTTAGCGAGTCGTAAGAAAACCGCTTGGTTTCAAATCTGGGCGTCGCAGATCTGAGTACCCACAGCAGAGATGCCAAAATAAGGGGTAAAATATGGGTAAGAGAGTCTGAGGCAACTTTCCTGTCGTGTGAAATATTCATGGTGGCTTTGGGCAGAATTGTGGCGAAAGTTCGTTCCAGTGTGACATTACTAACACACTTGATATGTCACATGAAATTTTGAGTTGTGGCTCTTTTTCTGGACGTGCCAACACCTTGCAGTTGAAACGTCGTTAAGCCTGAGGGTGGCGTTGTAGGATTCTATGCTTTTGCACCATTACAGAGGAAGGTGGTAGGCACCTTTGATCAAAATTTGAAACCAATCCGTCTGATTGAGAGATTGTTCTGCGGTTTCGAAAATGTGATCCTTGCTCCTCGGTGTACTCGACATTACGCAACTTTTGGAGAGAGACAAAATCGCTAATTGCCGAACCACACTGCTGTCATCTACTATCCAGTTCCTGCGTTATGTTCCACAACGAATAATGGTCTTTGTGTAGTTCTTGTCTCCGGTGTTGCTTTGCGTGCATGCACCCTTGCGATTTTCGAGCAGAGACTGGTTGAAACGGACTCGCATTCGGTGGCAGCAACAGTTTCCATCGGCTTAGAAAGAGATTGTCAATTACATTACAACGTTCTCTGGTCAGTTAGGACCCATTCACGACCATTGTCGTTCAAAAATGTTATATGACTTCGAGTAGTGTAATAGTTCTCGTAGACATGTTGGTAAATCCGAGTTGGTATCCAACAAATCGGGCGACTTCTTTCACGATGCGGTCATAGGCATGTCCATTAATGGTAGCTCCTTTCTGTCACTATGCAATGTCTCCACGTCGATCCATCTTAATCCTCTTACTCCGTCAAATCAGTTGTCAGCTACACGTCGGTTCACTGGCAAGAACAGCGGTGGTGGATATAAGGTTTCTAATTTATTCATGGTGTTCAAGGAAAGTGATGTGAGCATTATACACTAAAAGAAAGGAATTCACAACACTAAAAAATAATTGATGTAGAGTGAGCCGTGCGTGGGTCATCTTTCCGCCATCATGTATTTTCCACCCTGTTTTTAACATTCTTCGACCTCATTACGTTAATTTACATTACTACTGTCACTGAGTTGCTGCTTTGGCTGACCGTGAACAGCACTAGCAGCGCGTATCAATATATCCCCTCTCTTAGTATCTTTGCTCCACTGCTATTACTTCCCGGTCGTTGTCTGTCATAAGCCAGTTCGGGTCACGAGTTCGGGCTGCCAGTGAGTTGGAACGCGTCTGGAGAGCAGTCCGGACCTGCCAGCCGGGGAGCTGCAACGCGGCACTAGTGCAGTCGCGTTGGAGCTGAGAGGTCTGCGTCGACATGACTCGCCCAACCATTGCCGCCACGGCCTTTGCGCCATTGCACCAGGGCCTTCAGCCGTGAATGAATAGGATTTTGAAACTCGTAGCTGTAAAGGTTAGGCTAAGTGCCCTTTTGATTTAAATGTGTTACTAAATTACAATAAATTACATTTTTGAAGTGAACCTGACCGCCACCTTATTTGGCCCTTTCCACAGTCCTAATCAACTGTTCTGCCCAGCTGACTAGCGGGCGTTTCATAGAGTAATTACATTTAAGTGATTGTATATGTGAAATGTTGGTACATTAATAATCGGAATAATAGGTGTAACTGCCAGAAAGTTGAACGTAGGTAAGCAAACGTGCATGCACAGTGTTGTACAGGTGAAAGGTGTAATTTGTGAGAAGGAGTTATAAGTCTGTTGCACTTGGTTGATCACTACAGTTAAAGCGTTCGTGGGTGGCGCTGCAGTTGTCCAATTAAGTGCTCGACAGGAAGACAGATCTGGCTGCCGAGCAACCCCAGGCAACACGTCGATACACTGTACAGCACGTTGGGTTACAACAGCGGTATGTGGGTGAGTGTTATCCTGTTGGAAAACGCACATGAATGGTGGCACAGTAGGTCAGATGACCAGACTGACGTACAAATTTGCGGTCAGTGTACGTGGTAAAACTACGAGAGTGCTCCTAATGTAATACGAAATCGTATCTGAGACCGTAACTCCAGATGTAGTTCCGGTGTGTCTAACTCGCACGCAGATCGGTTACATGCCCTCAGCTGTCCTTCTAAGCAACACGCGGTCATCACTGGCGCCAAGACAGAACCAGTTTTTATCAGAAAACAAAAAAACCTCCACCCTGCCCGATTTATAACAGTTAGTTGTGGTGCCGCTGCTGCTCAAACTGCTGCTTCAGATGCAGTACAATGCGCCAGAGCCACACGCCGAACACAATGGTCTTCCTTCTCGGTAGAGCCACTTGGCCGTTCGGGTTCCGGTCTTCCTGTGACCGTACGTTCTCGTCACCACCACTGCCAGCAGTCATGTACAGGGGTCACATTGCTGCAAAGTCTTTCTGCGGTATCGCAGAACGAACATCTAGCTTCTCATTACTCTATTACACGACCTCGTTCGAACTCCGTTATAAACTCCTGGAAATTGAAATAAGAACACCGTGAATTCATTGTCCCAGGAAGGGGAAACTTTATTGACACATTCCTGGGGTCAGATACATCACATGATCACACTGACAGAACCACAGGCACATAGACACAGGCAACAGAGCATACGCAATGTCGGCACTAGTACAGTGTATATCCAATTTCGCAGCAATGCAGGCTACTATTCTCCCATGGAGACGATCGTAAAGGTGCTGGATGTAGTCCTGTCGAACGGCTTGCCATGCCATTTCCACCTGGCGCCTCAGTTGGACCAGCGTTCGTGCTGGACCTGCAGACCGCGTGAGACGACGCTTCATCCAGTCCCAAACATGCTCAATGGCGGACAGATCCGGAGATCTTGCTGGCCAGGGTAGTTGACTTGCAACTTCTAGAGCACGTTGGGTGGCACGGGATACATGCGGACGTGCATTGTCCTGTTGGAACAGCAAGTTCTCTTGCCGGTCTAGGAACGGTAGAACGATGGGTTCGATGACGGTTTGGATGTACCGTGCACTATTCAGTGTCCCCTCGACGATCACCAGAGGTGTACGGCCAGTGTAGGAGATCGCTCCCCACACCATGATGCCGGGTGTTGGCCCTGTGTGCCTCGGTCGTATGCAGTCCTGATTGCGGCGCTCACCTGCACTGCGCCAAACACGCATACGACCATCATTGGCACCAAGGCAGAAGCGACTCTCTCATAGCTGAAGACGACACGTCTCCATTCGTCCCTCCATTCACGCCTGTCGCGACACCACTGGAGGTGGGCTGCACGATGTTGGGGCGTGAGCGGAAGTAGGCCTAACGGTGTGCGGGACCGTAGCCCAGCTTCATGGAGACGGTTGCGAATGGTCCTCGCCGATACCCCAGGAGCAACAGTGTTCCTAATTTGCTGGAAAGTGGCGGTGCGGTCCCCTACGGCACTTCGTAGGATCCTACGGTCTTGGCGTGCATCCGTGCGCCGCTGAGGTCCGGTCCCAGTTCGACGGGCACGTGCACCTTCCGCCGACCACTGGCGACAACATCGATGTACTGTGGAGACCTCACTCCCCACGTGTTGATCAATTCGGCGTTACGTCCACCCGGCCTCCCGCATGCCCACTATACGCCCTCGCTCAAAGTCCGTCAACTGCACATACGGTTCACGTCCACGCTGTCGCGGCATGCTACCAGTGTTAAAGACTGCGATGGAGCTCCGTATGCCACGGCAAACTGGCTGACACTGACGGCGGCGGTGCACAAATGCTGCGCAGCTAGCGCCATTCGAATGCCAACACCGCGGTTCCTGGTGTGTCCGCTGTGCCGTGCGTGTGATCATTGCTTGTACAGCCCTCTCGCAGTGTCCGGAGCAAGTATGGTCGGTCTGACACACCGGTGTCAATGTGTTCTTTTTTCCATTTCCAGGAGTGTATGTTGATAATGACTTCTTTATCGCCCTGAAGGCATTCTTGACTAACATTAAATCATCATGTCCAACCTCAAAGGTAATTAACGCTCACAACCGGTAGAGGCTATACTTAAAGCGAACCTAATCTTCGTTCCCATAGTGGCACTACTAGCGCCTCTCTCATGCCAAATTTGAATAGACATAATCTCTCATATGTAGAAACATGTCTACCAACATACGGTTACGTCGCGCAAGTTCTTTCTTTCCATCAGTGTATTTTTGTTGAATGTGTCGTATTTCACATTTTACGCAAAACATTTTTCAATGAGTATTTTTCGATAGTCGATATATTATGCCACAGAGGTGCTGAGCAGAAGTAGTGTGATCTTTGGTTGCTAGTAGGATTGTCGTTGCAGTAGGCATTCTAGCTCAGTCTAGCGAGTGAGTCGGATGTTGGCAATGCCACTGACCGGACTGAGATAGCTTGCAGAGGGCAAAGATACAGTGAAGGACGGAGTGTGAAATATGATGTGGTATAAAGGAACGTAGAGGTTAGAACCGCTACGGGCCGTTCAAAAGTATTCGGCGAAATTTGAACTTGATCAGAAGCAGTAAATAGTCCTTTCGCTTTTTCGGTGCCCTTGTTTGACGCCTCTTGTGGCATGATCACACAGGAGTGCGACATTGACAAATATGGGGACAAAATTGCGAAGGATTCCTCTAAGACCACCCAGTTCGGCTAAACGCTTGGTGGCAGAATTTATAAATGTACCTTTATGAAAGAAACCTGTCAATTAGCTCGAGGCATCTGCACATAGGCAGCCACTTGACATACATAAGAGACTAGTTGCCTGCCAGCAGGTGTTTAGGAGTATTTGCGGGTAAAACTGCCGCATTGTTCACAGTGGTTCAAATGGTTCTAAGTACAACGGGACTTAACATCTAAAGTTATCAGTCCCTTAGAGTTAGAACTACTTAAAAGAACTTAAGGATATCACACACGTCTATGCCCGAGGCAGGATTCGAACCTGCGACCGCAGCAGCAGCGCGGTTCCTGACTGAAGCCCCTAGAACCTCACGCATAGTTGTAATTCATTTGAACAACGGAAGGTTGGAATAGAATTGTCTTTATCTGATTCTTCCTTCAGGAATTATTAAGTAAAGCTATCATTTCGCACGGCTTGCACTCATAAGTTATAGTTTTACCGGTCCTTTACCAATTTCATAATTAAATTCATGACACAGAAATATTTGTTACAACTGAATAACCTTTAGTAAAAATCATTGTGATTGATGAGGAATGACTAACGGTTTTCGTAATACAGTTTTGTGAAAGATAAATTATTTCCAATCATTTAGGAAATTCAAGTACCAGAACCTTCTCCTCACGAAATTATATAGTATTTTTGATTATGTGTGTCACAGCACTACATTTTGCGAAACACAGTAAACAAAGCGTGAGCTGCTTAGAATGGCTGCATGCCCTTCCGTTGTAGGGCGAAAGGCTTTTTCTTTCCTGTTTTGCCTGCTTGCTGCTGTTCTGCATATTTTATGTTCATCAGCTCGAGAAGTACCGATTTTTCCATCCCACAGGTGAACTAAGAATAATGGTTACGGCCAGTTTTACATCACAGTCCGGTTACGGTTAGATCATTCAGGTTAGCTTTGATTTTCAAAACTCATTGTCAGGTCATTTTAAGTAAATTCGGTTCAAATTTCATGTGCAGCCAATTTTATTTGCTCACAGTGCAGTGTATTATACAGCGTCTAGAATTTTGTACGAAAAACACTGGGCATTTTAGACGAACTTTTTGGCGATTCATTCTTTCAAAACTGAATTAGAAATTTTATGTTGCAGTTTCATCTGGTAACTTCCTGTGTGGGAACTGAAAATCACGTACTGTGACGTCAGACATTGTAGTCCTTCTCTGAACTGCACACTAGAATTTCAAAAGATTATTTAATAATAAGTTACAATTTCTAATCACTTTGGTAGTGCTAATTAAAAATACAGTTACACAGTTTGAAACAGTTTTGGTGACTCATTTTGTCAGACAGCATTTTATGATTGGACCACTTCAATTTTTAGGACAACAACAGAGATACATGAGTTGATGGAATTAGTAGTTCAGTTTACTCCGGTTTCACTTCACTGGTTTAACCATCAGAGATGTTACAAAGGCTACATGATCATCTGATACCATTCCTGTACCAGTTAAGCACTACAGAGTCACCGGCGATCTCTTTTAATGCATGACCAAAGTTTTGCCCGATGAGATTATGAACACCGGAAATTAGCTCTCTGCAGTAATTCGTCCATTTCCTTCATGCATCATTTCAACATACGCCTTCGGTCAGGTTCTCTTCAAATTCTGTATTGTACGGCACACTGAAGGCACACAAGTTTACGCGGCACTGTAGGTGTTATGCCCCTGTCCGAATGTCCAATTCAAGTGGTTCCCAGGGCAATGTTCTCTCCGAAACTGTTTGAAATGCAACTGCCCTCTCTGACAGCAGCAGTTCCTGACAGACTTGAAACCGACTAACACTGAGAAGATCTGACGTTGATCTCTAATCCCCGTTGGTGGTTAGTAAGATGTGAACATACGTTTTTGCGTAGTTCACAACTAACCCATTGTGTTACAACACCCAAAAAATAAAAAAAATAAACACATTCAAATTCTTTCAAGAATTTAGCTGACTTTATGTTATGACGTAGTTATTTTATTTAACTATATTGTCGTCGTCAACAGTAATCCATCTTCAAAGTAACTGACTGTCCACAATAATTCCGAAACAAAATTTCATTGGAAATTATTATCGTTAATCACCATGCATCACCAGTTCGAAAAAAGTGTTGTCTTTCCACAGTGTCTCATCTACATCAGAATATACTAGACTACCCGTCTCGAGGTGGGCTACTCCTGCAATTTGCCACAAAATTCTTTTCCAGCACGATGTACCTGCACAGAGGAATATGGGATATCACTGAAGTGCTACATTACGGTAAATCAACCTCACTTAGCACTAGCTTAAACCTTAGTAGTACAGACTGCAAGCAAGAAGATGGGGTAAAAGACTGTGATTTGCTTGTGGCTTTTTCGCTTTCACGTCTATTTTTATTCCCAAATAAAGGGATTATTTCACATGTCACAGGAAAATATTAACTTCAAATTGTTGCTTAGCGTTGCGTGAATACTGAGAAGTAGGGAAAAATCTTTTTTTTTTTTTTTTTTTTTTTTTAATAATCGTGATCGTGTTAAGCACCATGGCAGACGATATTTTTAATGATTAATGGAAACCCCTTCAGTAATATGCTTTCTTAGAACACTTTCATGTTGCATGCAGACCAATATATTAGGCTAAAGCTACAGCATCTCAACGAAGAAAGTAAACTAAGCAACTCACATTGACAACAGTCTTGTACTAGACACCCGCCGTGTTGCGCAAAAGTCATGGTATAAATAGCTGGTAGCCACATGTAATGTTAAATACTGGAGTTGTAAATCTACTGTAGGATGTTGTAGCATATCATAAGTATGCATTTCCTAGGCGCTTAGTCGGTTGAGATTGTAACTGCTGTACCTCTAAGTTATGTGCGTTGCATACCTATCGGGAGTTACCTCATTTCGACTGCTTTGTTTGCAAATGTGATCGGTGCCTCAATAGATTCCTCTACAACACGCAAACGGTGAGTCGTTTCGAAACTGAGTGAGGACATATAAATGCCCGCATCACACATCGAAGAGTTTTGTTCTGCATAGTTATCCTCTTTTCTGTTACTAAAAAATAATCACTATTTACAGAAAATTGAAACTGTCTATGTTTAATTCTTAGTTTATGTGAGAATTGTTGATTTGTAGTGCGAAACAGATCGATGGTGTAGTAAAAAAAAGACAATATTACTGATTAATCACATACTGCTAAAAAAACGTAATTTCCTTAAAAAAGAAAGAAGGTGAAATTAAAAATAATTTCATAGCAGAAAATATCAAACATCACTTTAATACTTGGTCCAGCTTATATTGAACATGTTTCTGTTAATTATAAACAACTTTCACATTTATCACCAATAATAGGAATATCTTACCTTTGATCATGATGATGGACGTTCCACTCAGTTCAAAATAACAACAGGAATTATATAGATTTCTTTATATTTGTGCATGTAAACTGTACTTGCCCCTAAAGTAACTATTTTCGTTACATAAAAACGCAGAAGTTACGCAATCAAATGCTTTCTATTACTTGTAAAATGCAATTTATAATTTGTGAAGATAATCTGAGTTTTGACTGTTTGGCTTTTGCAAATGATTCCATGGACACCTGCGGAAAGCTATACGAAAACAGAATAACAAAACGAATTTTTAACTTCTTTGACAGAAACCCCAAAACGTCAATGGCGTGGATAAAAGAAGTTAAAGCATACCCGACGTAAATGGAAAGAATGAAGGAAAAACAGGAGAAAGAGAAAAAGTTCAGAACAAAAGTAAAATGTTTCAAGGGCTTGAAGGCGAAAACAAAGAAAAGACAGCTGTAGTGCGATCAGAAGAAAGAGGAGAAAAACATAGAGAAAAATTACTGGAAAGAAAGGAGAAAAGAAAGAATACATAAATTATTTCTTGTGGAACCTTAGTATTCCAACAAATAAAAAAGCAAATATACAATGGACTAAAGCTGAATAATGTGGTCCTAATTCTGTGAAAAACAAACAAACAAACAATAAACAAAGAAGAGTCGCCGTTTCCCATTTTGTCTCTCACACATTCATTTATGTTTGCTTTGCTACCAATATTACCGGCTACCCTTCCATTTACTTAATCACTCATGAATTGCACCAAAACTATGGAACCAATAGTTTTGGTAGGGCGAAACTCTATTAATGAACAAGTCCACAAAAACGTCATGTGCTACATTCATGGTGGAAATATGGAGAGGAGGCACAGCTGCTGTACTCAGTAAACTGTCCGCATAGGGTACCTCTACGAGAAAAGAAAAGAAGTTAACACGGTACTTGATCTCTGTCGAGCGCGTAAATCGATTGTGCAATTGAAATCGTTACAAGAAATGCAAAACGCTTCAGTACAAAACTGATCTTAAAGAGTAAAAAACCATTACAACGTTAATCTGAATGAATAAAAAATAGATAAGAAGAAAGGTTGACAACATATTCACGCACACTAGCAATGAGACGTACGAGAGTGCTTACACTAAACTGCACCATCATTTGGCAGATGTGACTCTATACGAATAATTCTGAAGTATAGTAACAAATGTATCAGGAACGGTAATTAAATTCTCACAGAACGATGTTAAGTCAAGGAAAACGTTGTCACAAAAGACGCACAATCACTGAAAACGTAAAAGAACTAAAACAAGGAAAACAGTGGTATGCTGTTATAATTACAAAGAAGCTCTGTTATACTTCCTGCTATTGGTACAGCTGGGGTTTCATTCTCAACACACGACTGACATTATCCAGTTTAGTTATTTCAGCCTTGCACATGCTCTATGACAACACAAAATACTGTGGTTACATGTTTACCTCTCTCTTGGAGAAGTCTCTTTGGACAGTCTGCTCTCCATACTTACGCCAGGCGCGAGCAGAGCTCTACCTCAATTTGGTTTTTAGCATTACATACATTGTGTACATTACATACTACTCATTACTCTGTGAGGGTTTAGTGTAATACGGTTGTCACTGTGAAGTGCTTACTTTATTTTATTTGTTAATATGGTGTAGGTGTAGCCCGATTTCTTGTTTTGGTTAACTGCGGGCAACCTGAAGATGCTCGAAGGACGAAAATGTCGTAGCTCAATAAATCTGAACTAATACAAGCGACGTGGTTTCAATTTGTCATTCAGACTTTTATTAACGATTCGTTGAAAACGTTTATTGTACATAGTAGTCAAAGAAATTCCAAGCCGCTACACAGCATCGACTTCCGAGGAATGTGGAGGCACGGCGTCATGTTACTTCATCCATGACACACCACTTCACGAAAAACAAAGAGGGCTAATTGTACTCTGTAATAGCCAGACTTAGTGTTGTTTCCACTATAGATCCACGCATCTGTATCTGTGCCTGGCTAGGGCTACTGATGTCATCATTTATATTGATTTAAAGTAAGTTCGGACAATGGATAGCGCATCTTATTTTGTTTAAAGATCATTTCAATTATCCCAGTAGTCAACCATTTCGTTTGAAAAGAAAACTAAATCTAAGATATTCTAGTTTCGATTCTAATAACTAAATATACAGCGAAGCCTTCTTTTATTAATTGATCCGTAGAATATTTTTATCTTCTAGTATTATTTGTAGCTTAAGGAGCGTATAGAAGCGGAATATTGTTAACGATCATGCGTTTTCGAGAGCCCTGTTTTCGGTTTTATTTTGGCAAATTAACATTTTCATTGGATACCAATTTAGGTCCTTTTTAGCGGTAGTTCACATAAGACACAATACCAAAAGAACTCGAATTTTGGAGCTCGGGTAATTCACTTTCTTTAATTTTACGAGAGAGCCGCCACAGCCCTCTAAAGATATTTCGAAGACACCCCGCCCTTTTACAGTTTATATACTAATGCAACTAATACTGACAGCTAATACAGTCTTTTGTTACGAATAATTACAAATAGTAAAAAGTTAAAAACAGATCTTTTAGAATATAATAAACAATAAGCTCCCTGTAAAATTTTGTACACAAGCATACAAAAATTGGAAGGAAGTGCACAAGATAACTTGTGATATTACAGATATTGCTCCAGCGCAATACCCAGTGCTGTGGTGCAGTGCTATAGACTCATAAAGTCGTCCTATGGAAATATGAGCGATATCTGCTGTTCGCTGCTTGGATCCCAAAAGTTCAGTACGGTCCATGTTAAACTGTAAATGAGAATGTCCAATACGTTAAATGGAAATCGGCAGCAGAAAGACGACCTATATCTCGTCAAAGCCTTCTGAAATATGGAACTCTGCATCGTACATACAGTTACATTGCTCAGCGGTAGACCTCACGGTGGGATCAAGAAGAAAGTAAAGGATAAATCACAGGGCACAAAAAGACATTCGAACAGGCGCTTTACAAGTAGTTACGCTAAGTGTGCGCGCCCATGCACTACAAAAGGCTTGCGGAATACGACGAGGAAGAAACACGGTCTGTGCCGAAGTGTCGGCAGAGTGACATGTGAAGTGTGTGTGCCTTACAGGCAAAATTAGATAGCGTCATAGTAGGCTGCAGTGGGCCGGAAACAATTTAGCGGAAAGCTCTGCAGCCTCCAATAAACGTGTGTTGTTAGGCACACAAGCCTCTAATTACAGCGATCACTCAATGTGCCTATCGGCTCCTCTTATACGACACTAATTAATTTTGCACCGCTTTTACCCTGAAAACAGAGCTTTTTTTCTATCAGCCTCTGTGAAGTAACGTGAAGAGAATCGAAAGTAATTAACCTTTTTGTGCCAGATTTTTCAACATAGAAACAAAGTAAGATGAATTTCCTAATTACAGAAAAAAGTAATATTGTGATTACACATTATCATCTGATACTCTCACCAAAATTTTTCAGTCTTTTCTGGAATTACGTTTTACCAAATCTCTACAAATGAAATTTAACGATGAAGCAGACTAGAAAATCGTGCCTAAACTGCAAGTTCAGTTCACAGACAGCAGGATTCACGGTCAGTTACCACAATACACACTTGTGGGCAGATAGAAACCCTCGGAAATACCATGATCACTTCAGTATCAGTGTAGAAGCACAAATTGTCTGTGATAGAGTCATAAAACTAAAAAAAAAACTGGACTGGAAAGGGTCATGACGGCTCATCGGTTCCTACCGGTCGCCGTGTCATCCACAGCCCACAGTCGTCACTTAATGAGGATATGCACACCTCTCTACCGGCCAAATGTCAGCATACGTGACCGGTGCCGCTTCTTCGCCATCAAGTAGCTCCTTAGTTTGCCTCAAACGGGCTGAGTACACCCCGCTTGCCAACAGCCCTCGACAGACCGGATGGTCACTCATTCAATGGCTAGACCAGCCCGACAGCGCTTAAGTTCCATGATCTGACTGGAACTGGTGTTACCACTGTGGCAAGTCCCTTGGCACAAAGGAGTCATAGGACCATGAAATTTGCCAGAGTAACAGGTGCTATGTATTACCGATTTCTGCATGCTGAATTTCCAGCGCGCTTGTACAACGTTACTCTTGTAGAAAGACGATGACTTTGGTTTAATGCACTACGACAGGGTTACCGCCTCATTTTCTACTGATAGTGCGATAGTACCACAAAGCAACGTTTCCTAGGCGACGGCCTGCAAATTCATCGGACATGAATCCGGTCGATTTCCAGTTATTGGTATACTTAAATACGTTAATATATGCCCATCGTGTCGACAATGTGACATTACATCAAAGTAACATTTACAGCTCAACTCAACATAAGATTGTGTTTTATGGCAATATACGTACAGTGTTAGTTCTTTATTTACTAAAAGTGATTTATTTGAGCAGGATGATCATTTTTATATTAACTGAACATCTGTCGAGGGAAGTGGATTTGTGTGAAGGGAATGTGTTATAGCGTTTGGTAAATATTTTATTACATGAGTCCCTTTACAGAGAATATGTTGACAGGTTACCCTGATTTTCCTGCTCCGACAGCATAGCAGAGCATAGAAATGTTGGTTGACCTCTGGTTAAAAACTGAAGAAAACAAATATCACTGGGAAGAACAGGTAAACAATTCAAAAAGTTAATTGAAGTGGAACAGTACAGAAATATAGAAGCATATTCCGATGCATGAGTATTGTGAAAACACTCTGGAAAGCTACCATATGCTGCAGAGTGAACTCAGAAGTTTTCATAATACACGAGAATGAATGAACGTTTTTATTTTACCTGCACTGAAAATATACTACCTGAAAATGGCAGTTATTAAAACCTATTAGCAAACGTATATTGTTACTTTGCGCATAAAACGACGTCGTAGTTGTATTGTGGTGTTGAACCATAACTGAATTAGGAACGCAAGAACTACTAAACAATAACTACCACATTAGGATGGTGGGAATTACAATATTAGACCCGCTCAGCGCGTGTGTAACAGCGTGCGTAACATCAGTGGCAGCAGACACGGTCACTCGCTAATCGTGAAATTACATATCACTATTTTATTTGATAAAATAAGAAATATGAGAAACGAGCATCCCAGCAAGCCGCTTAATTAACAGTGCTATAGAAGAACATATTGTTCGTGATACGGGCACTCATATACACTCCTGGAAATTGAAATAAGAACACCGTGAATTCATTGTCCCAGGAAGGGGAAACTTTATTGACACATTCCTGGGGTCAGATACATCACATGATCACACTGACAGAACCACAGGCACAAAGACACAGGCAACAGAGCATGCACAATGTCGGCACTAGTACAGTGTATATCCACCTTTCGCAGCAATGCAGGCTGCTATTCTCCCATGGAGACGATCGTAGAGATGCTGGATGTAGTCCTGTCGAACGGCTTGTCATGCCATTTCCACCTGGCGCCGCAGTTGGACCAGCGTTCGTGCTGGACGTGCAGACCGCGTGAAACGACGCTTCATCCAGTCCCAAACATGCTCAATGGGGGACAGATCCGGAGATCTTGCTGGCCAGGGTAGTTGACTTACACCTTCTAGAGCACGTTGGGTGGCACGGGATACATGCGGACGTGCATTGTCCTGTTGGAACAGCAAGTTCCCTTGCCGGTCTAGGAATGGTAGAACGATGGGTTCGATGACGGTTTGGATGTACCGTGCACTATTCAGTGTCCTCTCGACGATCACCAGAGGTGTACGGCCAGTGTAGGAGATCGCTCCCCACACCATGATGCCGGGTGTTGGCCCTGTGTGCCTCGGTCTTATGCAGTCCTGATTGTGGCGCTCACCTGCACGGCGCCAACACGCATACGACCATCTTTGGCACCAAGGCAGAAGCGACTCTTATCGCTGAAGACGACACGTCTCCATTCGTCCCTCCATTCACGCCTGTCGCGACACCACTGGAGGCGGGCTGCACGATGTTGGGGCGTGAGCGGAAGACGGCCTAACGGTGTGCGGGACCGTAGCCCAGCTTCATGGAGACGGTTGCGAATGGTCCTCGCCGATACCCCAGGAGCAACAGTGTCCCTAATTTGCTGGGAGGTGGCGGTGCGGACCCCTACGGCACTGCGTAGGATCCTATGGTCTTGGCGTGCATCCGTGCGTCGCTGATGTCCGCTCCCAGGTCGACGGGCACGTGCACCTTCCGCCGACCACTGGCGACAACATCGATGTACTGTGGAGACCTCACGCCCCACGTGTTGAGCAGTTCGGCGGTACGTCCACCCGACCTCCCGCATACCCACTATAAGCCCTCGCTCAAAGTCCGTTAACTGCACATTCGGTTCACGTCCACGCTGTCGCGGCATGCTACCAGTGTTAAAGACTGCGATGGAGCTCCGTATGCCACGGCAAACTGGCTGACACTGACGGCGGCGGTGCACAAATGCTGCGCAGCTAGCGCCATTCGACGGCCAACACCGCGGTTCCTGGTGTGTCCGCTGTGCCTTGCGTGTGATCATTGCTTGTACAGCCCTCTCGCAGTGTCCGGAGCAAGTATGGTGGGTCTGACACACCGGTGTCAATGTGTTCTTTTTTCCATTTCCATGAGTGTATGTGTTAGACAACTGATAAACAATACATTACACCGGAACACTACTATTTCGTCAGTACCAGGTTTATTAACTACTAGCGAACCCAGCAATGCTTCGCAATTTAAATTTGTATGGGAACTCAATGTACGTCCTCGCCCCTCTCTTTGTCCATCTCTTCTTCCTACCCTCACTTTCTCTAACCGAGACATCGTCCTCCCTCTCATTGCCAATCTCTCCCAATTTACGTTAATTTTTTCTCCCACTCTGCTTACCTTCTCCCCTCCCCCCTCCACTCTCTCTCTGACTTTGAGCACTGAAGCTTTCTTTATAGATGTGGCAAAGGAAACCTTGGTTGGAAGCTACGGTCGCTTAAAAAGAGTGGCTAAATTGGTTGGAATCATTGGTCTAGAAGTTATGAGAGAGCTTCTCCAACCACTGGATCTAAGAGGATGGTAGCTTGCGCGGCAGTATTTCGTTTGACTATAATGTGCAATCGGGTCAGACCACAAAGTTTCGGACAGCTGAGCTTTTCGTTGTAGTATTGTAAACATAATCCGATAACCCATAAATTCGACATACCTGTTTTCTTTTATGACAGACTGCGAGGAATAAAACGAATCAACACATTGTTGCGTATGCAAATTTCGTTTAGAGTTATAAATAGGGACTGCGAATATACATTCAGAAGAAACAAATTGTCTAATAGTTTAAATACAATTATATGGTATTTAAAATTGACTGTGAGAAAGAAAACTGACGAGAAGGTGGAGATCTCTTCTGAACAGCACGTTGCAAGGCATCCCATTTATGCACAGTAATGTTCATGTCTGCGGAGTTCAGTGGTCATCGAAAGTGTTTAAACTCAGAACAGTATTCCTGGAGACACTCTGTAGGAATTCTGGACATGTAAGGTGTCGCATTGTCCTGCTGGAATTTCCCAATTCCGTCGGAATACACAGTGGACATGAATGGATGCAGGTGACCAGACAGTAAGCTTACATACGTATCAGACGGCCGAGTTATATCTATACCTATCAGGAGACCCATAGCACTCCAACTGCAGACTCCCCACACCATTACAGAGCCTCCACCATCTTGAACTGTCTGCTGCTGACATGCAGGGTCCATGGATTCGTGAGGTTTCCTCCATACCCGCACACGAACATCATCTCGATACAATCTGAAACGAGACCCGTCCCACCAGGCAACATGTTTCCAGTCATCAACAGTCCAACGTCGGTGGTGACGAGCCCAGGTGAGGCGTGAAGCTTTGTGACGTGCAGTGTTCAAGGGTTCATGAATGGGCCTTCGGTTCCAAACGCCCATATCGATGATGATTCGTTGAATGGTTCGCACGCTGACACTTGTTGATGGCCCTGTATTGAAATCTGCAGCAATTTGCGGAAGGATTGCACTTCCATTGTTGGTTCCGTTCTCGCACGATCTTTTTCCGGCCTCAGCGGTGTCGGATTCTTGATATTCACGGTACACACGAGAAAATCGCTACTTCATCGATACCTCGGAGATGCTGTGGCCCAATACCCATGCGCCGAGTATAACACCACGTACAAACTCACTTACATCTTGATAATCTGCCATTGTAGCAGCAATATCCCATCTAAGAATTGTGCCAGCCACTTGTCGTCTTATAAAGACCGCAGCGCCTTGTTCTGCCTGTTTACATACTGACGAAACTAAAATGAGCTCTAACACGGAAATTAAGCGTTTCCGGACACGTGTCCACATAACATCATTTCTTTATTTGTGTGTGAGGAATGTTTCCGAAAGTTTGGCCGTACCTTTTTGTAACACCTCTGTATTCGAATACGCGTGCCTATAACAGTTTCTCTGGCGTTTCAGTGTAATACGTCCGGAATGGACCATAGTTATGTACTAATGTTAGTATGAAATATCAGAAAATATTTCCCAGGCAGAACACAATGTGAGCGCCTCGGTCTCTCTCTCTCTCTCTCTCTCTCTCTCTCTCTCTCTCTCTCTCTCTCTCTCTCTGCGCCACGAATTTATTCTGCTTCAGTGTATATGCGTTTATATACTATACATATTTTAAAAATGCAGTCTATTGACTTCCAAATGTTATTAGAATATCGTGTGGAAATTTGAAGTAAACAGATAAAGAACTTTTCGAGATTTTTGCTAGCATCGTTTCCTCTTTTATCTTGGTTGATTTTCCCTATATATGTCTCAAAAATGCCTCTGACCATCCGAACATTTACTAAAGTATCAAGGACAAATTTGAAGTAAAGGTTTTTGGTAACAACGTTAAGCAATGCATTGTCCTTACACAGTAGGATAGAGATAGGTACATATATTAAATATTACAGCCTATGTCTGCCCAAATGTTTCGTTTTACACATATAAAATTAAAAATGTGTAGCCTCTTATTTATTAGAGCATAGTGTAAAAATTTGAAGTAAATTGGTCAAGAACTTTTCGAGATTTTTGCCAATAACGTTTCTCTTTTATGAAGTACATAAATACAAATATATCTTTACGTGCGAAGTTTTCAAAACTGTGTAGCATAGTTTATTAGAGTATCACGCAAAAATTAGAAGTAAGTGGGTCAATAAATTTTCGCATTTTCGGTAACAACGAGAAACTACGACTTGACTCCACAGTACTAGCATAGTTAACGATTGTTCACGAGTATATTCCTCCTACTTCATAGTAAACATTATAGAAAACTTTGTTTCGATATCTTTAAACGGTAGGTTTCCCGCACTTTATGGGAGACCGAGTGCTAAAGTAAACGTGAATATTAGAAGAGCCTAAAGTACTCTGGTTTAGTAACACGTGCGAGGTACGAGATACGTGTGTTGGACACAATCACTGATTTAGCTTCTGAGTCGCGTTACTTTGAAAGAAGTCAGATGATTCATAACATAAAGTACGTCCGTCTTGAGAGAGAAATTTTTTTTTTATCCCTGACGTTTCGTATAAAACTTAAGGGACAGCAAATGTATTGATACCGAACGCCTGTCACGCATCGTGAAAAGTTAGGAGCACACGGAGAGAGGCGCTTGGGAAATACATCTAGCTACGTTACGCAGATGGGAGATCGATTCGTGGCATATTGGAGTGGCCGCGCCATCCCGCAACGTCTGTCTAAGGCGTCCCGGAATTTCCAGCAGCTTTTGATCACAGCCTCAAAGCCTACCTGCGGCCACCTGGCGAAGGCTTCTTGAGGCGCCCAGGGTAGCAGAATGCTTGACCGGTAAACCGCTGCCTCACCTCAGAATGTATTTCAAGTATGCGAGGATTGCAGCCCACACGGGACAGTCATCTATGGGGACACGTACACGGGGCGTTCAGTAAGTAAAGCAACATACTACTCTATCGGTTGAAAATATGCGGAATTTGTTGTGGGACATAGTGGAACAAGCCAATTGCAGACCCAATAGTTTCTTGAAGTTCCGATAGGTCGTAGCGCTACGCGTAACCTTCAAAGTGGCGTCTGTAATGGAATCGCTTTCTAAGCAGAGAGCTGTCACTGAGTTTCTTTAGGCGGAAAACAGAGCATCGCAGATATTCATAGGCACTGCAGAGTGTCTACGGAGACCTGGCAGTGAACAAAAGCACGGTGAGTGGTTGGGCGAGACGTCTATCATAAACGCATTATAGTCGTGCGAATTCTGTCCTTGCGTGCCGGACGCACACAGCTATGACTCCTGGAATGTTTGAACGTGCGTAGTCTAATATTTGAGGTGATCTATGAATCAAGATCAAACACTTCGCTGCTCAGCTGTACGTCTCTGTTGGTAGTGCTGACGCACTAATCCACCAGTGGCCTACTCGAACGAAGAACATAAGGAACATCTGTTTGGTCAATGAAGGATGCACTCCGCGGGAAGCAGTACGTCGATAATGGGGAGGTAACTGATACAGCAAACAGTTGGCTCCGATGTCACCCACTGTGGTGGTACCATGTATAAAGGCCCTCCCTGTATGGTAGCGTAAAGCCGTCTTATTGAACGGACATTGTGTCGAAAAATAGGGTTTTATAGTCAATAGAGTGGGGAATAGCATGGTGTAGTGGAACCCTGAACAAAACCAACCTGCTTTCAGAAGGTAGTGTGTTGCATTACTTACCAAACGCTCCAAGGTAGCATACGTACTGACTTTGAATAGTTGGATTCTAGAATTCACACTTCATGAGATTCCAAATGACAATTATCATTTTCCTTTCAAGAAGCGAACGTTTAACTATAATTAAACTTTTTTTGCGTTCCCCAGCGTACAGTACATAGCAGTCCAAGGTTCAGACAGTCACTTTTATTCAACACCTAAAAAAAAAACCGTTAATTTGATTAACATATACACTGACGGCAAAAAAATCGCATTATCAAAATATAATTAATGTAGAGTAATGAAAGCATAGGAATATTTTTCTTTAGGTAATGTATTTAACAGATAAGTCATCGCAAATGTGAAATTCTGCTACATCAGTAACCTGAATCTTGAATGCTTACAAGCAAACGTGCATGCATTGTATTGAATAGGTGCCGGATGTCAGTTTGTGGGATGGAATCATATATCTGTTGCACCTGGTCGATCACTACATGATGATGAATTACGCTGGAGTTGTCGTCCTACTATGTCCCAAATATTCTCGACTGGAGACAGATCTGGTATTGGAGCAGGATAAGGCAACATGTCAAAACTCTGTAGAGCATGTTGGTTTACAACAGCGGTACGTGGGCGGCCATTATTCTGTTGCAGCACACCACTTGGAATGCTGTTCATGAATGGCAACACAACAGGTCGTAACGTTAAATAAGGATTGTAACCAAGCAGTTTAGGTTTTCATGTTGGTAACTCTACGTAGCGCTCTGTATGAAAATCACTGACTGCGCTGTGTGCAGTTGTGGCTGGTTGACATTGTTGGAATATTCGCTTGTGTAGTGTTGGGCAGCGAATGTGAACAACGCGTAGCGTTGCGCAGTTGGAGGTGCGCCGCCAGCATTGGTGGATGTGGGGCGAGAGATGCTAGAGTTTTGAGAAGAGGACCTGGAGAGGACAACCTGGACGTGTGTCCGCCAGAAAATGGAAATTTGTAAAGACGGATTTCATGAACTATATATGATGATGGTGATTTTTGAACATTATTAAGGTAAATACATTGTTTGTTCCCTATCAAAATCTTTCATTTGCTAACAATGCCTATCAGTAGTTAGTGCCTTCAGTAGTTAGACTTTTATTTAGCTGACAGTATTGGCGCTCGCTGTATTGCAGTAGTTCGCGGAACGAAGATTTTTGTGAGGCAAGCGATTCATGAAGGGTGTAGGTTATTGTTATTCGGGGTCATTCTTTTGTGGGGATTATTGAAAGTCAGATTGAGTTGCGCTAAAATATATTGTGTCAGTTTAGTAATGAGCAGAATAAGTAAAGAGAGAAATGTCTGAGTACGTTCAGTTTCACTCAGCTGTTTGAAAATCAAATGACGTAAGAGGTTTACTAGCACAGTCATTCATAATTTTCCTAAGGGGACGTTTCAGTATGTCCTATACAGGGTGTTACAAAAAGGTACGGCCAAACTTTCAGGAAACATTCCTCACACACAAATAAAGAAATGATGTTATGTGGACACGTGTCCGGAAACGCTTAATTTCCATGTTAGAACTCATTTTAGTTTCGTCAGTATGTACTGTACTTCCTCGATTCACCGCTAGTTGGCCCAACTGAAGTAAGGTAATGTTGACTTCGGTCCTTATGTTGACATGCGACTCATTGCTCTACAGTACTAGCAACAAGCACATCAGTACGTAGCATCAACAGGTTAGTGTTCATCACGAACGTGGTTTTGCAGTCAGTGCAATATTTACAAATGCGGAGTTGGCAGATGCCCATTTGATGTATGGATTAGCACGGGGCAATAGCCGTGGCGCGGTACGTTTGTATCGAGACAGATTTCCAAAACGAAGGTGTCCCGACAGGAAGACGTTCGAAGTAATTGATCGGCGTCTTAGGGAGCATGGAACATTCCAGCCTACAACTCGCGACTGGGGAAGACCTAGAACGACGAGGACACCTGCAATGGACGAGGAAATTCTTCGTGCAGTTGACGATAACCCTGATGTCAACGTTAGAGAAGTTGCTGCTGTACAAGGTAACGTTGATCACGTCACTGTATGGAGAGTGCTACAGGAGAACCAGTTGTTTCCGTACCATGTACAGCGTGTGCAGGCACTATCAGGAGTTGATTGGCCTCCACGGGTACACTTCTGCGAATGGTTCATTCAACAATGTATCAATCCTCATTTCAGTGCATATGTGGGCTGACGAGAATCCGCACGCAATTGTGCAATCATGTCATCAACACAGATTTTCTGTGAACGTTTAGGCAGGCATTGTTGGTGATGTCTTGATTGGGCCCCATGTTCTTCCGCCTACGCTCAATGGAGCACGTTATCATGATTTCATACGGGATACTCTACCTGTGCTGCTAGAACATGTGCCATTACAAGTGCGACACAACATGTCGTTCATGCACGATGGAGCTCCTGCACATTACAGTCGAAGTGTTCGTACGCTTCTCAACAACAGATTCGGTGACCCATGGATTGGTAGGGGCGGACCAATTCAATGGCCTCCACGCTCTCCTGACCTCAACCCTCTTGACTTTCATTTATGGGGGAATTTGAACGCTCTTGTCTACGCAACCCCGGTACCAAATGTAGAGACTCTTCGTGCTCGTATTGTGGACGGCTGTGATACAATACGCCATTCCCCAGGGCTGCATCAGCGCATCAGGGATTCCATGCGACGGAGGGTGGATGCATGTATCCTCGCTAATGGATGACATTTTGAACATTTCCTGTAACAAAGTGTTTGAAGTCACGTTGGTACGTTCTGTTGCTGTGTGTTTCAATTCCATGATTAATGTGATTTGAAGAGAAGTAATAAAATGAGCTCTCCGGACACATGTTTACATAACAAATTTTCTTTCTTTGTGTGTGAGGAATGTTTCCTGAAAGTTTGGTCGTAACTTTTTGTAACACCCTGTATAGTCGGATCTACTTTGCGTTACGTGATTGTAGGGGAGTCGAAACCAGTAGCGACCCATGACGTCATACAAACTTGAGATTTTCTTTATACATGTCATTCATTTCTAAATTTTATTGATTATTTGCAGAGTAAGGAATTTAATAATGTACAACATTTAATAGTTAATGAGGTTTAATGAGATAGATACAAACATGTTCTGACATAGCAAATCACCTTGTTGCATTAAGCAAGATATGCTTTCTCTTAGTAAGAACGAAAATTTTGAGCTGCTCGGGTGCGCAATCAAGTGGTCGTCGATTGTGGATCTGCTGCAACTTTCATGAATGGGCATAGAATTTATTAATTTACAACCTGCAATTGATGTAAAAATTAGTCTAGGGAACCACGACCCGTCTATGTTGCAAACAAATCGCGCCCGCGAATTCTCAAATATCGGCGCGGTGTTTAAGATACGCTGCTGGATATCGGGCGTTATCGTCGCGTGTGTGACTCAGTAACATTAACCGCAATTTACGGACATTAGCTTGATAATAAGTATCAAAGACATATGAGTGGCACAGTAATCGTCTTGATGCTTAAAAGAAAGGAGAAGCTCTTTACTGTCGGGAAAAGACAAATATTAGTCATTGCATAATCAACTTCTTGATACGTAACTTAGCAAGTCATAATCGGGCAGTCATAAATCATCGAAACGATCTTTTTAGTATCAATGACCACCATACACACATCAGAAACTATACTATTGGTCATTAAAATTGCTACACCAAGATGAAATGAAGATGATAAACAGGTATTCATTGGAGAAATATATTATACTATAACTGACATGTGATTACATTTTCACGCAATTTGGGTGCATAGAGCCTGAAAAATCAGTACCCAGAACAAAAACCTCTGGCCCTAATAACGGCCTTGATACGCCTGGGCATTGAGTCAGACAGAGCTTGGATGGCGTGTACAGGTACAGCTGCCCATGCAGCTTCAACACGATACCACAGGTCATCAAGAGTAGGGACTGGCGTATTGTGATGACCCAGTTGCTCCGCCACCATTGACAAGACGTTTTCAATTGGTGTGAGATCTGGAGAATGTGCTGGCCAGGGCAGCAGTCGAACATTTTCTGTATCCAGAATGGCCTGTACAGGACCTGCAACATGCCGTCGTACATTATCCTGCTGAAATACAGGGTTTTACACGGATCGAATGAAGGGTATAGCCACGGGTCTTAACACATCTGAAATGTAACGTCCACTGCTCAGAGTGCCGTCAATGCGAACAGGAGGTGAGCGAGACGTGTAACAAATGGCACCCCATACCATTACGCCGGGTGATACGCCAGTATGGCGATGACGAATACACGCTTCCAATGTGCGTTCACCGCGATGTCGCCAAACACGGATGTGACCATCATGATGCTGTAAACAGTGCCATTCGTGCAGCCAGGTTCGTCGTTGAGTACACCATCGCAGCCGCTCCTGTCTGTGATGCAGCGTCAATGGCAACCGCAGCCATGGTCTCCGAGCTGATACCCCATGCCGCTGCAAACGTCGTCAAACTATTCGTGCACATGGTTGTTGTCTTGCAAACGTTACCATCTGTTAACTCAGGGATCGAGACGTGGCTGCACGATCCGTTACAGCCATGGGGATAAGATGCCTGTCATCTCGACTGCTAGTGATACGAGGGCGTTAGGATCCAGTATGGTGTTCGGTATTACCCTCCTGAACCCATCGATTCCGTATTCTGCTAACAGTCATTGGATCTCGACCAACCCGAGCAGCAATGTCACGATACGATTAACCGCAATCGCGATAGGCTACACTCCGACCTTTATCAAAGTCGGAAACGTGATGGTACACATTTGCCCTCTTTACACGAGGCATCACAACAACGTTTCACCAGGCAACGCCGGTAAACTGCTGTTTGTGTATGAGAAATCGGTTGGAAACTTTCCTCATGTCAGCACGTTGTAGGTGTCTCCACTGGCGCCAACCTTGTCTGAATGCTCTGAAAAGCTAATCATTTGTATATCACAGCATCTTCATCCTGTCGGTTAAATTTCCCTTCTGTAGCACGTCATCTTCGTGGTGTAGTAATTTTAATGGCCAGTAGTGTATTTACTTTAACTGTGAGTGACTTTTGGATTGGATGATTTTTTTTAATTTCAGTTAATTAATATTAATAAACTTCTTTCGATATTGAAACTTCTTCATTAGTGGTGTCGCGTTCATTCAGTTTTGTAGAACGATAGATAATACAAGCTACGCTAATATTTATAGTTTTAAAAGAAAAGAGGCACATACCTGGTTTTTTCTTTTGAGAAATGTTCGTACTTCAGTCGTCAATCTTGTCAAACCAGAAGCACGAGTGATGGTCCATCACAACATTACGATATGAAAATCCTGAGACATAGCCACGGTATGAAGAAGGAAAAAAGAAGAGGAAATATCACCGAAAGAAACGGAGCAAAGAGAGAAGGGGAGGTCACAAGGTCGAACCGACTGAATAAAGGTGCTGCTTCACCCCACAGGATATAAATAGTGTATAATCATTCATGGCGTAAACGCATACAGTTGAAAGTACACGATAATAGAAGTAAAACAGTCTCAGTAAACATAGTGTCGAATATGCGCACCTTAAGGGCTACGATCAATTTTTTATCTTCGTCAGTGTGAAGCAAATCTCTTCTACTGCAAGCTCTTTGCTTTCCACATTTTGGGAAGTGGTAGTATGGACTAAAACAAGGAAAAATGTCCAGTAAACAGTTTGCTGTAAAATGCATACCAATTATGAGAAATTGGTCATTAGAAGAGTTATGTTTCCAAGTAGCGAAGATGAGCACGTGCTCATAGCTCTTAAGGTATGCATTTTAGAGCACATGTTTACTGGACAATTTTTGTTTTGTTTTGGTCCACATTACCATTTCCCAAAATATGGAAACCAAAGATCTTACAGTATAAGAGATTTGCTTCACAGTATCGAAGAAGGAAAATTGATCGTAGCTCTTAAGGTATGCACTTTCGACCCTATGTTTATTCAGACTTTTTTGCTTCTAGTATCGTGTACGATCAACTGTATGCGTTTGCGCCATTAATTATGATACACCCTGTATACTTCTCTGACACACCTGAACTATTTTTGTCGTTTTTACAAATTTCAACAGGTGGAGTAGGATTAGTATATTCACTACTGATTCGACCAACAAAGGGCAGCATGTCACGTGCTGTTTTCGGTACAATGAACCGCTCCTGTAGTACGCTACTTCATTCTGATGTCACACTGTCTTGCTACTCTCGTAAATATTGACTTAAAGCAATTTAAAATGGGTTTCAATCGGTCTCAACTACTTCTTTCGAAACGTCTTCCTAAGACAACGTTACAGTAACTGTCTGATGAACAACATGAGGTAGTTATGCGTCAGGCCTTTCATTTATGTTTGTTTCCGTACTTGAAACCACTCAGAAAAATCCTTGGGAAAACTTTATCCTTGTGCATCAAACTGAATTTTTTTTCGTAGTCTCCTGCTCACCAGTAAAATTATTTACTTTTACATCTAACTGAGACAAGACTCCTTTATTTGTGGCTGTTTGTCAGATAACTGCCGCATTGTGTCATGTATGCTTTTATATATAGTTTTAAATGCTGTAATCTCATTTGTCAAAGCATCCTGCTGCGTCAATAAATTTGTGAATGTAGAAGGCATGTCTTTATGTTGTGACATTAGATTTGATCTCATTACGCAATTCATATTGTTTGTATGACATCTCATTATGTAATTCTTTACGTCTGGATGACATCTCGGATGACAATCGTGTCGAGACTTCATTTAACGTTAATGGGAATTGTGTTGCGTTTGTTTATTATCTTTCTAACGTACGACACAAGGCAGTAGATAGAGCTTGCTTGGGCTAGTGGCTCGATTAAATATTTCGCTCTCAGCGTTACATCCCAATTAAAGCGCTGAGGCGTCAGCATTCTCAGTGGCTGCATTAGCGAAATCACTTTCACTGGCATTTGATTCCAGATCTCGTGTTAGAGTTTCTATTTTTGTGGGCTACCCTAATCACGTATCCCAAATTAATATCAGCGCAGATAGCACTATTATTGAGCATGAACGGTCTGGAAAAACGATTTTTTTTTAACCAGTAGAGAAGTACTGCGCCATTCTCACGACGCGAAGTCAGCCATCTTGTACAGACCAAATCTTTTACTATTGTTAAAATTAACTAATTACCACAAACACTTTTAAATAGTCAAATACCAAATATAAATTGGCCACTGAATGACTTCAACTCTCCAGCAGAGCCTGCTGTATGCATGGGCCAAGGAAAATAAACAATATTGCCCTTACCTTTGGTATTATGGCGTAAAGTAGATTGCTATCAATAATTTTTTTGAAAAATTTGTTTTTACTCGTGAACATTTTGGAATTACAGTTGTTGATTTTAATTTCTTTTTTATATTTAGATGGTTCTTTAGCTGTTTTGCATTACTCATTAATTTTGATGAGACGTAAAACAAACACAAGAAAATCAGTAACAATGAAATATACGCAAATGAACATGAGGTGATAAGTCCAGTCACTGAGTCGCCAGTGTAATGGTGCTTTGTTCAAGACCAGTGTGGATATTTTAAATGTTTTACAGTCAGAAGTAAGACGTTCACGAAACTAGGTCACAGCCCATTGTCGACTTCATGAGATAGTTCAAATAGCTCTGAGCACTATGGGGATTAACATCTGAGGTCATCAGTCCCCTAGACGTAGAACTACTTAAAACTTTCTAACCTAAGTGCATCACACACATCCATGCCCGAGGAAGGATTCAAACCTGCGACCGCAACAGCAGCGCGGTTCCGGCTTTAAGCGCCTAGAACCGCTTGGCCACACCGGCCGGCTACATCAGGAGAAAATAAAATCATGAAAACGTAAGCTTTAGAATTAATGAGTTGAAGTAAAATTCTCCTGCTTCATCTGATGTCTTGAGCTGATTAAATGCCTGTTATCCTTATGAAACTGAATCACCTGGCACAGAAGTAGCTGGAAAGTGGTAAATCTTGGAGACGCAAGACCGATTTTTATGTTGGGTTTCACTGCAGGGAATGGTTTGCAAGATTACAGTAATAATGATCGGACATCGTTAACATGATTAAAGGCAGGCTCGAGTGATGTACGTTGAAATGTGGAAACGATGGCAGGCTTATGGTGCCTGATCATAGCGTGAGCAAACTACTTTCAACTAATTACCAGGCTGAAAAATATATAAACATTTTTGAATTAGTGGAGCATGGTTCTGATTACACTACTTTAAATAAAATATAATGCACTTTTAAGCACGTATTTATTGCTTCATTACTAATTACGATAGCAGAAAACAAAGAAACCCTTCGTCTCGAAGCTCAAACATGAAGTGTGACAAGAGTGAATTTTACGTCGTGAGACTGGCGGTGTAGACTGCAGAGAATTTACTGCTTGCGCGCTATGTCTGCCACGCCGTTAGGTGGTGGGGCTAGCGCGCGCAGGCTTGAAGGGATCAGACACGGACCGTCTCGATGTTAGGACAGGAAAGTGAGACTGATGGAGCTATGCTGACAGATTGTTTATTGATGGCCAAGAGATACTACGTGCAACTCAACGTGTGACGAAATATGTTATCTGTTCTACTAGAGAACTTACCTTGACTTGTTGCAGTATGGTCTTTAGAGTGAGAAGTGTGTAAGCCTGCCGGTTTAGGGGCTATGTATGAGCTCGTGCCCCTGTGCGGAAGTAAACATTCTATTCCGCCGTGTTAGCTTTAGTTTTTCATCGTGCTCTACTGCACCGGAGTCAGCCTTAACACAGATCCGTCGTAGGGGACGCAAGTCTTCTCTTTCGATCTCATCAGGGCTGCATGTTGGGTGGATAAATAATTTGATCAGTAAATTTAGCTGAACGTCGTTGCTCGATTGTTCATGGTGACCCATTACAGTCATAACACTAAAACTGTGATGTTTGCCCGTTCCAGGAACATTTCAGCAGCACCTCTTGTGGAGGTTCTTTTTCTTAGTATGAGCAAACTGTAAAGTTTAGCAAGATTACCTTTGTTTAAAGGTTTTTCCTCTTTCATTAACTATTTTGTTACATTTTTTTCTTTTTTTAATTATCAGGTTGGTGAAACGAATTGTCATTACTTAGATCATGTTCAAAAAAATTGTCGTACTACAAAAGTGGGTTTCTGTTGCACGGTAATTCCTGCAAGGGCTTAAACAACGTTGCTGCTATCTTTCTAGTATCAGTTTAGTTACATTCTTTTCAATTACTTTAAGGTCTCTTTTAAGGATTATGTTCTTTACCTGTTTGCAATAGAATTTTGTTTTTATTAATAAGGCTGGCTGGACCATTGGATTGGGCTTTATTTAAATGCTTTGAAAGAAAGTTATTGTAATGTGATAGTACAGGAGTAAGCTGTCTCCTTTGTTTTAGAAAACCAGGTGTTCTGAAAGTGTATTTTACGTTACTCGCCTGAAGGCGACTGCTCGGCTGCTGTTGACACTATGTTTGTGTGAGGGCTGGTTGCACCCGCTTTTCTGTAATCAAGAACGATCAGAATTTAATTTTGTCATATGCTTGAATATTTTTTCGATCATTATCTGTAATCTAGCATTTGTAATAAAGTGTGGATTTGTTGAACATATGGGCCCTGGGTTATGATCATAGTGCTCCTGATTTCGAAAAGTCTTAAGGCTTAAGGATGTTCTTCAAAACCCTTTGGTTATAAAAGAAATGGACTGTTCACATGGGTTTTACAATCTAAAACAACGTAAAAAGGAAAATTTCACAGATAGCAGAATATGGACATAACATAAGCTTGCTGCAGTTCAGTTAGGTCTTGAACATTGAGTCATAATGATTTCTTAATAAACGTTGCTCAGTGTGAAGACCATCTGAATCCACGACAGCCCGGAATCTCAATATAAATTGCTCTACTGTTACGCATTTTTCATGAGGCAGCTCGTGCACTGCTTACAGATCACACACTGCGTCCATTAGTCTCAGCAACGGCTACAGTAATTTTTTCAACAATTTTTGGCACACTTTACCTTCGGCCTCTCCCAGGAACAATTCCCAGTTAACCGCTTAAATTGAACTTCCGAATGATGTTCTTCAACTCCTGCGTGTGTTCCTGTAATGCGACTATACTCGCAAAGAGCAGAATTAAAAATACTGCTGTTGTGGGAAAACAGATTTCCGAGTAAGTATCTGCTCACCTTATCAAGACCCATGTTGACTCTCTTCTGTAACCATAACGCACACTGATACGTTTCAATCCTACGTCCCTGTACCAGTAACGGCGTCTACCGGCTAGTCTTGCCACTAACACTACGTACTAACAAGGCAAATACTGCAGCGCCCAGTCTATAATTCCTACAGATTTGGGTACCGGTAACTATTTTTCCGCCTTCACTTGCTCAAGTTGCATAAGTATACTTCTAACTACTCAGTACATACTAGACAACAAATACTGTACACAAATAACAATAGAGTTCGCAAGAACAGTGAACATCGCAGAGCAAATATTTTGCTATAAGCAATGTAGAACAATAGGATAGATATCTCGAAAACTGGAGAAGTAATCAAATCAGTAGTGCACCTGAAGGTTGGTAATGTAGATCTTTTACTTCACTACCATATTAACTAGGGCTTCTTGCGCTTGCCATATGCATGGTACACAAAGTAAGCGTATACTCCAATGAGGGTTGATGTAATTATACCCTCCGATGTTACGTATAATAACAACGGGATGAAATGCATATATGAAGATGGTATCTGCTGTTTCGAACATATCCGAAAGAACAGATACCCTCTTCATATATAATTAAGGAGCCGGCCGGAGGGGCCGAGCGGTTCTAGGCGCTACAGTCTGGAACCGCGAGACCGCTACGCTCGCAGGTTCGAATCCTGCCTCGGGCATGGATGTGTGTGATGTCCTTAGGTTAGTTAGGTTTAAGTAGTTGTAAGTTCTAGGGGACTGATGACCTCAGATGTTAAGTCCCATAGTGCTCAGAGCCATTTGAATCATATAATTAAGGCTCACAGGCCATTTGACCATCTTATTCTGTGTGGATGCACAAACAGTGCTCGAAATCTTACGGGAATCGGCAGTAAAGCTGCAAGTAGTGTGTATAGTGGGCAGGGTCGCTAGGAATGTATTGCGGGACATTAAGCTGCAAATGTGGGTGTTACGGGAGGCGTGCCAGAGTTCATTCCCTGCAGTTGCACTATCCTCTGCGTGCTCTATGACTCAGATGGATAGAGCACCTTCCATGTAAGCAGGAGATCCCGGGTTTAAGTTCCGGTCAGGGCACACATTTTCAACTGTCCCCATTGACTGATATCAACGTCTGTATTCAACTAGGGGTATTCATTTCATTGGAATGAAACGTATCGCCCAAAATCGCCTCTATATCATAGTAGTTCTAAAAATTTCTAAAAATATTCCAAGTACGAAAAATGATAACTGAAATGCGTGTCATGTAGCGCTAAACTGTACATATTGCTATAAGATAAATTCTGTCACTGGCTAACGGTAAAAATGTGCCAATTGTCGTAGTTATCGTCGTTCATAAGCAAGGTTCTCCAGTAGTCAATGTACTTACCTTGTCATATACAAAAGTAAATATGCTATGCATATAGATGTAGTAGTTATTACGTACATACTGTGACCAAGAAAGTACTGTACAGTAAGCCATTGTTGTTACGAAAAATACCTATCTCATTGTAGTTATGTCACAAGACTTATTATTAAAATACGTTTTACTTTTCAGAATAACGTTGAAAAACTGTGCAGCTATAATTCAAATACAGCGCAAAAATAATAACAAAAAATGTGTCACTCATTAATAGCGTCGTAGTATAATCGTGTAGCTGACAAACAAACCAAATACTGTGGCATCTGTGATCTCTCGGTAAGCACTTTAAATAGAAATGTCTTTTCAGATAAACCAAAACATTGCAGTAAAATCTCATTAACAGTATATTCCCCAAGTATGTAAGCCTTATAGTCGTTACGTAATCCTGCAACCAACAAACAAAAATATACACACATGGAGACTGTGTTGTATGTTGCCTATAAAAGAGGATTCGTAAAGTTACTGTATTAATAAGTTCCATAGGTTCTTAACTGGATAGTTGACTTCAAAACATTGTTGCATGTCAACAGCTTCTAAGTGTGACAAAGCGTAATAGTAACTTGAAGTGAAAAGTTTAATGGCGGAGACCAAGTCAGAAAGCAAATTGTTTATCAATAATCGGTTTTACACGAGAAATGAGAAATGTGGTATAATCTTTCTTTTTTTGTCTTTAATGACCAATTAGGAGGAGAGCAATAAAAATACTGAAGAAGCCAAGCCTGTGGATATGTACCATTACTAGAATTCTTTAGTGTTCTGAATTTTCGCGTAGTGATGATAAGCTTGTAGTCAAAGTCATTGTGTCGCCGATTTCCAAATCTGTCATTCTTAATTCGTGTCGTCGGTTCCATCTCAAAGTTCGGTTCACCCTCCCGACCCCTTTCAGGATCTCCGAAATACCATGTATTATAGCTTTGTAACCTTTCCGTATTTCTAAATACCCCTTCCCGTGTCCGAGCGCGAGTATCCTCTGAAATGTGTAACTCTTCTATCACGTGAGCCAACTGACCTTGTCCTCCGCCCATTGTTCTTTTGTGCTCTGTATTGATATGTTTCTGATTTTGTTTGAATTTCCTAATTTGCTCATACTCCTCTGTGTCAATAAAGGCTACCAGTCTTGCGTCATTCAGATCATCTACCTTCGAAGATAATTTAGTTAGTTGGTCCGAAAGTTCGACTACTTTTTCCGACAATATACTGATTTCCTGCATTTGTTTTTCTGAACCAAGTTTTAGAATGTCCATTTGTGTCGAAATCGTATCTACTGTGGCCATTAGGTTTTCCTGAAAGCATGTTGCGTGACCGTATCGGCAGACGCACCAGTCGGTTATAGCCTGCAAGGTGTCGTGATTTTCGTGAACAATAGTCTGCAGTTCTTTTATGATTGCTTCCCATTTTGAAAAGCAGAGAATGAGTCTTGACTTAATTGAGAAAAGGGTAAGGACGCAAAACATGAATCTACGGTATATGCAAGATTTTGTTCTGTCATTTCGCATTCTTGAAGCAAGCTATTACTGAACGATTGATCTACAGTACTTCCCTGTTTGGTAATTGTTTCACTGTCGACACCATTATTTACTGCGTGATCCATTTCCCTATGCACAATTACCAAATTATTTTGGACATTTGTCACTTTATTAGAAGGTAGTGCTGACACGATACGCTAACCGTCACTATCATTTCTCAATTTACTTTGGAGCCCGGTGTTGCGCTTTTCACACGTCATGATTATCACAGAATTTCACTCGGTAGCACAGAAAAAGACAATTTGAAGACCAAAAATAAGACACCACATTAAAAATAGCATTTAAAATAATATCTAATTAATTGCAAACGCGACGGCGAAATACTTGGTGCAACTACACATGCATGCCACAACTGCTTTGCTCTTACAATATTGTACAACAATGAAAAACTGCTACTACAAAGGAAATTCTCTATACAATCACTCGCTAGCAGCAACAATAATTTCTAATCATGCACTAATTATTCAAACTATCAGAAAAATCTGAAGATTACAGTGAAGTATCCCCAGCTAAGGGTCGACAGATGAAACTTCTTTATTTAAATGAGTGTGTCTGCACTTAAATTGCTGAATGGCTGAGAAGATGAAACTTCTACGTTATTTGACTCTGAAACAGCTGAGTAACACTGAACGTACTGAGCCTACTTTCTCCTTACTTTTTCTTATCATGTCAACACTGACCCACAATATTCTAGCGCAACGCAATTTGACTGCTCAATAAAAATTACAACCTCACTTCAAATAATTAATACCAAAGAATGGGCCAGAATAAGAAGCAATCCTAACTATAACCTAAATATTTCATTAAGCACTTACCTCACATAAATCTTCATGACGTGAACTACTGCAATACACCGAGTGTCAATACAGCCAGCTAAATAAAAGATTCTAAGTAGTAAAGCCACTAACTACTAATAAGCCGGCTGATGTGGCCGTGCGGTTCTAGGCGTTTCAGTCTGGAACCGCGCGACCGCTACGGTCGCAGGTTCGAATCCTGCCTCGGGCATGGATGTGTATGATGTCCTTAGGTTAGTTAGGTTTAAGTAATTCTAAGTTCTAGGGGACTGATGATCTCAGAAGTTAAGTCCCATAGTGCTCAGAGCCATTTGAACCATTTGAACTACTAATACGTATATGGTTAGCAAAGGAAAGATTTTGTTGAAAAACAAATAATGTATTTTTTAGCTTAATAATGTGACATCCAGTTCAAATACGAACATAAATCGTCATTGACATCCAGCATAAAGATCTATAATCATGAATAATTTTCAGTCCCCAAGTCAGATATTTCTAGATCGTTAGCGTACGATAACACTTCAGACCTCTATCCTCCATCAATGCTATCTTCTCACATTTAACATCCATCACTGCTGGCTGTTCACCTCCAACTGCCCAACAGTACTTCCATCACTGCTGTAGACTAACTTCCTACTGCCCAACACTACTGACGATTAACTTCCAACAACGAATCCAACCAGCCACAGAATCTCTTACAAAGAAAGCGCAGTCAGAGATCCAATGCAAAGCGCTACACAGCGCTGCCAACTCAGAATAGCCCACTTACAGTGGGCGCTCCTATCTCCCACTCATCCGCCTTGGTTTTGGCATGTGGCCAGCTGTCATGATTCACAGAATGGGCTTGGAGATAATGAGGGACTGATGATGATATGATATGCCAATTGTGTCAGCTGTAGTAAGACTCCAAAGGTAGTTTGAAGGTAGTTGAAAGTGCTGACTTATGCTGAATCAGCAGTTTTGCTCGTTTTGTTCTTGACCCACTACTTCTGCTACGTGAAAACTTAGCAGAGTGATCGACCTTGCCTGCATTTGCGTTGCTCGATTCGGATTGCTATCTGTACTGTTTGTGCTTGTTTATAATTGCTATGTTCTGGAATTTGCTTTTGCATAGCCATTTACTTCGTGGATCCTGCCATAATTGGCCACAGAAACTGTCAGTTTTGTTCCACTGATCTCTGCATCACCGCCTTTGAAAGTGATCACAAACTGTGTCCTACCTATGCAGAATTGCGTCAAAAAGGGAGCTTTGGCAGTTTCTGCACCAAGGGTTGATACTGTTACGCCTTCTTGCAATTTCGCTAGAATTTTCCAATTTTATGAACTCATTGTTTACAACTGCATCCAGCTTCACCTCATTAAAATCCTATATTAGATTTTCCTGTGTGCTTGCGAACAACTTCAGTGAAAATATTGTAAGTTTTGGATGACATTTCTTCAGTTCTTTTTTTCTTTTCTTTTGTCTGTGTTCTTCTTGTCATTACTAGTACATTCATTATGGTTATAGTTTTGGGGTATTTTCTTTCATCACTAAATATTCTCAACTTTTAGCCTATCCATTTGGTCTCAACGGCAGCCCACCTTAATACAGGCTGAAAAGAAAATTCACAATGGTCTCGGTTTGTAGCTACTAAAAGAAAATTAGTTTATTTAATCAACTTTCACATTTCTAAATTTTTTAACCTGAAGATATTTTTAAAGAAACCTCTTAACTATAGGGCCTGCACAGGTCCACCAAGCAGCCAGAACAACTCTGTATGGTGGCGACGTCTCCACACTGATATCAGAGAGTAATCACCTGAGTCTATTAACGAAAGAATAACATAACAGATGCTTCATCAGTGGAGTGTCAGGTAGCTTTATCCAGCTTTCTTTGTATTATTGTCTTCTTATAAACAACTACATATATAGTTCCACTAAGAGAGAACAAATCCCTCTCACACTTATTTTCATATTTATGGCTAATATTTAATGTACTTATCACACACTAGACATCATTTTTGTGAGACGACAGGAAGTTATCAACGTGAGCTGGCGTTGATGGGAGTGTTTACATTATTAATGCATGTGGGATCTTTGTGGGAGCTCTCCTTCGAATAGTATTTCCTGCATTTGAAAACAAGCAGACAGTTTGGTTATTTAACAGTAAATCTTGCAGTGGACACTTGGGCTTGGAAGCCATGTGTAGGTGTTAGGGAGAGGAGCATCTCGAAGCACTTACATGGGACCGAACGAAAAATCACCAGTGTGCCGATAATACTTTCGGCCAAAGAGGAGAAAACAGCTGCCTACCTGGATGTATCTGTTAGGCGTTCCTGGCCACAGTAGAGACAGGGGCGCAGCAGATAAGTGGATCGCCCAGCCAAAGCATTTCGATAGTGTTGGAAGCACTCATTGGGTAAAGATATGGCGCCCATAAAAATCCGCAAGCTTCCATATTCACCTTGGACCAGACGCTATCGATGGAGCCATTAGGTGGTGCTGCCCTACCACCTGTTCAGTTTTTGTGAAGCCTCATGCGTTTGAAAGAATTTTAGGATGGAACGCAACATTCTGAAATGGTCTGTATTGCGACACAAAAGCACTTCTCTTAGTTTAGCTGAGGCCCATGGCCAGTTTTTCAGATAATGATCTCGTGGTAAATGCGTTCACTTTAGGCCTAACGAAAACTCAAAACACGCTGCCTAAAGTGGCTGTCAGACAAACAGTTCCGAAGTGGAATAGCTTCTCCTCTCTGGGAGGGAATTTATGAGTCAGGGATTTGCTGCTTCGCCAGCAGGGGAAAGATTACTCTTAAATCTGGTTAAAATTGGCCAGAGGTTAGAGCAGATGAGCTAGAGGGAAGACGTGATGCTAGTGGAGTCTTGTGACTGGCATGAAACTCTTGTGGGGGCAGATGCGTGGGTGTTCTTGTCGAGTTAGGTGTGATGCAAAGAGAATCCCGGCTGTAGAGGGTTTCAGATTCAAACTCTGGACTGTAGAGAAAATTCTCAATCTTTGTTATGAGTAAGTTGTACTTGTGACACTCGTTCGTAGCATGACTTCACACTGTCAATGGTCTTGACTGGGGAGCCTGTGTTGAAGCCTAAGCTATACCGACAGTTTAGACCTCAGTCATCTTGGACAACTCGTCCTGCTGAGGACAATTTATTCTTATCCGGTGTGCCGCCTTCATGTTTGATCTCCTTTTGTGCACTCGGAGTCAAAGTTGTGAACGGTGAACGGATGTATCACACGCTGGAATATGCCAGGATTTCAGGGTTATATCACTGAGTAATTGTGACCCATCGAAAAAGTCACCAGCCCACGACTTTGCCTATTTTTTGCCCGCGATAACGAATTATAGGCGCCGCACAGCGCTTCTCTTCATAGCTTGCGCCACGTCTCGCACCTGAGACCTCGCTAAACATTGAGAAAGCGGTACAGTATTGCTGCTACGGCTTGTTGGGGCAAACAATGATAATCTCGCAATTTGTTCTCAGCTGCACTGACGTAGTATAGCTTATGTATAGAAAAAATTTCTCAAAGTCTATTCGGCGTTACATAATTTCAGATTGCGTTATCCATGTTTTGAGCGGGGCCAAATAGATTAACTGCCCACCAAAAGCCACCCAGCTAGTTATTTGCTACTTCTATTTCTGTTGCCAACAGTTCGTGATTTGTTTGTCACCTCACTTAACTTGTACTGTTTGACACACCTTATGGTCAATCAACTTATGCAATTTTTAAAGATTAACTCTTTGTTGGTATATTAATCAATCACCAATAATTGACTACAATAGTGCCACAGCTACTATTTTATTAAAATATTCCAGCATTCAGGCTTTATATAAGATTCTGGCAAAAGTAATAATCTCTGATGCATGTCAGCAATAACAACCGCTGTCCGAGAACAAAATCAGTTTAGCAGACTCATGACCATGTAGACAAGCGGAAGGCTTACAATTTAAAGTGATTGCTGTCAGAGTGTAGACTTACAGTCATCTATAGCCTTTCAAATCAAATCACAGAGTAGTCTTGCACCACTTGTAATCTCAGTCTCTTGAATGCCAGAATGTTGTAGCTCCAGATACCCTGAGGGGCCGAAGAGCCCTCATACACACATACACACACACACACACACACACACACACACACACACACATACACGCACACACACAGAGCTGTGAAGGAAGGAACGGGAGAAAAATATAAAAAATATTACACCACATTGTTCATACATTACCCGTCCTTTCAGGATATCCACTGTGCTAAGCTTAAAACTACATCTAACGTGAAGATCACACAGTTTTACTCCAAAGCACATGAACCCTGCCATTATATCCGCAGAAACGATGACCTAAAGATCAGCTAAAGGTCAGCCATTTCAGCCTCTCCATTCACTCCTTTTATAATATTTTTTTTACATCTCTCACACATGAATGGCACGACAAGCCAAACGACTTTTTTATTATTGTCGTTCTGTGTAGTAAACCTAAAATAATTCAATGCCAGGTTGTGTATGTATGCTTTTAAATCACGTAAGCTTATGAATAACTAAAATATCAAGATGTATAAGCTGACAGGTCTGAATATTGTATCAGTTTAATAAGTCAGCGTTGAAAAATAATAACACAAATTCCTAACAGAAGAATGGAAAAACTGATAGAAGTCGACCCTGGGGAAGACCAGTTAGCACTCCGTAGAAATGTAGAAACATGCGAGGCAATAGTGATCCTACGACTTCTCTTCGAAGACAGGTTAAGGAAAGTCAAACCTACGTTTATAGTGCTTGTGGACTTAGAGACAGGTTTGCCATTGTTGACTGGAATACTCTCTTTCAAATTCGGAAGGTATCAGGTGCAAAACACTGTGAGCGAAAGGCTATTTACAACTTGTACAAAATCCAGACAGCTGTTATTACTGTCGGAGGCCACGAAAGGGACGCAGTGGTTGAGTCTATTCCCGATGTTAAGGAATCTGAACATTGATCAAGCAGAAAAGGAAACAGAAATGTTGAGCAAGAATTAAGCAATGTGGAGAAGAAATAAAAACTTTGAGGTTTTACAATGGCACAGTAATTCTGTGAGAGACACTGGAAGACTTGAAAGACCTGTACAACGGTATGGATACTGTCTTGAAAGGAGAATATAAGATGAACATCAACTAAAGCAAAACAAAGGTAATGCAATATAGTTCCATTAAATCACGTTATGCTGAGTGAATTATATTACGGAACGAGGCATTTAAACTAGTAGATGAGTTTTGCTATTTGAGAAGCAAAATAACTAATGATGGCCAAAGTAGACATATAAAATGTTGCCTGGCAATGGCAAGAAAAGTAATTCTGAAGAAGAGAAATGTGTTAACATTGAGTATAGATTTAAGGATCTGGAAGTCTTGTCTGAGAGTATTTGTATGAAGTGTAGCCACGCATGTAAGTGAAACATGGACGATAAACAATTTAGACAGGTAGAGAATAGAAGCTTTTGAAATGTGGTGCTACATAAGAATGCTGAAGATTAGAGGAGTAGATCACGGAACTAGTGAGGAGGTACTTAATATAATTGGACAGAAAAGAAATTTGTGGCCCATCCTGATTATAAAAAGGGAATGGTTGATAGGGCACATTCGAAGACATCAAGTCATCACCAGTATAGTATTGGAACGAAGTGTGGAGTATAAAAATCGTAGAGGGAGTCCAAGAGATTAATACAGTAAGGAGATTCAGAAGGATGTCAGTTGTAGTAGTTATTCCGAAATGAAGAGGCTTGTACAGGATAGAGTAGCCTGGAGAGCAGCATCAAACCAGTCTTTGGACTGAAGACCACAAGAAGAACACTCACCCAATTATACAGTGAAACGCCAAAGAAACTGGTGCAAGCAAGCGTGTTCAAATACAGAAATATGTAAACACGCAAAATACGGCGCTGCGGTAGGCAACACCTACATAGGACAACCAGTGTCTGGGGCAGTTATTATATCGGTTACTGCTGCTGCACTGGCAAATCATCAATTTAAGTGGCTTTGATCGTGGTATTATAGTCGGCTCACGAGCCATGTGACACAACATCTCAGTGGTAGCGATGAACTGGAGATTTTCCCGTAAAACCATTTCACGAGTGTACCGTGAATATAGGTATCCGGTAAAACAACAAATCTCCTTCATCGCTGCAGCCGGAAAAAGATCCTGGAAGAACAGGACCAACGACGGCTGAAGACAATCGTTGAACGTGACAGACCCGCTACCCTTCCACAAAGGTGGATTCCGTCGGACTTGGACAATTTCAGCAGGACTTGGCGAATTCCACACGTTCGGAATTGTGGCTCCAGAAACACGTTTTTCAGTTTAACCACTTCAGCTGGCCAACAAACTTCCCAGACGTGAATATTGTTGAGCATATCTAGGATGCGTTTCTATCTGCAATTCAGAAGAGATCTCCACTCATTCGTACTCTCGCGGATTTATGGACAGCCCTGCAGGTTTCGTGGTGTCAATGCACTCTTTCCGACATTAGTCGAGTCCATGCTAAGACGTGCTGCGCCTCTCCTGCCAGCTCGCAGGAGTCCTACACGTTATAAGGCAGGTGTAAGAGTTTCTTTGGCTCTTCAGTGTATAACGTGTTCATTTTATACGACACTGAGAGAAGATCGCTCTAATTTTTGCATGCTCCATGGTAACTGCTGAAATACAAGAAAGAAACACAAACCACAGAAGGTTGCGCAATGTTTATGTGTCTTAGTGTTCCACTTACAAGGTCGTCGTCAGATTATAACTGACCATCATCGCCAAATACCGTAGTACGATCGTGTGAAACCCAGCTCGCGCTATTCGTCCACGAGACTCAGAGGGCCTTAGACACGGGTTCACAGGTAGATGCCGTGTTTCTTGACTTCCGCAAGGCGTTTGACACAGTTCCCCATAGTCGTTTAATGAACAAAGTAAGAGCATACGGACTATCAGATCAATTGTGTGATTGGATTGAGGAGTTCCTAGATAACAGAACGCAGCACGTCATTCTCAATGGAGAGAAGTCTTCCGAAGTAAGAGTGATTTCAGGTGTGCCGCAGGGGAGTGTCATAGGACCGTTGCTATTCACAATATACATAAATGACCTGGTGGATGACATCGGAAGTTCACTGAGGCTTTTTGCGGATGATGCTGTGGTGTATCGAGAGGTTGCAACAATGGAAAATTGTACTGAAATGCAGGAGGATCTGCAGCGAATTGACGCATGGTGCACGGAATGGCAATTGAATCTCAATGTAGCGAAGTGTAATGTGATGCGAATACATAGAAAGATAGGTCCCTTATCATTTAGCTACAAAATAGCAGGTCAGCAACTGGAAGCAGTTAATTCCATAAATTATCTGGGAGTACGCATTAGGAGTGATTTAAAATGGAATGATCATATAAAGTTGATCGTCGGTAAAGCAGATGCCAGACTGAGATTCATTGGAAGAATCCTAAGGAAATGCAATCCGACAACAAAGGAAGTAGGTTACAGTACGCTTGTTCGCCCAATGCTTGAATACTGCTCAGCAGTGTGGGATCCGCACCAGATAGGGTTGATAGAAGAGATAGAGAAGATCCAACGGAGAGCAGCGCGCTTCGTTACAGGATCATTTAGTAATTGCGAAAGCGTTACGGAGATGATAGATAAACTCCAGTGGAAGACTCTGCAGGAGAGACGCTCAGTAGCTCGGTACGGGCTTTTGTTGAAGTTTCTAGAACATACCTTCACCGAAGAGTCAAGCAGTATATTGCTCCCTCCTACGTATATCTCGCGAAGAGACCATGAGGATAAAATCAGAGAGATTAGAGCCCACACAGAAGCATACCGACAATCCTTCTTTCCACGTACAATACGAGACTGGAATAGAAGGGAGAACCGATAGAGGTACTCAGGGTACCCTCCGCCACACACCGTCAGGTGGCTTACGGAGTACGGATGTAGATGTAGATGTAGATGTAGATGTACGTTGATGAAAAACTTCAGGTGTTGTGATATAGACATTAACACTTTGTATGTATCAGTGTAAAGTATAGGGGAGAGGAACTCGACGCGGCTGAATGAAGTTCGAATATAGTTTCAAATTGTGTTATAGTTAATCGATATTTGTACAGTATCAGTTACCTACATGTTACAAGTAATACGAATTTTAACTTTTTTAATAAAAATATGTAGGATATTCCATAACTGCTTTGAAAATGCACGTATGATAAAACGGCAGATTATGGAGGAATTTTGCAAATGTTTTAAATCATGGTATAATGAATACCGTATAGTGTCCATATCTTCTAGATCCTTCAGTACAAAAAAACTTTCTACAGATTGACAATTATAACTTTTATACATATATATGAATATTTACATTCATAATGAACCTAGCCCCATTTTATGTAGCACTTTGATGATAAAAATGACCAGTAAGAAAAGGGAATTGTTTCGATGCGTGTTGTGATCATCAGCAGCTCACATGAACGAGTGTGGTGCAGTCAGTTTAAAAGCATACAATGGAATGTAGGGACGCTAAAGCACTGGAGGGAGTTCCAAGGTACAGTCGCTAGATAACAGAGTGGGTGCGGTAGTCGAGGGTGGTGGACGTAAGAGTGAATGACGATGAATGCTATGTGAGTGCTGTGGAAATATTCAGATAATTAACAATTTTGAAAGCTAACTGGGGGCATAAAATAAATGTGGATGTCAAATAAGAAATTACGGAACAAGTTACACTTTTGATGAAGAGTTGAACATACAGGATGAGTAGAAGTCCCTGTACCCCTTTAACTCCAGTCTATTATCAAATGTTATTATGCGGGTTGGTAACTATGTTACTGCTTTCCAATTGTTGGGATCGACTGTTGGAATTCGTGTTTATAGTCGTAGTTGATTTTTAATTTGCAGACATGGCAGATGTGAGCGACATATTTACACTATTGAGGCTCGCGTAGTGAAAAGTGTATTAGTGCCAAAATGGCAACAGTCAGCCCAGACAATTAAACTATAGGAACATTCCAGGAATGATTTAATAAGGCTGCATCGCGAAAGCCAACACTTCCGGATTGCGAAAGACACGCTTTTCCTTTTAGCAGTTTTGTAGACGGGCGCGAAGTGGAAGGAAGCGACGCTAGAGGAAACGTGCCGGAGTCTCTGCTCTGAGGGATCCATCTCCTATGAAGTCGCCGGAACTCGGTATACTAAGTACAATGCGAGATCACATGAAAAAAGATCTTAAGGTCAGATCTCACCGACTGACGTTCGTAAAAGTGTTATCGGACACAGAACGGAAAGAGCGCCTGCCAGCATGTCGTGGTTTGTTAACTCATTTTTCAAATGCATGCTTTCAGATTAATGTTCCATTTATCGCAGCTCATGTGCTAGAAATAATGTGTTCTGGGCAAAGAAAATCTTCGTTACACAGTCAAGTTAGAAAGAATCCCGCCTCACGTAATGATATGGGCAGCGCTACCATTACAACAGCTTGGACCGTACTTTCTAACGGTACTGTGAATAGTGGAAATTGTTTACACACTTTAGAAATAAGGTTAATACTTAGATTGAGGAAAGGGGTTTCACAGAACACATGTGGCAAGATGTGGTGATTCGTCATTACATTCTTTAATCGCGCGAGTTCCTAAATGAACACTTTCCAGGACGGTGTACATGTCATGGTTCATCAGCAACACCAGCACCCCTGGAACAGCCGCCAAGAAGTCCTAACCTCACCTCACCTAACAATTCTTTATGGGGAGTCATTAAGGCACAAGTATGCATTCCTTTATGCTACAAACGAACTTCGTAATGCTTTTGTGGATGCACTTCGCGTTATAACACCGGAAATGTTCAACAATATGCCAAGAAGAACGTGTAGGAGTATGGGAATGATAGGGAACTTACTGATGTATTTGACACTTAAAACATATGTAAGTACGTATGCTAAAGCAAAGCAAATCAAAGCAATTAGCAGTTGGTACTAGGAGTATTGGGACTTCTCGCCCATCCTGTAGTGGCAAATGTGGTGCAGTTACGGATAGTATTGAAATAGTTGATAACCTACTGGAAACAAGTTATAACTGGAAAGAATACTAGTAGGATTCCCGCTTTATTTAATTATTATTTATCTACGAATCAACGTTATGAAACGATCTATCGACTGAAGGAGAACTCACCATCATTTCGAAGGTAAAACAGAGACTGTTATACGCTTGCACGTCAGAATACTCTCTTCAATGTAGAAGGTACGTCAGAACACACTTTCTGAGTAAAGCTGTGGGAACTTCAATGGTCAGGATTATTCAGCATGTGGCAGAGTTTACCACAACATTTTAATTGCTTTCACATTACATCATATGAAGTGATATAAAAAGTCCAACGCCCAAACAAAAGTTTAAAAATTAATGTCAAATATTCAAGGAGAGAAATATTCAGAAGACGGCATGTTATGATACAGACAAGAGACAAATACTACCGGGCACGTCGTGTATAACAGGGTGGAGAAAGAGTGGTACTTTTACAAAGGGGATCTACTAAACTATGGAACCAATCATTTGGAATAAGGTTTCGCCTGTCTGACCCATTTCTGTTAATTTTAAGGGCTTTTGATATAAGTTAGAAAGTCTATCGTTGTTTACACTATGGAGTATCTGGGTGTGTGTCTAACAGCTATGATATTTATTCAGAAACAAGCGATCGTATTGCTCAAGCGTCCAGCTACGCTCATTTAGCAAATGAAATAAAATGATCATGAGGCATTTATGGCCGAGAGCTCCCGTCCGGGGAAGTTCGACCACTGGAAGCAAGTCTTACTTCAGTTGGCGCCACATTGGGCGACTTCCGCGTCGTTTACGATTTTGTGGTGATGGGGAAACCACAACACCCAGTCCACGGGCGGAGAATATCTCCAACCAGGCCGGGATTAATCCTGGATCGCGGCATAGCAGGCAATCACGTTACCACTCAGTTAAGCAGGTGGACTATTTAGCAAACTATGTAGTTGATATGGCTCTGCTTATTGAAAAAAATGTATCGTATCTTGGTCAGGATTTGTACTACATTATTACAACATTATCGCGACTATGTTTATTGAATGAATGCTGGCTGCCGTTGTTCGGAAGTAATATTTTGGCCATTTTCTTAAGCCCTATCTCCAAGTATGGTATGATAACGTTTGCAAATACTGGAAAACACCGCTCACACATGCATAAGAATACACTACTGGTCATTAAAGTTGCTTTACCACAAAGATGATGTGCTACAGACCCGAAATTTAACAGACACGAAGAAGATGCTGTCGTATTCAAATAATTAGCTTTTCAGAGCATTCACACAAGACTGGCGCCGGTGGTGACACCTACAACGTGCTGACGTGAGGAACGTTTCCAACCGATTTCTCATACACAAACAGCAGTTGGCCGGCGTTGCCTGGTGAAACGTTGTGATGCCTCGTGTAAGGAGGATAAATGCGAACCATCACGTTTCCGACTTTGATAAAGGTCGGAGTGTAGCCTATCGCGATTGCGGTTAATCGTATCGTGACATTGCTGCTCGGGTTGGTCGAGATCCAATGACTGTTAGCAGAATACGGAATCGATGGGTTCAGGAGGGTAATACCGAACACCATACTGGATCCTAACGCCCTCGTATCACTATCAGTCGAGTGACAGGCATCTTATCAGCATGGCTGTAACGGATCTTGCCGCCACGTCTCGATCCCTGAGTCATCAGATGGGGACGTTTGCAAGACAACAACCATCTGCACGAACAGTTCGACGACGTTTGCAGCAGCATGGACTATCAGCTCGGATACCATGGCTGCGATTACTCTTCATGTTGCATCACAGACAGGAGCGGCTGCGATGGTGTACTCAACGACGAACCAGAGTGCAGGAATGGCAAAACGTCACTTTTTGGGATGAATCCAGGTGCTGTTTACAGCATCATGATGGTCGCATCCGTGTTCGGTGATATCGAGGTGAACGCACAATGGAAGCGTGTATTCGTCATCGGCATACTGGCGTATTACCCGGCGTGATGGTATGGGGTGCTATTGGTTGCGGCCAGCCGCGGTGGTCTAGCGGTTCTAGGAGCGCAGTCTGGAACCGCGCGACTGCTACGGTCGCAGGTTCGAATCCTGATTCGGGCATGGATGTGTGTGATGTCCTTAGGTTAGTTAGGTTTAAGTAGTTCTAAGTTCTAAGGGACTGATGACCACAGTAGTTAAGTCCCACAGTTCTCAGAGCCATTTTGCTGTTGGTTGCACGTCTCGGGCAACTGTTCGCACTGACGGCACTTTGAACAGTGGACGTTACATTTAAGATGTGTTACCACCCGTGGCTCTATCCTTCATTCGATTTCTGCGAAACCCTACATTTCAGCAAGATAATGCACGACTTCATTTTGCAGGTCCTGTTCGTGCCTTTCTGGATACAGAAAATGTTCGACTGCTGCCCTGGCCAGCACATTCTTCAGATCTCTCACCAATTGAAAACGTCTGGTCAATGGTGGCTGAGCAACTGGCTCGTCACAATACGCCAGTCACTTCTCTTGATGAACTGTGGTATCGTGTTGAAGCTGCATGGGCAGCTGTACCTGTACACGCCATCCACGTTCTGTTTGACTCAATGCCCAGGCGTATCAAGGCCGTTATTACGGCCAGAGGTGGTTGTTCTGGGTACTGATTTCTCAGTATCTATGCACCCATATTGCGTGAAAATGTAATCACATATCAGTTCTAGTATAATAGAGTTGTCAAATGAATATCCGTTTATCATCTGCATTTCTTCTCGGTGTAGCAATTTTAATGGCCAGTAGTGTGAATAATCTCCCATATTTCTTTTAAGTCGGATTTGATCAGTTAAAACAGTGGTCACACTAACATATGAAGAAATTTCGAACCCATTCAATATTCATAAAGATCTCAAGGAATACACATTGACTACAGCAGAGCAAGACTACTCCAATTACGGTGTAGGAAGTTTACATTGCGATGTACACTGTAGACTGTTTCATCTCTGCAACAATTCACGTAATCAAAACCTACGGACTGAGATTTCCACCTTTTCTAGAGGAATAGGGTGGCAAACTGCCGCTAAAGGAGGAAAAATCAGCAATGGCAGACGGCTTGAGAATGCAGAAGGAAGTGGAAACCACTACATAAATGACACATAACGTGTATCAACAGGACATCAGGCCTGTAACTGAAAAAGTGACGTGATGATCTCTTCATTGGCAGTAGATTCCAGAACAGTCCCCCTTTCGGATCTCCGGGACAGGACTGCCAATGGAGAGGTTGCTATCAGGAAAGGATTGAGTAAGCAACGAAGTGATAACTGTCTACGAGTCGGGGAGTGGAATGTCAGAAGCTTGAACGTGGTAGGGCAAGTAGAAAATCTGAAAACGGAAATGAAGCCACAAACTAGGTACGTTAGGTATCAGCGAAGTGAAATGGAAAGAAGAAACGGATTTCTGGTCAGATGAATGTAGGGTAATGTCAAGAGCAGCAGAAAATGGCATAACGGAGGTACAGTTCGTTATGAGTAGGAATATATGGCAGAAGGCGTATTACCGTGAACAGTTCTTTGATAGTGTTGTTCTGATCAGAATCGACAGCAAACCAGCACCGACAACGACAATTCAGAAATACATGACGACGTCGTAAGTCGAAGATGCAGAGATAGAGAAACTATATGAGGATATAGAACTACTAATGCCGTAAGCAATGGGAGATGACAATCTAATAGTGAAGGGGGATTGGTATGGAAGAAGCAGCCGAACAAATGGTCACGCCAGAGTATTATCGTGGTACTAGGAAAGAGAGAGGAGAAAGGCTAATTGAGTTCTGTAATAAATTTCAGCTAATAGTAGGGAATACTCTGGTCAAGAACCCCAAGTAATGGAGGTATACTTGGAAAAGACCGGGAAATGTTGGAAGGCTTCAGTTAGATTAGATCAATGGTAAGCAGAGATTCCAAAATCAGATACTGGATTGTAAGGTGTATCCAGGGGAAAACTAGACTTAGATCACAATATACTAATAATGAAGAGTAGGCTGAAATTTTAGAGATAAGACAGGAAGAATCAATAAGCAAAGAATTGTGATACGAAGGTGCTAAGGAATGAAGAGACACGCATGAATTATTCTATGGTTACAGATACTGTTATAAGGAATGGCTCAGTAGGTAGTTCATTTGAAGGGAATGAACATCTTTAAAAAGGCAATCACAGAAGTTGGGGAGAAAAACATAGGTACAAAGAAGGTAACTGCGAAGAAACCATGGGTAACAGAGGATATACTTCAGTTCATCGATGAAAGAACGAAGTACAAAAATGATCAGACAAATTCCGGAACAGAGAAAAAGGAAAAGAAATGGTTGTCGGAAGCACCATATAAGAAAGTCAAAACAACATTCGGCGAAATTAAAGCAAGGGTAGTGACATTAAGGCTTCTACGGGAATTCCGCTGTTAAATGCCAAGGAGAGAGCAAATAGGTGGAAAGGGTACACTGAAGGCCTCTTTGACGGGGACGATTTATCTGGTGTGATGGAAGAAAAAACTGGAAGCGATTTAGAAGTATTAGAGGATCCAGTATTATTAGGATAAGAATTTAAAAGAGCTTTGGAAATCATAAAATCTAATAAGACAGAAAGTATAGATAACATTCCATCAGAATTTCTAAAATCATTGGGGAAGTGTATCAAAACGACTACTGCCATTGGTGTGTAGAATGTATGAGTCTGGCGTTACCATCTTACTTTCGGAAAAATATCATCTGCACAATGACTGCAATACCTGACATGTGTGAGAATTAATTAGCTTATTAGCTCACGCATCCAAGCTAGTGACAAGAATAGTACGCCGAAGAATGGAAAAGAAAACTGAGGATGAGTTAAAGGGCGATTAGTCTGGCTTTAAGAAACTTACGACACCAGAAAGGCAGTTCTGACGTTGCGGTTGATAGTGGAAGCAACAATAAAACAAAATCAAAACACATTCATAGGATTTGTCGTCCTAGGAAAACGCGTTCGACAATTTCAAATGGTTTAAGACGTTCGCAATTCTTAGTGACGTAGGGATAGCTATAGGGAGAGACTGGAAATACAGAACATGAACAAGAGCTAACAGGCAATAATAGGAGTGGACGACCAAGAACGAAGAGAGGGATTAAACATGTGAAGGACAAAGATGTAGTCTTTCACACCTACTTTTCTGTCTCAACATCGAAGAAGCAACGAAAATTATACAAGAAAGGTTCAGAAGTGGAATTAAAGCAAAAGGTGAAAGATATCAATGATATGATTTGCTGATAACATTGCTGTCCTCAGTGAAAGCGAAGAAGAATTACATAATCTGCTGAATGGAATGAACACTTTAATGAGTACAGAATATGGATTGACAGAAAATAGAAGAAAGACTATAGTAATGAGAAATAGCAAAATTGAGGACATCGAGAAACTTAACATCAGGATTGATGGTAACAAAATAGAAGAAGTTAAGGAAATTTGCTATCTAGGCAGCAAAATAACCAATGACGGACAGAACAATTACGACATCAAAAGGAGACTAGGAATGGCAATGTGGGCATTCCTGGCCAAGAGAAGTCTACTAGTACAAAGCATAGGCCATAATTTGAGGAATAAATATCTGGGAATATGTGTATGTAGCACAGCATTGTATGGTAGTGGCTTCAGTCCGGAACCGCACGACTGCTACGGCCGCAGGTTCGAATCCTGATTCGGGCATGGATGTGTGTGATGTCCTTAGTTAGGTTTAAGTAGTTCTAAGTTCTAAGGTACTGATGACCTCAGATGTTAAGTCCCATAGAGCTCATAGCCATTTGAACCATTTTTTGTATGGTAGTGAAACATGGGTTGTGGGAAAATCGGAACGGAAGAGACTCGAAACATTTGAAATGTGGTGCTACTCACCAATGTCAAAAATCAGGTCGACTCATAAGGTAAGGAATGAGGAGGTTCTGCGCAGAATCGGAGAGGAAAGGAATATATGGAAAACACTGACAAGGAGAAAGGATACGACAGTAGGACATCCTTTAAGACATCAGGAAATGATTGCATGATACTAGAGGGAGTTGTAGAGGGTAAATACTGTAGAGGAAGACAGATATTAGAATACATCCAGCAGGTAATTGATGACGTAGGTAGCAGGTGCTACTCTGAGACGGTTGGCACAGGAGAGGAATTCTTGGCGAGCCGCATCCAACCAGTCAGAAGACTGATGACACAAAAAATCGAGTCTCATCTTCGCGATCTGCGCACTTAGGTCCAGATGCCCACACAACAAATTCTCAACGCTGCACAATTACATCAACCAGTGGTCGTTCAAGCATGCTCAGAGATTACTGAAATACACACATCAAAAATAGTTTTGCATCACCCCAGTTCCCAATACTCTTGAAGATAGACGATGACTGTGGATATTGTATCACAGACAAAGTCCCTTTGAAAGTTCAGAGACGCTACAAAACCCACCCAAAGATGTAAACAACTATGCATGAACAGTGCCTATTAAACGGAGGGGGTCCGACAGCCGATCAGTCTCAGACATTCCACCGGGAAAGAGGCACACGGCTCGTGTTGTCTGTAGTTCAACCTTGCGTAGACGGTCAATACCGCGGTTCGATCGCGTGCGCATTGTTACTTTTTGCCAGGAAGAGCTCTCAACAAGTGAAGTGTCCAGGCGTCTCGGAATGAACCAAACCGTTGTTGTTTGGACATGGAAGAGATACAGAGAGACAGGAACAGTCGATGACATGCCTCGTTCAGGCCGCCGAAGGATTACTACTGCAACCGGATTACGGCTCGGAGGAAACTTGACAGCAACGCCACCATGTTGAATAAAGCGTTTCTTGCAGTCACAGCGTGTTACGACTCAAACTGTACGCAACCGACTGCGTGATGCCCAACTTCACTCGATGGCGAGGTCAATTTTTGCAACCACGACATCATGCAGCGCGGTAAACATGGGCCCAACAACAAACCGAATGGACGGCTCAGGATTGGCATCATGTTCTCTTCACCGATGAGTGTCGCATACGCCTTCAACCTGACAATCGTAGGAGACGGGTTTGGAGGCAACTGGCCAGGCTGAACGCCTCAGACACACTGTCCAGCGTGTACATCCAGTGGAGGTTCCCTGCTGTTTTGCGATGGCATTATGTGGGGCCGACGTACACTTCTGGTATCATGGAAGGCGACGTAACGGCTGCATGATATGTGAATGCCATCCTGCGACCAATAGTTCAACCATATTGGCAGCATACTGTCGAGGCATTCGTCTTCATGGACGACAATTCGGGCCTCCATTTTGCACACCTTGTGAATGACTTCATTTAGGATAACGGCATCGCTCGACTAGAGTGGCCAGCGTGTTCTCCAGACATGATCCCTATCGAATATGCCTGGCATAGATCGGAAACGGCTGTTTATGGACGACGTGACCCACCAACCACTCTCAGGGATCTACGCCGATTCGCGGTTGAGGAGTGGGACGATCTGGAGCAACAGTGCCTTGATGAACCTATGGATAGTATGCCACGACGAATACAGGCGTGCATCAATGCAAGAGGACGTGTTACTGGGTAACAGAGGTACCGGTGTGTGCTGCAATCTGGACCACCATCTCTGTAGGTCTCCCTGTGTGGTGGTACAACAAGCAATGTGTTGCTTTCATGAGCAATAAAAATGGGGAAATGCTGTTTATGCTGTTCTCTATTCCAATTTTCTGCACAGGTTCCGGAACTCTCAGAGCCGAGGTATGCAGAACTTTTTTTGATGTGTGTAGTTTGATTACCGTGATTAGATCGCTGTTCTGAAACTTAGGCTCCAAAAACCCTTAGTCAGCATTTTATATCTGAGTCCCCAGAGGTGCTTGCTTGTTGAGCGTTTTTATCCAATAGATATACATTATTTAATTACTTTTCTTGCCTTATTTTCCTGTAGCTACATCTGGAAGCTGTCCTGTAACGTCATAATCTAACAGCCTCTCATGATCTCAGAAAATCGTTATTATTTGTGTTACATGGCTCTGGTTTACCAATTAATATTTCCATTTCTCCACTGTACAAATATAGCTTTTTCCCCGTCTCATTTCTTTCTCAAGACGTTTATACTGCTTTACTGTCATCCTTACTGCTCCCTGTTATCTTCATGGAGTGATTGCTTAAGCCCGTCAGACGTCATATTTCCCAGTGGTGTCTTTTGGGTAATTATGCATCTAAGCCCTACCCTTCCTTTTCATAATGACACATCTGTTTTCCCCTCATATGACGTTCTACTGCTATTTATTATCAAAATAAACTGCTTATTATAACAGCATTTGTGACATTTTAATGACAGAGTGCTTGCATTTGATGATCATCTGTATAAAACACTCTATGTATCGTTTGGTGTATGAGTAACCCACACCCGATAAATCCCCCGCTGAGATGTTAGTAAATACTGCACTGTAAATTTCACCTGCATCTCTAAATCTTCTTTTATGGCGGCGGGAGGGGGGGGGGGGTGAATATGGTTCTGCCTTGATCCCTTGCAGTGTTAGCATTTATTGAATATTACTCAATTCCTCCTTCAGTATTTCTCGTCTAAAGGTAACTTATGTTGATTCTGTAAATAAGTGTATTGATGTTCTCCTGTATTGTGGTTACAAACTACGCTGTTTTGTATTTGGCTAATGAAATAACCTCAATATTTGTCACAAGGTTAGTATCTAAGCTGTCAAAAAAGATTTTTTTGTTCTTTCCTCGTGAAAAACGCATTAACTGTTTTCCCTTACATTGTTGCATAAATGATAAATTTTCTTAGTGTATTTCATCACTGGATCATATAGTTGAGGAGCATCTGAACTGTAGCTCTTTTAGCTAGGAAATGCAGGCTAGCTGAAGAATTACTTACAACAGGACGTAAAGCCAAATTAAATATATGTTTCTACTTAGAACTAACTTATTAGTAGGGTTTGAAAATTTGTAAATTGATAGGGGTATAAAAAGCTGCTGAAACTGGCTAAATTTGACTACCTGTCAAGTCAAGAAAAGTCTGTCGAACTTAATCAGAAAATTCAGACAGCGGGGAAAATGGGAAGTTTCAGTAAATCAGTTTAAAATTCCTTTTGTTCACTGAGGTTGAAGGTATTTATGCCATTAGTGGCTCAAACTACCCAAAATGTATTTCTGTAATCTAGCTTAAAATATTTATATGGTTAATGTGAATACAACACAGTAGAGCAACCTAAATTACAGCGTGTATAAAATGTCTTTGGTAAAATTCACACAGATCTATGCCTTCTTGTGCTTAATTTTGACAGACTTGTTAACATTTAAGGAAATCTAGTTTTGAAGACTTGAAGTTAATGACCGTCTTTGCAGTAAGCAATCCAGTTAGTATTCTTCCTCCATGGTTTTTTTTTTTTTTCATGTGGAAAGACACAGGGGATTCAAATGCATAAGTCAACTACTTACAGAACAATTCTTTTCTACGGCTGTCACGCACACGAGCTGCGTGTGAATTCTTCTATAATTAAACTGATTTACGGTTTGCACTTACTGGATGCAGGATCAATGTGTCCATCGTCGGTACTGTAGGAGGCGTTAGGGGCACAAAAACAGACACCAAAAATATATATGGAGCTAATTTATGGAAAACGGATAAGCCAGTGAATGGTTTGAGCATTTACATAGAGTACAATCAAATAATTAAACCCGTACCCCATCGCTAGACTAAATAGACGGCAATTCCGTTTATGGAGCTGACAAAATTGGTGTATTAATGGCGTATGTATTCGCAACAGCAGTAGCAAATTATTTCCAGCATTCTTCTACTGAATGCTTTGCATGTGTAAAACTATTTACATTGCATGTAATCAATGATATGCTACCAACTATAATGAGCTCTGGAACTAATTATGCATTACGTAAAGTATATTATTCACCACTTATAATACAAGTTGCTGATAGTATGATGTGTACTCAAAACACCAATTTAAAAAAATATTAATTTTCATAGCTAAGTCCCATGAAATCTTGAATATCTTTGCACGAAAAAAAATTGAACATACTTGATATAACTACAGTAGGAATGCTGGAGACAGGAATGAAAAACAATGGGAACGACTTATCAGACGTTTAAGACTAACTGCTGGATGAAAACATCATGTTAGTTAATGAATTGTTTACATATGTTTCCCTATATACTTGTTTATGCCATATGCAATCGATTAGGTGCTCCTCTCTGTCTTCGCTTCTCCCTGGAAGTCTGCACGGAAATTATTGGGATGACCCACAATCCATCATAATTGCCACGTGATTTGGATAGAAGCATTTCATTTCCATTGCAGTCATAATCCTGTCTTCCGTTCCATTCTCTTATCTATTCGACATTTGTGTGTCTCTGACTCTCCTTGTTATTCGAAACGGACAGCTTAGGTTTTTGAATTGTCCTTGCATTAAAGTGACATGGTGGTAAATCTTTCTAAAAACTTTATTTGGAAAATCGTACTTAATTTCACAAAAGCGCTTCTTGGCTTTTTGTCTATAGCTCCAGTCATTGTCTTTCACTGACTACATGAAAATAAATTTCCTATCTTTCGTGATCTATTTTCCTTTATATCTGTTGGTTGTACATTAATTTAATAGTTGTGCCTTAATCCAAATGTTATACAGTGTAAGACGGTACAACGACCACTTTCGTTATCATCGTTTGAGCCTCATTGCTTCTCGTTGTAACGAGAGATCTTCATTGATTCACTTGTGATATTTCTGCATTTGATGACGCAACTGTGAAACTGATATTCAAACTCACGTGGAGTACGTCCAGTGAACATCTTAATTATCCCCGACGTCATTTAAAAACAAGTGCTTCACAAACCTCATCGATGACGTACACATATCCAATAAAATGTTGCATTTCATGTTGCGTTCATGACAATTCTGAGTTTCATCTTTGACTATGGGGCGTTGAATCTTTATCTTACTTTCTCCCTTTTTTTCGCACCACTAACTTAGGCTCCTTAGAAACACCATGCAAGCCAAAAGACAATGGTCAACGCACGACAGTGCACACGGTCTGCCAATGGTAAGAAATTTTCTTCAACCTTCAATGTTGAACGTTCATCACACTGCTTTGAATAACAACTTTCACGTGGTAAGCATACAGAGCTATTTGGAAATTCTGATTACAAACTTCTAGGACTTCTACAGGCCACTGAGTACTCACTGTTATGAACAATGTCCCAAATTGGCCGTTTCTGTTCTACAGTCATTGTACCTGCACGCGGAGAGACACCACCACCCAGCCCAAAACTATTCTGTTCTGCTTACGTTAACTGCCTGGGCCTACCGGATAAGCGATGAAAATAACATCAACGAAGAATTAAAGGAGCTACAACACACGTTTCGTGCCAACGGCTATGATAACAACATCGTAAGAAGGGTAGCTGAACCAAAGGGAGCAGAAAACAAGAAGACAAAGAAGAGAAACTTCCACTGGTAGACTTACATATGTAAAAGGCGTCAGTGAACGATTAGGTAACGTCCTCCGCCGACGAGATTTCAAACCGATTTTTCGAAGCAGTCACAGGATCAACGAAATGGTAGGTTCCACCAAGGATGTATTCAACAATCTTAACAGTGCAGGTATTTACGAAATACGGTGTGAATGCGGAGCTGCCTACATAGGAGAAACTGGGAGACCTGTAAGTTTACGAGTGTATTTTTAAGTATATTATGTACTGAAATTTCAACAGTTTGTTACCTGAAGATGTGACTACAATATCATGAAACTAATTATGATTAATACATGATTTTTACTCGGCCATTGCAGTTTTCATCATTTGAAGTGTATGATCACAGTTTTCGATGCCTCTCATACCAAGTACTTGATGAAAATTAATTGTATCTTTTGGGTTTCAACAATTACTAAGTGGTATTAAATCACTTGCACTTGTTCACTCAGTGTTCCTTCATTACACAGAAAATATGTATTTATATGTTGGTTATTATCAAAGTGCTCTATGGCCATGGATTTATTCATTATTCAATAATGGAAACTTAGTGAGATGTTTTGCCTTCAACATGACTACCTCTTCAATGGGAGTTTTGATTTTCAGAAGACACAACCGTTTAGATACAGTAAGTTTGCTTTCAACAGATTTAACAGATTTCTTTCAGCTTCCAGAAGGTAAGTTTCTGTCAAGATCTTCTCACTAGCACTTACTATGCTGTTTTCCACTCAATGTTCTACAAAACATCGGTATTACTAGGTTTGTCATAGAAAAGTGTTCTGAATTACAGTCATGAGCCGTGCGTGCTCAAAGCATCTATTTTGCCTATGGGATGGAACATAGGAAAATTTCATATCATCAAGTATTAACGCTTTTGATAGGAAACTTTTTCATTACACAGAATGAAATTATTTATATGTCCAGCTTAACTATTGGATGAAGTAAATTGGCCTGTGTTAAATTATTAATGAAATGAAGCCAGACTGGATAATGATACTATTTTTATGGGTTAGTATTCTTAGAGATGAGAGGACTGCACTAAATTGAACTCCAAAACACAGCCAACTTGGAAATTATATGAATGCAAGTTACCGTGGCCTACTCAATGACAGGCCTATTTTTATACTTTTTGTACTAGTGCTTTCAGAATATGTGTCAGCTGAGCCAATTTCAAATGATGTGTGACTTACTAATATAATATTTAATTAACTAACTACTAAATCAAGTGATGCACTATACGTATCTGATCACCATCCTCTTATTCTTCCTCTTTTTCTTCCAAGTATTAGATAATCACCTCAGCCACTCTCTGTCATCCAACCATCCATCTTTTATGAGGTCTACCCATCTACCTAGTTTTCTGTTTCCAGTAAGATGACAACTAATCCACTTTCTTTGGAATATGTTTTCTGTCATTCTATCAATATGATCATTCTATTGTCTTAGACCTTGACATTATGTGAAAGGATTTTTAAATTTGACCTTATTGTCTCATTCCATACTTTATCCATTTTATTACAGGCTATTGTATGTCTGATGAACTTCGTCTCTGTTGCCTGTAAACGACTATTTTTGTACCATCCATCATTTGATGGGTACACCAACAACTGCATAGACTTTCATTTGTGTTTCTTTTCTTGTTTTTCTTCCCAGACTTCCATTTGTTCAACAGATGTTATGTTATGGAGCTGGGGAACTAGAACGCCGGAGAGACTTGTCCCCGCCGTAGCCCTCAACAGTACACAACCCCACAACACTCTACTGCAGGTCCCTCACCCCACCACCGCCCACACTGAACCCAGGGTTATTGTGTGGTTCAGCCCACAGTGGAACACCCACGGGAACATCTCCCACCAGACGAGTGTAACCCTAATGTAACCCCAGGTAGAGTAATTGTGGGCATATGTGGAGAAAGCATTTGCGCAGCAGTCGACGACATAGTGTAAATGATGCGGAATGGAAGGAACCACCCCGCATTCCCCGAGGCAGTTGGAAGATCGCCTTAAAAACCATCCATAGACTGTCCGGCACACCGAAACCTTGACACTAATCCGCTGGGCGGATTCGTGCCGGGGACCGGCATGCCTTTCCGCCCAGAAAGCAGTGCATTAGACTGCACGGCTAACTGGGCGTTCTGTTCCACAGATACCTTGACATTTATTGATCTTTTTCTCAATGTCTTTTTCATAGTTAGTCTAATATCAGACAACTGAAGTGGGATAGTTGTTAAAAATTTTGTCGTTTATTATTTTAGATTTTACTGGATTCTGTCCTTTGAAAGCCATAATTTCTGTCTGATTTGCACATATAGTTGGTCTGTAATATACTGCATTTTTGCTCAGCCTATATATTGCTCCTTCCTGTATAATTATCTTGTCATCAGTGTTAATGGTATGCTACATTCTATTTTAATTCCTAACTGTATTTCATCTTTCCACTTCATAACTAGGTTGTCAGTATATAATATAAATAAAATCAATGATAGATTGCCCTCTTGTAGAACTTTTTCATTTATTAAAATGTCGTATGAAATTTTTGTGCCTAAATTTATAACCGTTTTTGTCTTTACGTATGAACTCCTTATGATATTAATAAGGCGTTTAGGAAAAATTCTTATTTGAACAATTTTGCACAAAATGAGTCATTACATCTCATGAAAGATATGCATTCGTAAGCCAAATTCGAGACCTTTTTGAATAATTTGTCTCATTATTAATATATTATCAGGACATCCGTTGCTGAAGCCTGGTTTTTCTTCTGAAATTACTGTATCAGCGATAGTTTGTAATCTTTGGTTAAGAGTTTTGCCATAAATTCTATATGAAATATTTAGTAAACTGACTTCTCTACAGATTCCTGTGTCTTTCCTACTATTTTTTAATACAGAAATAACTTCTACTGTGTTCACATCTTCAGATACTGAACTTTTCTTCCAACACATCTTCAAAAAATGTTGGAAACAAAATTGAAAAGTGGTTCTTCTTATTTGGTTAACTCAGCCTTAATGCCATCTAGGCCAGTATGTTTTTTGGGTTTTGTTAACTTTAAGGCTGTTTTTCATTCTTGTGTCTATTTAACCTACAGCGTTATTATAAAACTTTATAGAATAATTTTCTTCACTATCTTCATCGTAGCATACCATCTTCATCATACCACATTATATATACAATACATATCTCATATTGTAAAGTACAAGTTTACTATACAAGATGCAAATTCCATTGTGAGTGTACCTCTGGAAGAATCGTCAATCTGACACTTTAGCATAACTGTCTGCAATTAAAATACACTAAAATTTATTGTGTGTATTAGTCAGAGATGCATGACAATCAGTGATTATAGGTGACTGACTCAGCTTTCGTCTGACAACTTAACTGTAATTATTGCTTAAAGCATTTTTGATCTATTAATCTTAATAGATTATCTTATTCCTTAATGAAGAGAACTCCTACATACTTAACAGCTACAAACGTCTCATTGCTCTACAAAAACGGTTATGATTTTTGTTGCAAGTCCTATTGGATAAATATAGTCTGAGTAACTAGAGCCTTATTTTCAGCTAAAGCTAGATTTTTCTGCCGCTCAATGTTTATGATGTCATATCTCCAGAACTGCTGAATTTTCTCACGTTGAGAAATCGGGTAGTGTGATCTGTTTTACTCGGTAAAAACGTTCTAAAGCCAAGATGGCATAAATGTATCTTAATTTACAACAACCTGTTTCCGTAGACTTTGCTGTCATCTTCAGGCATGTAAACCAGTATTACGTAGCTTTCCTTCAACGCCTGGCAGGACTCAATTTGATTAAATTTTCTAGTGTTATACTTGGTAAAAGCATTGTAAAGCAAAGATGGCATAAGTTTTTTTATTGTTTTTTTTAGCAGCATCCGGTTAATTGGTTGTTGTAAATAAAGATATATCTATACGAACTCGGCCATGCTCTTTCAGAGGAACTATTCCGACATTTGCCTGAAGCGATTTAGGGAAATCACAGAAAACCTAAATCAGGATGGCCGAAGACGGGTTTGAACCGTCGTCCTTCCGAATGCGAGTTCAGTGTGCTAACCACTGCGCCACTCTCTCCGTGGGGAGGTGCGGGAGATGTCTGCGAGAATCGGTTTCGTAAAGGTTAGAAGTTATGCATAGTGCACTGTCGTTCTCAAATAATGGATGAATATAATACGATATTTGCACGCAGCCAGCTACATTGCATCAAGACAGATAAATTTTGTAGCAGTAATACTTATCTCACTGCGTTACATTTTAGTATCAGACAATATCTCTTAATGAATAGCTTACGAAAGCATGTTAAATTTTTAAACTCAGTGGACAATTACGCAAAATATTCAAAATTAAATTTTTGTTACCTCTGCATATACACGCCATAGATATCTTAGACTGCAAAAGTTCTCTGGAACCAAATAATCATTTGATTAAAGTTTCTATGCCTGGGTTTCAGGCAGAATCCCCCATTTAATTCTATGCTCCAATACGGCTGGCGAACCTCTGCGAGGCTGTTCGTCTTTCAAGGGAATATGAAATGCTCTGAGCCGTAAGTGGGAATTCTTTTTGAACAGGGAGGCATGGTAGGATAGTCCTTGCAGTCGTGCAAAGCACTATGCCAAGATGGAACAGTGTTTAGTACATCTGCCTAGTAAGCAAGAGACACGGGGACATGGTACATATTTTCATTCTTCACTTCAGTCTGCATATGCACATCACAGATGTAAGAGACTTGAAAAGGTATCTGCATCTATTTAGTTTCATCTGATTAAAGTACCTGTGCCTGGGTTTGGGGCAGCAAGCCTGTTTTATTCGAAGCTGAAGTGCTATTCCACCCCACTTGGAGAGCTTCTGCAATGCTGTTCAAATTTAGGGGGGTAGCTAATCGCCTTCAGCATGAATGGGAATTTGGACTGAGATGTGAGGCATACTGTAGTAACCCGTTGCGGGGAGGCGGGTGGAAAATGAAGTTATTTTATATTTCTTTTGTTTGTATTGCCGTTTTAAACACAGGCTCTCTAGCTACAATGTTTGCAACCAGAAAGTGATTAGAGAAAACGTGATGCCTGTAATTAGACTTCGCTGTGCCCACTCTGATGGAGAATTAGAGTTATTGATTATTGAAGTTCATTACTCTGAGGATGTAGGATGATGCCTCGGATTAATAGAAAATGCACTTTACTATAACAATTTTCACTATATTCTGAAAACGATAAACCATAAAATTCCAGACAAATAATTACCCATACCAGCTATTGTACTATCAGAGCTGTTGAGAGTCTATTGCACTGATCTTATCATACTTAGATAACTCAACTGTTCAATAATAGTTATCGGTGTAAATGTTCAATGTCAATGCTCTCCAAAATTTGATGTTAATACTCATCAAACGCCATACTAGTAATGGTAGAAAGTCTGTCCTGCGGCGACACGTCAAAATACGACGTACGCAAACTGAGAATAAATCACTGGAGTCATTTCGTTATTAACACTTTACCCCAATGCGAACTCATTTTTAAGTGCATATCGAGTTACGTAATACGGTATCGAAGGCTGTTCTTTGCAACTGCACAAATGGGACGCGGCTTCCGACAAGGAGGGCGCTGATACGAATCTAAACATACAAGCTTTATGTAATCACTTACTTAATCTATCTTGCTTCCGAACAGAAAAACAGAACATCATGAATTTCAACCAAAATATTATTTTGTAAGATCCAGCATGCTGTTTCCACGAAATTACAATGAAAAAGGAATGTTAATATAAATTTTGAAGTTTCTAGCTCCTTTCTGTTGCGCCTATGATTTTTAGGTAAAACATCCCAATTTCGAAAACTGTTGAAGTTACCAAACTAAAACTTAACACATTATTATCTTAGCATAACACCTGATATTCTGTTAACTTTTCAGATTATTTACTTTATTTTTAAGGTATTGCGCAACATTCGTGATGTCATAGCTAGTTACAGCGGACTAGGCAGGCATACAATGGAAAGCATATGAATTTTATATGGAGTGAGTAGGCTACTTCCCTACACCGTGCAGTTGTGCAAAGCCACTGGAAGGGCGGCGTGTTGGTTAACACATCTGCCCAATGAGCTGGAGACGCAGGTTTGAAGCGTTGTTATGGTACAAATTTTAATTCATCGTTTCTGTCTGAATATATACGTAACATAACTTCTGCAGTTTTTTAAGTATAATTGTCGTTCAATCGAGAATTCAGGCACTGCATAGTCACTGGATTTCCGGTAGAACATTCCTATGCCTTATTACTTAATTACGGAATTGTCAGACGTAGCTATTTATCCTACAAGTTGCCTACATTGCTCCATTCAACACCTGGCGATACTCCAAAAGCCCTCTTCTTCCACAGTCCTCCCAAGCGACGCCTGAGCACACTTCCTCGTACCTTCGTAGGCCGGTGACAGTCCGTCCCCGACAGATCACATCTCGTGGTTACAAAACGCTCCCTCTGACGATTCGTTAAAGGGTGTTGTCACACGACCGGACCTATAGACTTCGGTGTTAAATCCTGATCTGTCTGGAGTCGTGCTCGTAACGCCATGCCACAGTTATCTCGTGCTCCCGCTTTGCGTTGCACTCAGCGAGTCGTCTTTAGAGAGAGTGGGCAACGCGACTGCTGTGCGCAGCTATGTTTCTGCCTAACTGCAGCGGCGGGCACGAACGAACAATAGTGAAGAGCAAACTCCGCTCTAATACCTCTGTCACTGAGGCAAAACTATAAGATGAAACTGTGGACAATATGCTAGCAACCGTATTCGAACTATTGTATATTTACTGGACCAATACACTCTCTTTAAAATTCTGAATGTAGCATGGGTCAAACACAGGGAGCGAAAGACTATTTACAATTTGTAGAGAAACCAGATGGCAATTATAATAGTCGAGGGACACGAAAGTGAATCAGTGGTTGAGAAGGGAGTGAGACAGGGTTGTAGCCAATTTCCGATGTTATTCAATCTGTATATTGATACGTTGAGCAAGCAGTAAAGAAAACAAAAGAAAAAGTTGGAGTAAGAATTAAATCGTTGGAGAAGAAATAAAAACTCTGAGGTTTGCCGATGACATTGTAATTCAGTCAGAGACAGAAAACGACCTGGAAGAGCAATAGAACGGAATGGACAATGTCATGAAAGGAGGATATAAGATGAACATCAACAAAAGCAAAACGAGGATAATGGAATCTAGTAGAACTGAATAAGGTAATGCCGAGGGAATTAGATTAGGAAATGAGACACTTAAGTAGTAGATGAGTTTTGCTATTTTGGGAGAATAATAATTGATGATGGTCGAAGTAGAGAGGACATAAAATGTAGACTGGCAATGGCAAGGAAAGCGTTTCTGAAGAAGAGAAATTTGTTAACATCGAGTATAGTTTAAGTGTCACGGAGTGTTTTCTTAAAGTATTTGTATGGAGTGTAGCCATATATGGAAGTGAAACATGGACAATAAATAGTTCAAACAAGAAGAAAATAGCTGCTTCCGAAATGTGGTGCTACAGAAGAATGCTGAAGATTAGATCGGTAGATCACGTAACTAATGAGGAGGTACTGAACTGAATTGGGGAGAAGAGGAGTTTGTGGCACAGCTTGACGAGAAGAAGGGATCCGTTGGTAGGACACCTTCTGTGGTATCAAGTGCTCATCTGTTTAGTATTGGAGGGCAGAGTGGATGATAAAAATAGTTGAGGGAGAAAAGGCATGAATACAAGAAACAGATTCAGAAGGGCGTAGGCTGCAGTAGCTACTCGGAGATGAAGAAGCTTGCACAGAACATAGTAGCATGGAGAGCTGCATCAAACCAGTTTCTGGGCTGAAGACCACAATAAAAACTGGACGAATAATACATCTCCCTAGCGCTATTTACGCTAACACTACATGGAGCTTAATACACACATTGTAAAAGATATTTGTACAGATACATATTTCTGCTTTGAAGCTTGTTTGGGAGAAAAATCACTGAACTAACAATAAAGTAGACAACAAATTTGGGTGTTTTAAGATTTGTTTTCCGTGTCATGTTCAGGAAGCTAAGCATGAGTTCCGATAACGCTATGTACGTTGAAACCACACAATTATTATTAATGTCTTAATTGAGACAGTAAATCTGCATTTGTGCTATGTCGTTAGTCTAGAAGTTTTAAAGTATTTTCAGTCCGATTTGTTCCGCAAGATATATTTAAGCGTACGCTTATTTACCATAAACAGTGCCACAACATTCAAACACAAACGTGAAGAGAAGACAGTAACCACCTGGCACATTCTAGCATGTAAAAATTCAAAAGCTGGACATTATCTACAGAAAGATATACTGGTCAACTGTGAATGAATTTTTTCCTGGGTAATCTACATCTACTCTGCTTACAGCTAACAACCACTAATTCCTTCTTTCTTCGTTCGATGGAGAGACGACCATGCGAAATGCACTCGTATCATTGACGAAAGTTCCTCGCAGATTAATCTGGTTTTCGTGAGACAGGCAGTTTCGTTTCAGCGGACTCTCTACTGTAGAAGCGAAAATTCATTCTGGATTATTATTGATGTATAGGTCATTTCACATGTCTGCATCAAATTTTGTTTCATATGACCCATAACTGAAAAAAAATATTATTTTCAGTGGAACATTATAATTCAATATTTGTTTATTATGATTTACACTTGACAAAAATATTGAATTTAAATAAATTTGAAAACAAAATTTGGCTGATCAGGAAATTCTGACCTGAGGAACGTGAATTATCAGACTTCAACACCATTCTTTCTTTGTATTTTTTTCCTCATTTTGTTCGTAAATGTTGTTGTCATTTGGTTTGAGTGGACGTCATATGACACCCGTTAAAACACATCGCTGAATACTATACTGAGTTTTTATTATAGTGAGCTGCCAGTACCAGACCGAAAACGCTGGGCTACCCTGCCGACATCAGCTACACATATCTGTTTCATAAAGCGCTATTTGTTTTTTGGTCTTTTTCGTTTTCTTTAAAACTGTGTCGTACGCTTTAGGAAACTGATATCTGAACACGGACTTGCAAATTCCGAAAATTCAACATAGCCGCTCCATAATGTCCCCTAGTGAGGTAGAAAGCTCATAATATAAACACTCATACACGTAAAATCTATACAAGCTGCTGTCTGACCAGAGTACAAACATACACAGAGCGCGCAACGAATCCTATAATAACACAAATACATTGCAGTATGACTCGCTTGTTGTGATATCTAACACAAATACATTGTAGTATGACTCGCTTGTTGTGATATCTACTGACAGCCTTCGATAGTGGGTGTCGTGACTACACGATCCACATCCAGAGGAAGCTCAGGATTTAATGCAGTGTCTCTAGCAAGATCTGTTTGAGTTCCAAAAAAATCTAGGGAGACATGAAACAATGTTGGCCCCACGACCTTAATTAGAATGAAGAAAGGCAGTCTATGTTCACAGAATTTGCGGATTTGGAGAGAGCGTGCAGCATTGTTGACTAGAATACAGTCTTCGAATTTCTGGACATAGCAGGAATAGAATACAAGGAGTGAAATGCAAAAACAGGTGCAGGAACCAAACTTCTCTTATAATATTTCAAGGACATGAAAGGGAAGAAGCAGCAGTTCAGAAGAGAGCTAAGAATGTAACCTACCCCCAATGGTACTCTGTACATTGACAAGTAATAAAGAAAACGAAGAGAAATTTTGATGTCATTGTAACTGTGTCAAAACGTCAAGAAACGTAGAAAACCAGTGTATTGGAGTGAGAAAAAATAAAATAGTCTGTTAGATAAATATCAACAAAACTAAAGTGAAGATACTCGAGTGTAGTCTGATTCAGCCACATGATGCTGAAGGTATGACAGTAGGTAATGATAACAAGGTATCAGAGTTTGACTGTTTGTGCAATACAATAACAAAAGATCGCTGGAGTAGGATAAGTAGGATATAAAATGCAGACTGCGGACGATAAGAAAACGTTCATGAAACAGCAAGTTGCTAACATCGTATATAAATTTGAATGTTTGCAAGTCTTTTCTGTAGGAGTTCGTCTGGAGTGCAGCACATGTGAAATTACAATAAACAGTTCAGGCAATATGAGAATAAAAGCTTTGGAAATGTGGTTCTACAGGAGAATGTCAGACTAGTTGGATTGACGTGATAACAAATATAAATGTACTGTATAGAACCGGAGAGGAAAGAGATTTATGACATAAGTTGAATAAAAGAAATGAATCTTTGTTAGGACACATTCTTAAACATAAAGAAATCGTATGTTTGGTAGTGAAGGCAAGCCTGGAGGGAAGAAATTGGAGTGGAAGACAGAGGTTTAATTAGAGGAATAAGGTTCAAATGGAGGTGTGGTGCAATACCTATGCTGTGATGAATAGCCTCCCAGAGGAGACTAGCATGGAGTGCTGCTTCAAACGTGTCTTCGGACTGAAGACCACTGCGACACAAGATCACGATGCCTCTCATAATCAAAAAGGGTAATCAATATTTGGTTGCAGATAAATCGCGAAAGACAACAGTTATGATAAAACTCTCGTTCTGGTCATTAGTCTTTATTTTATTTCTGTCATACGTACGTGTTTGGGCATTAAGCCATTTGCAAAGGAGCAAAATCCTCTTTACGCATTGTATCTCGTCCAAATTTATCGTAAGAAGCAAGTTTGAACTTATATGTAATACATTTAAGTTGGACTCCATACTTCGTATCAATAGGATTTTGTTCTTTTGGAAATGGCGTAATACGGGGTGGTCAAGAAGAGAGTTTTATTATAGATGTAGACAGCTTCTCATCGAGCTTTTATTCAGTATGCAGGAAAGATAACATGCTGTCGACAAAATTAATCGAGACTGTAACCAGACGACGTAAATCAATAAAGACAACATGAACGGTGAAAATCAAAACATCGGCAAAAACTAGACCGAAGAACAAGGGAATAGCAAAGAGGGTAGTAGAATACTTTCGTATCAGTCACACAAAATGCTATCTATTTTATCACCCTTCGACTGAAGCCATTTAACAACTTTCCGGCCATAGCCTATTCCCGTGACTGCCACATAAAAGGGAAGATTGGTCGTATTGCGGAAACGTCAGATCCCATAAAAATGGCAGACGTTTCACTGTCGCCAACAAATCAGTAAACACAATTCCCCGTTGGAGACCGCGTCCTATCGAGAGCTATTAACGCTCGTCAGTCAAATGATTGACTGATACGACCAGCCATCTTACTGGTTGCTCCCTGTCGTACTAATTGCGTTGTTTTGACCAAACAAAGCTGTCATAGTAGTAATACTGGGTCCACTAACGTGGATCTGTCTGTAGAATTGTCACCCACTTACCTATATTTCGGTTTTCAGATATTTTCGTCACATTATATTCGAAATTTAATGTCAATTGTCTAGTGGACATCAGATGTGGCAAGTCGTTCACCTTTATGAAATTACTGTTAGTGGGACTAACAGAAGTAGAAAATTAATGAAGAAGTGGCGAGTTTTTGCGATTAACTGTACTAATTGAAACAGCAGCAGCTTAAAGGGAGTAACTATTTAACAAATCCGAAGTTACCAAGTTGTTTCTTTCTCTTCACACATTGCGACTCAATAACTCATTGATGCTACATAACCGTGTCGGAATTTATTCAGTGCTTTATCGAAATGGATATTTGTTTTAAGCGTTTTGCGTGGGACCTCCAAAGTATATTCCTGTTTTTGTAGTATGTTTCTCTTTTGCCATAAGGGATTACGCAAAAAAAAGAGAAAATTCCTTGCCAAAGGCACGCTTCCTTTCAGTATAGTGGAAACGATTATAATGTTATGGGCGGAAGGTGAGTCATAGACTTATATCAAGCCACGTTGAGGTAATTTTAGATAGAGCACCAGATCAGACTGGACAATAATAGTCAAGGAAATCGACTGTAGTCTCCTCAGAAAAAAGAACCTTGCGTTCGCCTGATTAAAATGTTTATTTTTCAAGTTACTTAGATTACGATGTCAATAATATGGCAGTTTAAAGACAACAAACTTGCGGACAATTGTTATGGGTATACTGCATCTCAAAGGAGAGATTTTTCTCCTTGTTTGCCAGATCAAAACTGAAAATACTACCACTAATGTTCAGGTGTTACCAACAAATCTTTTTCCTAACTTCTAGCAGTTGAATTCTGTCAGACAGGTAAATGCGTTTATACCCTTCCAAACAGGAAGCTTGTTTTACATAGAATTCGCTATTATGAATGTGGAATTTCTGTTCGAAAGACAGCAGTAAATTTTAAACATTGATTTCGGTACTTGTGATCCCTCTAACGTGTGTAGCTATTAGTGTAATTAGTACCTAATTAAGATAAGCTCACAGCATTTATCACTTTGGGAAAGCATTGGATACTGTATACTGGAGAAATTCTGAGAAAAATAGGAGTAAGAATTGGAGTAAGATGTACGGAAACACTGGTAATATGCAGTTTATACAAATACCAAAAGGAACAATAAGAATGGAGAACTAAGAACGAAGAGCTCGTATTAAAAGAGATGTCGGATAAGGGTGCAGTCTTTCGGCCCAACCTTTCCACCTATACACCGAAGATGCTATGACGGAAATAAGTTTCAAGAGCGAGAAGTGAAAGGATATCCGTGATAACATTCGCTGTCACCTTTGCTGTCCTCAGGAAACGTTAAGAAGAATTGTAGAATTTCAGTGTGAAATTTCGCGAATGACATTGGTATCCTCAGGGAAACGGAAAATCAATTATACGTAGTGTTAAATGGAATGAGCAGTCAGTCTAATGAGTACAGAATATGGACTGACAATAGCCTGAAGAAGTAATGAGGAGTTGTATAAATCAGGTTAGTGATAAATTAACAACTGGTGTCCACGTAGACGCACTGAAAGAATTCTGCTACTATTGAAGCAAAATTATAAATCACGGTTAAAACAAGGACATAAAAATCAAATTAGCAAAACAAAGTGGGCGTTCTTGACCAAGAGAAGTCTAGTAGTGTCAAAAATTGGCCTTAATCTGCGGAATAAATTTCTTAATATACACGTCTTGATCACAGTAATGAGAGGCAGTGCAACATGGACTGTGGTAAAACCGGAAGAGAAGAGAATCGAAGCGTTTGAGATGTAGTGCTACAGAAGAACGTTGAAAATTGGGTGGGCCAATAAAGTAAAGAGTGAGGAGGTTCTCCGAAGAACCAGCGAGGAAAGGAATGTACGGAAAACACTGACACGAAGAAGGGACAGGAAGACTGAACATGTGTCAAGCCATCAGGGAATAACTTGCATTTTGCTAGAGAAAGCTGTAAAGGGTATGCACTGTAGTGGACGATCCTGGAAAACACCTAACTAGTAATTGAGGACGTATGATGCAAGTCTACTTAGATACAAAGAAGTTGGCACAGGGGAGAAATCGTGGCTAGTATTCATCAAATCAGTCAGAACACTGATTACCACAAGAAACGTTTCTCTGAACAATACACTCCATGGGAAATTGTATTCAGAATAGTGTATGTTCTTCCACATACAGATATCTTATTTTAACCTCTGCATCATTTCGTTAGGGGATTGAGCTTAACATTTATGAACAGTTAAAAATGTTTGTAGAATCATAAAGCGCAGTAATCATCCAGCTGAGCAATCTGTGTGCGCAACGGGTGCAGATCCAAAGTAGCTACTTATCGCAAGCTGCTCACTATATTTTTCGAAACTTCTAGATGCTGTATGTCGATGTTGTGAATTGGTACGCCCAGGAAATAGGTTACCTAAAGGTCCCCATATCAGTTACTTATTAATGTCACAGAACGAATTTTCCGGAGGTATGGTTCTGTGCTATTTCAGTCTAAAAAGCTACAACATCTCTGGGACAAGTTATGGGGACACGGATATTCAGTCGCCATTGTCGTGCTGGCAATAAGGGCTTTTCGATTTGACAGCACGTGTGTTTTTGGTACAGTTGAAAGTCGATTGTAGGGTAATGAATAAGTAAGTTGTTTCGCAAGAGAAGGCAGGCAGAATCTTAGCAGTACAAAATTATATTTAATAATGGTGAACATTAAAAATGAAATAAATAGCAATGGTGAGGAGGGGAAAAGTAGAGCAAATGAAGAATAGTAATTAAGGAATCACGGGGAAAGAGAGTTATAAGATTTTAAGGAAGCCCCTTTCTTCTTTAAGTAGCTCGAGTTCTTCAGTAATTTTCGCGAGGAAGTGGCCGTGACCTGAGTGAAAGGGAGCCGCAAATAGTAATGACGTATGCTAGTGCATTCAATTGTTTGGCAGAAACAGTTACCGCAAATACAATTGAGTATAGCGATAAGTGTCATTCGTCAGAATTATTGATATATACCATGTACACTCCGTCATTATGAAGCAACAGTATAATCAGGTTGTGTTAAAATCGAATCAATGGCTGGTGACTGGCACGGTCTGCATATTAACATCTCTTAACCTTCACTGACGGCCGGAGTGGCCGAGCGGTTCTAGGCGCTACAGTGTGGAAAAGCGTGACCGCTACAGTCGCAGGTTCGAATCCAGCCTCGGGCATGAATGTGTGTGATGTCCTTAGGTTAGTTAGGTTTAAGTAGTTCTAAGTTCTAGGGAACTGATGACCTTAGACTTTAAGTCCCATAGTGCTCAGAGCCATTTTACTGGTTTTCCTGTATCTGAGTTCTTCCCCCCTCCTCCCCTCTCTTCACTCACCGTCCCAAAAGATAATACCCGATTGCTCTCTGTTAAATTAGAATCCACTGATGAAAATCGAAATTTACCGAGAGGGACTGTAAACTCACAAGTTGGAGACCCCCGAGTTTTTTATATAAAAATATTTCCAAATTTTCGTGTTTGTGTGTGGTTCAGAAGGATTAGACAAACGCGTCCGTAAGTTACTGCTGTCTGTTGGATAGAATGTCTAAATTCACAAAAGTCAGTTTGAAAAACAGGTTACCTGATTGACAACTCACTGGCGAAATTCGTAAGAGAACCCAAATGCTACAATGATGCGGAAATGTCTGTAGCTCCAGCTGAATTTTAGCTGCAGTATTAATAATTTTGGAGTGTAAACTAGTGAAGGAAGTGCTCCATCTACATACAGTAGGGCTGACAAATAAGTCAACATTAAAAATAAAAATAAATTTTATTCGCTGAACAAGCATATTAACAACCGTTTGGATATTCTAAATAAACGTTTTTCACTTGAAAGAAATCCAGCTTTTTATCCTCTGCTTTTTGAAACAGTGGCCAAACATCTGATCTAAGGAAAAAAATATCGACGAAAACACGAAAACGATGCACTACGAAGGAATAATCTGAATGGGACGGAAATCTATAGATGTGACGCACAGCGAAATAAAAAATAATTTCAGAAAAATTGAATGACTTATTCAAGAGAAAGAGCTTAACAAATTGAGCAAGGCAATAACGCGTTAGTCCACCTTTGGACCTTATGCAAGCAGTTATTCGGCTTGGCATTGGTTGATAGAATTGTTCAATGTCCTCCAGCTACATTCTGTTCAATATGCGTATTAGATCATCAAAATCACCCACCGCTATCCGAGCCGTCTCCAGACATGTCTTTGTTGATTATCAAGGCTCATTTCGAAGCAAGACTGATCACTGGAGATATTTCTACTCGAGTATGAATTGTCTGGAGACACTCCGGACGTCAGTGGGATACCAGCCTGATCGATAACCAGGAGTGATGGTCGAGGGGTGCCATTTCTTTTCGCAGCAGGAACCCTCTGTTTTTCATCCGCAGCACCCTTACAGCATAGCTGTACATTGACGATATCCTACGCCCCGTTTTGTTGCCCTTCTTGGCAAGCGTTCCTGGGTTTCCATTTCAGCAAGATAATGCACGTCCGCACAAGACGCGCGTTTCTGGTGCTTGTCATTGTGCTTGCCAAACGCTACGTTAGCCAGCAATGTCACCAGATCTCTTCCGAGGTGAGAACGTTCGGAGTATTATGGGCACGGAACTTCAACCAGCTCGGGATTTCGACGATCTAACGAGTCATTTGTATATAATTTGGCACGGTATCCCTCTGCAGGGCATCCAATGACTCTACCAATCAATTCCAAAAAAGAATAACTGCTTAGATAAGAAGTGATTGACCAGCGGTCTATTTGATCTGCACGTGCAAATCAAATCCACAGAATTTCATCCCATTCGGATAATTAGTCCGCGGTGCGTCGTTCTTTCTTCTACTTCTTCTCCTTCTTAGAGTATATAATTTGTCTTCCTATTAGAAACGATATGGGGTTCGCACACAGAGAGCTTCTCCACGTAGCTTCCGACTTGCTCATCATCTCCTACTGCAGTACCGGAGATAACTGCTTGAAGAGCAATAGCCGGCCAGTAAACCGCATCCGCTGACCAGCTTACGTTATTATGAGGTGTGCCATGCTCAGGATCCTCCAATGAGAAAACGCCGGACTTGCCTGACGTCATCAGCATATGTGATGGGAACGTCGTGGTTGGTAGCCACTCACTGGTTGACGTCGAGACGATAACAATTCAGGTGGGCGTGAGTGCTTCCGCAGCTGACTAGAACATGGACGGGCTGGGATGGTCACACTAAGTGCGAGATGACAGCTTCCCCCAACCCAGAATAATTAAAGCCGTTAAATGGAGAACGCAGCAGTGTCAACTGCTGTCTAGAGGCTTCTCACTATACATGGCGTAGGATACTTCGTGTATAACTGTTCCCAGTGCCACAGCCACGCTACTATAGCAGCCATATGAATACTGCAAACAATCCTGTCGGTGCATCGTACCAGAGGTTGAAAATACCGCTACAGTTGTAAGGTTCTTTTATTTAACACTCGACCGGTTTCGGACTCTTACACGCCCATTATCAGGTGTCATTACTTGGTGCTGTGGCCCCAGGCGCCGCGGTGGACGAGTACAAGACGCGGCGTGCAACCAACCTCTGGCATATGAAGATTACTTTGGATGGAAACAGACTTGGTTGCTAAAATTAATCTTTAAGATGTGTTTTATCTTTTTCGGGAATCATCAGGTTTTCTACAGCAAATAAGAATGGAATATATAAATAGCCAAGGGCATGACCCTATCATAGCTCGAAATAAAAATTTCAAAGAACCATCTAAGAACCTACGTTTCTTGTTACGCTGTGAAATAAGTATATGTGGAGCTCGTGCTAATCTGACGTGCACCTATACAACAAATAAGAGTTATAAGAAAATATTTAAAAACGAAGAAGAAGAAGTGCAGCGGAGGCAAAATAAAAAGTGAAAACATTACCTTCGATGTATATGTGACAGCCGGGCCAGCGGTTCAGTGATAGGACCTCATTTACAGAATTGTAAATATTTATGTTCATTTAAACACAGTAAAGGGAAATTGACCATTAAACCTGAAAACGTCAAGCATGGAAACAGTGATGTATTGAACTATGCGCCTCCTAGACATTAGTGGTGGGAACTCTCCTAGAAATTAGTGGTGGGAACTCACACAGATGACGTACAAGAGCAATTTGAAGACAAACATTTAAATAAAAGCATGTAATAAAAATTAAAATTAACCTACTGAGAAAGACAATGTAAAGAACGAATGTATTAAAATAAAAAATAACTGCATGTAATAGGGTGTGCTATTTGAAACATTAGAAAACAACATTTCCACAGGGCACCAGTCGTCAGTGTGTATTGTAGCCCTTAGTGGCATTTAATGGAGACCTCAACAAACATTTAGTACATCGTAGATAGTGTAAACTATGCGAATCTAAACGCGTAAAATAAATGTATCGATAAGAAGTAAAGATAAGTGTTTTGAAAATGGACGTAACGATGTTGATTTAATTCTCATTTTCACTTATGAGCTGATCAATAAACTTTTGATCAATTATCGCGCATGTATGAATAAAAATTTCCTAGTCTTCGAGAAGATTAGTCTTCTCACCTTTATGAGCGTTTTGCATGTCCTAGAGATTGTCCAACGTGTCGAACTGGTGCCCCGTTACTTTCAAATGCTCAGCAAAGTCAGATTTTTTTAACGACTGTTAATTAAATCTGCACTTGAACACCTTGCTTGTTTGCCCTATGCAAAACATTTCATAGATGTTTCAGTCTAATTTATACGCCGCAGAAGTGGCATATTGATCCTTATATGACCGCCCATTAGGAATATAAACGTACTGAGTTCTGTTTTCGGTCGTGTAAGCTTTTCAAGTATAAAAATTTTTGAATAACTTAGCCACTTCGTACGATACCACTCCCAAGCACGGAAGTTTAGCATAAGTCAGATTTGGACCGTTACATTTGTTAGCAAGTTGTTATTGGCATCTGAAATTTCTTTACATGCACATAGCACCGAGTGATGTCTTTTTCGAAACCACGTAATTGTCATCCATTGCGACGCGAGAGTTTGAAATTTGGCTCAAGGACGCCTGAAATATTCCTCTGTAGAAACGAAAATACAACTTCTCATAGCCAAGATCGCTGTTGTACAGCATTTATTGTGATGACGGGTTTCAGCGGACTACCTTTCCGTCATCAGATCTTGTGCAGCATATTTCACTAAATTTTGACTCGCGATCTGGACTGTTTGAAATTTTACTTCTGTGTCTATATTAATATAGATTGCACCCTAACTTAGCAATGTTAAGCATGTATCTTCCTCTGCGAGTGAGGAAAAGTGTAGCACCCTACGATGTCACACTCGATCTAACAGTGCTTCATATAGTAAGGTATCAAAACATGCGAAAATAACTGCCAGGGCCCGGAAGTTCATGTATCGTGGAAAATGTGTTAGTGATCACCATCAGCACCAAATCACACCAAAATTCTGCCTAGCGCCGTTGAGGACGTATCACACTATGGGAAGGTCCACACACCCCGAATTATCAACATTTCACTCACCCTTTGGACACCTCTTCGATGGAGGACAGAACCGCGACGACCAGGGTCGGAGTTACGAGGTTTTCCGATGAGTGGTTGAAAAAAACGTTTCAGACACACCGCCACTCAGAATCGACAGGAAAAGACTTCATGGGGTAGCATAAAGGGCGTTGATGCCCACATATTTCGCGATCGAGAACGACAGTTTGCAGTGCGAAGAGCAACTGTTCTTGACCTTCTTTGATACTGGAATGAGATTTTCACTCTGCAGCGGAGTGTGCGCTGATTTGAAACTTCCTGGCAGATTAAAACTGTGTGCCCGACCGAGAATCGAACTCGGGACCTTTGCCTTTCGCGGGCAAGTGCTCTACCAACTGAGCTACCGAAGCACGACTAACGCCCGGTACTCACAACTTTACTTCTGCCAGTATCCGTCTCCTACCTTCCAAACTTTACAGAAGCTCTTCTGCGAAACATGCAGAACTAGCACTCCTGAAAGAAAGGATACTGGGTGTCGCGGTTGTGACTTCCATAACAGAGGCGTCAAAAGCAGGGGTGAAATATGGATAAGAGGAGCTGTAACAACCTTCTTATTCCGTCACACATCGACGGTGCCGATTAGCAGAACAGTGGTAAATTTTAGTGTCAGTGATACGTCATTAACAAACTTTACACGAAACATGAACATCGGAGTTCTGACAGATTTTCCCCTACATATCGACACCTTGCTATTTGAAGCGTCATTGAAACCGAGGGTGACGTGGCGAACAGTCCCCGACTGTCACATTTCTTTGAAGGGCAACCTTCTGCAGCCGGGCCTCTCGTGAGATTTATCCCCCTCACAATATTTCTTATTGGGCTACCCTATGTGGTGAAAAGTATCCGGACACCTGGCTGAAAATGACTTACAAGTTCGTAGCGTCCTCCTTCCGTAATGCTGGGATTCAATATGGTGTTCGCCTACCCTTAGCCTTGCTGACAGCTTCCACTTTCGCAGGCATACGTTGAATCATGTGCTGGAAGGTTTCTTGGGGAACGGCAGCCCATTCTTCACGGAGTACTGCACTGAGGAGTGGTATCGATGTCGGTCGGTGAGTCCGGCACGAAGGCGGCGTTCCAAAATATCCGAAAGGTATTCTATAGGATTCATATGAGGACACTGTGCAGGCCAGTCCATTACAGGGATGTTATAGTTGTGTAACCACTGCTCCACAGGCCGTGCATTACGAAAGCGTGCTCGATCGTGTTGAATGAAGCTATCGCCAATCCCGAATTGCTATTCAATACAGCGGGAAGCAAGAAGGTGCTTGAAACACAAGTGCAGGCCTGTGCTGTGATAGAGCGACGCAAAATAACAAGGGGTGCAAGCCCCCTCCATGAAAAACACGACCATACCATAACACCACCGCCTCCAAATTTTGCTGTTGGTACTACACACGCTGGCAGATGAGGTTCACAGGACATTCGCCATACCCACACCCTGCCATCGGATCACCACATTGTGTAACGTCATTCGTCACTCCACACAACGTTTTTCCACTGTTCAATCGTCCAATGTTTACTCTCCGTACACCAAGCGAGGCGTTGTTTGACACTTACCTGCGTGAAGTGTGGCTTATGAGGAGCCGCTCGACCAAAAAATCCAAGTTTTCTCACCTCCCCACTAACTGTCATAGTACCTGCAGTGGATCCTGATGCAATATGGAATTCCTGTGTGATGGTCTGTATAGATGAATGCCTATTACACATTACGACTCTCTTCAATATCGGCGGTCTCTACCAGTCAACAGACGAGATCTGCCTGTACGGTTTTATCCTGTACATGTCCCTTCACGTTTCCGCTTCACTATCACATCGGAAACAGTAGACCTAGGGATGGTTAGGAGTGTGGAAATCTCGCGTACAGACGTATGACACAAGTGACAACCAGTCACCTGACCACGCTCCAAGTCCTTCAGTTCCGCAGAGCGCCCCATTCTGTTCTCTCATGATGTTTAATGACTGAGGTCTCTGATATGGAGCACCTGGCAGTAGGTGGCAGCACAATGCACCTAATATGAAAGGTATGTTTCTGGTGGTGTCCGGATACTTTTGATCACATAGTGTATCTGAAATCCTTGGCGTATAACAATCGTCCACGGACCCTACATGAGCTGTGGAACAGTGTTCGTGCTGCTCTTGCCAACACAGACAGAGGAATGCTGGACAAAGCGGACCAAACTCCCGATTTACACTCTCCAAATTCATCGAGCACACCTGAGGCCACCTACAAGGTATCATTTTCAGTAAAAAATGAAATAAAACTTTAAATTTACTTCTATGTAAAGAAAAGATAATTAAATTGACAACCTGAAGACTTCCCGTTTCAAGGTTCTTTTAAATAAGGAATCCTTGTAAGACGTAATTTTGATACACAGATAGATTTAATATTTCTGCGATTGAAAGGGAACCAGCAAATGTAGAGAGGGTTCTTAAGTTTCGAAAAGCCTGTCTATTTCTTCCGTTGCAGGCATCATATTCAGCTACAAACAGCTCTTCTTAGAACAGTTGAGAAGGCAGCAGTGGAAAGATGACGTAATGTCGTGGGAGGTACCAACGATAGACGATTTATTCTGTACGTCTATCTTGAGAAAGACGGCCTAAATTGTAGTCCTTCTCCGCGATTGGCTACTTAGTTCGGAAGCAGCGAGCTAAAATGATAAACATTTGGTATCGATATTGGAAAAACCGAACAGTGAAATTACTTGCATTTCATAATTTCGTATTAGAGCATCTCTCAATAGCAGGCTCTCATTCATTATGACAAAATTGTTATTTTCCAGCAGAATAATAATCAATTCGTAAAGGAAGCATTTCGGAGATCTTCGGTGGCGGGCGAGGTACTTTGGATTTCTGGTCATAGATCCATCGGCAACCTCGCATGTTGTCTGCCGCGCTCTGTATCAATTAAGACTTAATGAGCTGTCTCTCGTTTGTAAATGTAAGAGCCCATTGGCAGTCTCAGAGGGCAAACACGTAACCTGCCACTGTGTCTATTGGTTAAGAAGGAACGTCTGTTTTTTTATGTGTAATTGGAGAACTAGTTTGATAGTAATTGCGTAAACACGCAGTTCACTTTGTTTTGTTTCTTCTCTGAGTAAATGTGAAGAATGGAAATGACTTGTGATTGATAAAGTGTACTATAATTATGCAGTTTCTCGCATTCTGCTAGAAAAAGGCGAGTTGTATACAGTTTGAACACACCAATTCAAAATTTAATTATCTCTACAACTGCAGTTCATCGCTAAGCATATTTCAGCCGAAAGATAAGGATTCGCGACCTACGAGCTGTTTTCTGTGCAGAAGACAACAACTATGAAAGACTGTAGGTTGGTGAATGTTATTCATAACTTGCACGTTCCACTCAAGACAGCAGAAGCAACTACGCACCTCGCGTCTACGGAATTCTTAGTAGAAATGACATCAATGGCATATAATGTGTAGTATCACAAACGATGTATGAAGGAAGGAAAATTTCGAGAGAAGGGCTTTATGTTACAAACGTAATCTCTTTCCTCATCAATCTCTCTTTCAATTGCCGTAACTGGCGTCGATAGATGATTTTTTATTTATTTATTTATTTATTTATTTATTTATTTTTTTTTGAGCTGTGTTAATTCAGCCGTAGCCTAGTCCCCTTAATGTAATAATTGCTTACGTTTTAATAAATGGCCACTTTTTACATTGTACAGAGTAAGTCAATCTAAATGTAAACGTAGGCTTCCGCGGCCGTTTTCACAGTCGATAAAATTCTTCTGGGTTTGAGGCCACATTGTCATCTGTAAAATTCCGACGTTTCGGCGACTGTTGCAAGACGCCTTCCTCAGGGTGTATTGCTAACTGCTGCTAGAAATACACCCTGAGGAAGGCGCCTTGCAACAGTCGCCAAAACGTCGGAATTTTACAGATGACAATGCGGCCTCAAACCCAGAAGAATTTTATTGACTAGTCAATCTAAGTTAGGATGAGGAGGAAGCGAGCATACTGAAAGTGGTCGCAGTGTTTTCTCGCTTGTAGTAGAACACGTTCTGAAGGTGGTAGTAGATGTTCGGCGTCGGAACAAACGAAGAGACCACATGGCATTCGGATTTCCGCAATTTTTTATGTTTATGGTGCGTGAAGTTCAGAACTCAGGTATTAATACATCGAAACATTACGAGGCAAACCTCAAAAATTGTCTATAAAATTAACTTTGAAATTTTCCGATCGTCTTTAACACTCTAAATCAGGAGTGTCCAACATGTGGCCCATGAACTGAGCATCTATCAAACAACTGTGAAAAAAAGAGATTCCATAAAATTATGTTAACGTAAAGATATAATGAATTGAATATTTATAATGTGGCCCAGGTAAGCTAAAAAGTTGGGCACCCCTCATCTGAAGAATTCAGACAAGAGACTGCTTAAAAGTATACTCCAAGCTCGATGTTCTCTTCAACAGTATTGTTCATTAGGGTTCAAAGAATCTTCTGTCTGGCATACTCCTTGAAGCTTAGGTTGGCAATGAGGTCTCTCAGCACTAAGAGCCCAATGATTATCTCAAACAGAAGGTGCAAAAAGAGAAATAGCCTACGATATATGAGTGAAACATGAGTTTCCAGAATAAGATCATATAATACGAAACAATACAGTTATAACGCGTTTGCTTATTGATATACACTGATGGAAAAGGTTGCAACACCCAGAAGGAATTGTGTGACATAAAACAAAGTATGTAGGTGCATTTCTGCGTCAGAAAAATTACGTCTGTTTTAGGTTTCCATCTGTCTCGATGTATCGAAACCGTCACCGTTATGGACCATCTTGTCCCGACATCGTGACAAGACCAATTTTGCTCCGATTTTGCAAAGTACTGCTGCGAGCTTGGCTTAAGTATTGAAGTAACCCCGTCTGTTAGCGTAGTGTGTGAATGCAGCCTCAGTTTTATTTATGTTAACAAGTTTACGTTGACAATGTCGTCTCACAAATGGTGTTGCATGCTGCATATCCTGTATCGACGATGCAAACATCTTCTCGATCTAGCCCCATCATTCGAGAAAATGCCAGAGTTCTTCGGTAGTGAGGGGCTGGAACTATTTAAGCACGCGGAAGAATGGAGTAGTTTCCTTTTGAACAGCGATTCTTTCTGGAAGTAAAAGGGAAAAAGGACTTGCTGCAGTAAGTGAAATCTTCCGAAAAGTATAGTGTACCCGCTATTTATGCCGCAAAAAGTGCCATGTAATTGCGTTCTAAATAAAAAGCATTAATATAAAATAAATGTTTTGCTTCATTTCTACATCCCCGTCTCGGAGTTTCCCGACGAGGTCACAACTAGATATGGCAACCCTAGTCTATTCAAATTTGGCGCCAGTCGCACAAGAAAGGCACTAGCAGCGCCACTAAGAGGCTGTGAATCAGATTTGCTTTAAATGCACTCTGCAACTGTCGTGAATGTTGGTTACCGCAGAGATTCAAAGTGGTGAGTTGATGTAGTCAAGAATTCCTTCAAGGCGACAAAGACGCCATAATCAAAACTTCACGGAGTCTGAACTTTGCTGTATTGCTGAAACATTCGGCAGGAATGTAGCCACTGCACATGGTTGCTGACAGCGGTTGTCATGGGAACGTACGGTCCCAAAAAGACGGGGCTCCAGCTGGTCATTCGGCACTAACGAGAACAATGACCATAGTGTTCGGCATGGAGCTCTGGTGCAACGTTCTGTATCTGCAGCGGGACCACAGCACACAAGTAGCTGTTACAAAACGGTTAAGTCAAGGACATCTCCGAGACGCCCCTTTAACGTGCAGTCCACTGACCCCAGACCACCACAATTTTCGACTTCAGTGGTGTCAAGCGAGAGCTCAGTGGAGAGCACAATAAAAGTCTGCTGTGTTTTATGAAAGCTAGTTCTGCCTCGGTGTGAGTGATGGCCGTTTGTAGGATTAAAGGAGACCATTGGAGGTCCTGTAGCCAACGTATCTACGAACTAGACGCACTGGACCAAACTTATGATGTAGGGTGCTATTCCGTCTGACAGCCCGAGCACTCTCGTGGTTAGCCGACGCACCTTGACTGCAGATTTCTACGTCAGTCTGGCAATTCGACCCGTTGTGCTACCATTCAGAACAACATTTAGGGGGTGTTTTCAAACAGGATAACGCTCTCCCACATACCGCTGTTGTAACCCAACATGCTCTACAGTGTGTCGACATGTTGCCTTTGCTTCCAAGGTCACCAGATCTATCTCCAATCGAGCACCCAGTATCATCCAAAACCAGCATTAACCGTCCCTATATTGTCCGACCACCTGCAACAGACATGGAATTCCATCCCACAAGCTGAATTATGGCACCTGCACAACACAATGCATACTCGTTTGCATGCTTGCATTCAATATTCTGGCGGTTACGCTGGTTATTAACGGACCAGCACTCGAATTTCCAATGGCTTATCTCGCGCTTTCACTATGCTCTGATCTTGGAATCTTAATCACTTTAATATGTTATCTAGTGAAATTTATTTGGGAAATTTCGTTACTCTGTTAATTTTTTGGTTTTGCGATTTTTTCCCATCAGTGTACCTCATAAAAAGAACAAATTTTAGCGTGACAAATTCGCGAGTGCTTCAGGATTTTAAGCGCTTAGTGACTTCCAGCAAACTTTTGGCATAACTTCAAGACTTCTCCAACCCTTCTCCCGCTTCCATGCTTAAAGCCATTTATTTAACAGATTAACTCATTTCTAAAGTAATCAGACGTTTAAAGCTGTTTTATGCGTAAGTTAGGTTCTTTAAACAATCGTGGGTTTACTGGTTGTACAAGTTGTATAAGAAAGCGGTCGTGCGGGCGGTAGTCCCGACATTATACTGCAGGGATGCACACACACACACACACACACACACACACACACACACACACACAGACCGCGGCCCCCTATTGGTCTGATGGGGTCGACCCCTTACGTTCTCGTTCTTTTTTTTTTTTTTTCCTACTCAACGTTTCCTCCGTCCAGAGGAGATGAGCAGCCTTGAAAAACATACAGCGATGTCGAAGGGACAGACGTTTACGGTCGCTGTGGCCGATAGTCGCGCAAACCGTCTTTTAGCTTTGTTTTTGATACAATTTTCGTACCTGTAAATTTTAGCCTGCCAGAGTTAACGCTTCAAAACGTTGGAGAAACGCAGTACACCTAAAGTATTTACATTACAGAGAATATTTAAAACTTGCTGCAAGTACTTTATAGTAGTGTGTCATGAATGACACAATTTCGTTCCAGTTACTGCAGTACAAAATTAATCAACAGCAGAAAAATGAACTCAGTATTCTACACACAAATTGCATGAAGGCTTACATTTCCGCCTATGTTTCTACTTGAAATGTTGTACAAGTGTGATGTACTGTACATAACACATTTGAAATGTCTAACACTCATTATCACAAAACATTAATAGCCAATACACCATTACTACACATATGTACTTTGAAGAAATTACATACAATTGGAATTTTTTCTACCATCACTGTCTTGTTTAGTTTTTTAGCCATTTGATTTAACTTTAAAATGCAGTACAGTAACGCATACTACAATACACTGTCCTACTTACATTAATAATTTATCTTTGTTTGCATGCATTTTGCGTTAACGATGCATTCGTTTTAACGCCTGATTTGAAGCCAACAATCTGCAGAAAACAAGAGCTGAGAAATAAGTGTTGCATTCTCATTCGTAATCCTCAAATACGTAGCAAACAAGAATGAAATTGGAAGTTATAGACACTATATTTCTCCGAAAATGTAATAAAGATACGTCGTTTCATACGCTAAATCGCAATAAGCGATGTAGTACTAAGCGATTTTTTAAATATAGACTTTACGTAGGATTTAGACGAGACGCTTTGATTGTAGCTAATACCCTGTTAAAAGCAATGTCGCTATAAAATGTATCGACTGTATTTGTTTTGAGGATACACTATTGGATCTATCTTTGGTTATTGAAGTGTGTATTTGTGTAACAGATATCTTTTTCTCTCTCCTCTTTCGGCGCTCAACGTACTTACATTGATAGATTTACGGCCCACGGTACTATAATGTCTGTACACCTCTGCTACAACGTATACGGCCGCAGGCAGCATCTCCTACGAGACTCCGCGCCGTTGGCTTACTATCGGGGGTTTCCGGCAGGTGTCGGTTGTGCAGAATCGTCCTTCGTGTAGCAGCGTCTCACTCTCTCTCTCTCTCTCTCTCTCTCTCTCTCTCTCTCTCTCCTTCTCGCTCATCTTCAAACAAACTGAAAGATACTACCGACTACGAGAGCGTCTTCGTCTCCCCCTCCACACACACACACACACACACACACACACACACAGGCGAGCGCGCTCGCGTGTGTGCAATGCTTAGCTGCTTCCACATAAGTGCAAGTAGGGAATCGCACGTATTTGTTACAGAAGGATCGTGCTAATATAACGGAAATTTTGGAAACATCTAAATTAAAAAGATCTTTAATGTATAACGTCTAATGTGTTTGATAGTTAACTTCATTCTCGAAGTTTGCAAACTGTTACGTAGCAGAAAGTCTGCTGTTTTAGTCTGCCTTACCCAGCAGTTATAATCAGTTGACTGTTACAAAATATCTGATTGGTACAGTGTATGGAAAATAAAGCCTTATCGTCTGATAATTTACATAAGGAATTTCGTCATGAATTTAATATTCGTAAAACAAAATATTTCGGGAATTATCATGGTGAACAAAAATATATAGGACCTATGATCATCAAATCGGCCAGCACTTTCTTATGGTGTAGGTGAAATCGAAACTCGTTGAAAATCATATGTGATATAACCGTTACGGTGAATCGAAGTGAGGTACTAATTTTAAATGCTTTTACACTTAAAAGATGTTAGTTATTCTGCCTTGTCCAATGGAACGTAGTTGGTGTCTTGTGGGGCAGGTGGGGCAGCGTCGCTTGCAAGCTCAGGATGCTGGTAACGTTCGTAAAATTTTCCACAGTCCCCCCTCCCTTCCCCCCCTTCCCCCTACCCACACCCGTCCCATCGCGCGCCAGCAACGATGGTAACGGAAATTTAAGCGTTCCATGGCGCAGCCAGCAGCTGATACGAACATGCCCGACAGGAGTGTGGCTTCAAATACTATGACGAGGTCTACAAAGGACAGTATGCGTTGTTCTAAAACCACTTTCATGCCACTACGTGAAAACTGTAGTGGTGACTGAAGCGCCTCACGTCTTCGTGCACTGAAACTTCCGAAATAATATCGGTCAAATTGTGCATGCAACTACTCAAATGTGTATTTCTATATTTCCGTCACGCGTTTAGTTTCACTCGCTTAAAACGTAGCTAATGGCTTTTCTGTTTTTAATGTCGATGTGATTTCTGTATTCAGGTTTCAAATGATTTTTCCCCTTTCCCAGTGGAACTGTGAATAAAAAAATGAGATTCTGAGACCATAACCGGTATACAATGATACACAATGCTTACATTCAAATCTACTAAAAGGGTACAGAATTTTTCGTACGACTAATGGCACGGTTCAAGGATTTGTGCGGTGAGGGAGGGGGCAAGAAGAGGGGCTGTTTCCTGCCCAATACCCTCCTCATCGTCAAGGTATTCCTTCTCAGCTACGTACTCTCTCTCTCTGTCTCGCTCTTCTTAACCAAATAAAATCCAGCGTCTACACAGTGCAGTTGCCGCGTCTAGCGTGCAATAACAGAGTCCATCGCCAGCAAAACTCAGACTATTATGATGTTGGACACAGAACTGACGAACACCTCAGATCTTAGCAACAATTTGCGATTTTTTTAAAAAAACGCGAACAGCCAACCACAGCAGATAAACGTAGTGTGGGAATTTGGACAAATGTGTGCGCAGCTTAGATGGCTGACAATCAGTCGCAATTGAATGTTGATTGTTATTTTTCTGGATGCTGAGCCATAGCATGTACTTTTTTCCAGGACTTAGTCAATGCACAACGTCTGCTTACTGCGAGATGCGTGGTCCGTTCAGAAAACGAAATTGCCTGTATCGTCTGGCGATAGGGACGGTGATTCGTTCCCGAAAGAAAAAAAATTATCGGCAAGGAGAAGGAGTAAATAACGAGTGAGCGTTCGTTTTGAAAGCAGAAAGTCAACGCTAGAGAAACTGTTACCCGTTTTGTCAACAGTTAATATATTACTTAGAGACCTTTCCCGAAAGTGAGACCGTTGCACCAAGATCTGAAGTATATTATAAATCTCAGTGAACTGAAAATATTTAGCTTCGACCCAACACAGCTAATACATTTTCTGAGGAAGGGCACTTGGTACTCGGAACTTTAGTCATTTTTGTCCGCATCATTTGCTACATCTACCACATGTAAATTTTTGTCCTAATGCATTTTTTTTTTTATGGTCATCAGTCTACTAACTGGTTTGATGCGGCCAGCCACGAATTCATTTCCTGTGCTAACCTCTTCATCTCAGACTAGCACTTGCAACCTACGTCCTCAATTATTTGCTTGACGTATTCCAATATCTGTCTTCCTCTACAGTTTTTGCCCTCTGCAGCTCCCTGTAGTACCATGGAAGTCATTCCCTCATGTCTTAGCAGATGTCCTATCATCCTGTCCCTTCTCCTTATCAGTGTTTTCCACATATTCCGTTCCTCTCCGATTCTGCGTACAACCTCCTCATTCCTTACCTTATAAGTCCACCTAACTTTCAACATCCGTCTAAAGCACCACATCTCAAATGCTTCGATTCTCTTCTGTTCCGGTTTTCCGACAGTCCATGTTTCACTACCATACAATGCTGTACTCCAGACGTACATCCTCAGAAATTTCTTCCTCAAATTAAGGCCGCTATTTGATATTAGTAGACATCTATTGGCCAGAAATGCATTTTTTGCCATAGCGAGTCTGCTTTTGATGTTCTCCTTGCTCCGTCCGTCATTGATTCTTTTACTGCCTAGGTAGCAGAATTCCTTAACTTCATTGACTTCGTGACCATCAATCCTGATGTTAAGTTTCTCGCTGTCCTCATTTCTACTACTTCTCATTACCTTCGTCTTATTCCTATTTACTCTCAAACCATATTGTGTACTCATTAGACTGTTCATTCCGTTCAGCAGATCATTTAATTCTTCTTCACTTTCACTCAGGATAGCAATGTCATCAGCGAATCGTATCATTGACATCCTTTCATCTTGTATTTTAATTCCACTCCTGAACCTTTCTTTTATTTCCATCATTGCTTCCTCGATGTACAGATTGAAGAGAAGGGGCGAAAGGCTACAGCTTTGTCTTACTCCCTTCTTAATACGAGCACTTCGTTCTTGATCGTCCACTCTTATTATTCCCTCTTGGTTGTTGTACATACTGTATATGACCCGTCTCTCCCGATAGCTTACCCCTACTTTTTCAAGAATCTTGAACAGATTGCACCATTTTATATTGTCGAACGCTTTTTCCAGGTCACAAATCTTATGAACGTGTCTTGATTTTTCTTTAGCCTTGCTTCCATTATTAGCTGTAGCGTCAGATTTGATTCTCTCGTGCCTTTACTTTTCCTAAAGTCAAACTGATCATCACCTAGTGCATTCTCAATTTTCTTTTCCATTCTCCTGTATATTATTCTTGTAAGCAGCTTCGATGCATGAGCTATTAAGCTGATTGTGTAATAATTCTCGCACTTGTCAGCTCTTGCCGCCTTCGGAATTGTGTGGATGATGCTTTTTCGAAAGTCAGATGGTATGTCGCCAGACTCATATATTCTACACACCAACGTGAATAGTCGTTTTGTTGCCACTTCCCCTAATGATTTTAGAAATTCTGATAGAGTGTTATCTATCCCTTCTGCCTTATTTGACCGTAAGTCCTCCAAAGGTCTTTTAAATTCCGATTCTAATACTGGATCCCGTATCTCTTCTAAATCGACTCCTGTTGCTTCTTCTATCACATCAGACAAATCTTCACCCTCATAGAGGCTTTCAATGTATTCTTTCCACCTATCTGCTCTCTCCTATGCATTTAACAGTCGAATTCCCGTTGCTCTCTTAATGTTACCACCGTTGCTTTTAATGTCACCAAAGGTTGTTTTGACTTTCCTGTATGCTGAGTCTGTCCTTCCGACAATCATATCTTTTTCGATGTCTTCACATTTTCCTGCAGCCATTTCGTCTTAGCTTCCCTGCACTTCGTATTTATTTCATTCCTCAGCGACTTGTATTTCTGTGTTCCTGATTTTCCCGGAACTTCCTCCTTTCATCAATCACCTGAAGTATTTCCTCTGTTACCCATGGTTTCTTGGCAGCTACCTTCTTTGTTCCTATTTTTTCCTTCCCAACTTCTGTGATGACCCTTTTTAGAGACGTCCATTCCATTTCAACTGCGTTGCTTACTGCACTATTCCTTATTGCTCTATCTATAGCAGTAGAGAACTTCAAACGTATCTCGTCATTCCTTAGAACTTCCGTATTCCACTTCTTTGCGTATTGATTCTTCCTGACTAATGTCTTGAACTTCAGGCTATTCTTCATCGCTACTGTATTGTGATCTGAGTCTATATCTGCTCCTAGGTTCGCCTTGCAATCCAGTATCTGATTTCAGAATCTCTGTCTGACCATGATGTAATCTAATTGAAATCTTCCCGTATCTCCCGGCCTTTACCAAGTATACCTCCTCCTCTTGTGATTCTTGAACAGGGTATTCCCTATTACTAGCTGAAACTCAATTAGTCTTTCTCCTCTTTCATTCCTTGTTCCAAGCCCATATTCTCCTGTAACGTTCTCTTCTACTCCTTCCCCAACAACTGCATTCCAGTCGCTTAAGACTATTAGATTTTCGTCCCCCTTTACATACTGCATTACCCTTTCAATATCCTCATACACTTTTTTTATCTGTTCATCTTCAGCTTGCTACGTTGGCATGTATACCTGAACTATCGTTGTCGGTGTTGGTCTGCTGTCGATTCTGATTAGAACAACCCGGTCACTGAACTGTTCACAGTAGCACACCCTCTGCCCTACCTTCCTATTCATAACGAGTCCTACACCTGTTATACCTTTTTCTGCTGCTGTTGATATTACCCAATACTCATCTGACCAGAAATCCTTGTCTTCCTTCCACTTCACTTCACTGAACCCTACTATATCTAGATTGAGCCCTTGAATTTCCCTTTTCAGATTTTCTAGTTTCCCTACCACGTTCAAGCTTCTGACATTCCACACCCCGACTCGTAGAACATTATCCTTTCGTTGATTATTCAATCTGTTTCTCATGGTAACCTCCCCCTTGGCAGTCCCCTCCCGGAGATCCGAATGGGGGACTATTCCGGAATCTTTTGCCAATGGAGAGATCATCAGGACACTTCTTGAACTACGGGCCACATGTCCTGTGGATACACATTACGTGTCTTTAATGCAGTGATTTCCATTGCCTTCTGCAATGGGCAATTTAGGGGCAAGAGAGTGCCCTGAACCTCCTCCGTCGTCTTTGACAAGGCCGTTGGTAGAATGAGGCTGACTTCTTATACCGGAAGTCTTCGGCCGCCAATGCTCATTATTTATCAAAATTTAGGCAGTGGCGAGGATCGAACCCGGGACCGAAGACGTTTTGATTATAACTCAAAGACGCTACCCCTCGACCACGGGTACACATCCCAATGCGTAGCAAATAAAATTCCTCAACAGTATCCATATTACCAAAAATCGTTACACCCAGCACTATCGAATAGGAAGCAGCTGGGGTGGCTTCTGTAACTCCGAGCTCACACAGCCATCTGTTGAAAAACAGCTGTTCAGAGTTCATATCCAAACTCGTCACCCACTGCACCCTATCCTGAGATTAGCTCCACTGCTCATCACTCAAGCTGCTATAGGCGCACCGTGGCCGAAAAATCGCGCAACGAGCAACGCCAGCGAGCCATCCAACGAAGCAGTCGGCTTCATTGCTGCGAGTTACCTCTGCTGACATGGAGACCGTCCAGTGATGTCAGAGTTTTTTTGGGTGGCCTGCCCCGACCTCTGCTCGGCTGGGGCGTATCGCGGCAAAATAAGTAACTTATATATAACTGAAATATGCTGTAAATAACAGATTACTAACATTTTATTACAGAAATATCCGCAGACCGTGGATAGAGTCTCGCATACTTTAATCGGCCTTTAAACGTCGTAGCATGGGGTCAGATGACCGCAATAAGTTCTTTGGGAAACAGGCCAGTCACTGAGTGGCCAACACCTCAGCAATAGAAGTCGATGAATCGCAAATGGGTCAACACGCATTTTGCGAACGGTATGTGCGCGGAAAGTCGAAAAACCAAATGCTCCCACACATACCAAAATCTAAACATCTTTTGTGACACTTCACGCTTTCCTGGCAGAAATGTTGTAAATAGTCTTCACGGTTTTGCTGCCGGATCACGTTGTGCAGATTCCACAACAGTTCCTCGGAGCAACTGTCCGACATCTTCAGGTGGTGCAACCTGGCTGGTGGGTAGGTACGACTGACGCTATCCGCACGTCGACGCCCCATTTCTAGAATATGCGCGCGATGAATGCGCAGGCACGGAAATCGCGCATGCGCAATGATTTGCAGATAGGTGTTGCCATATTCAAACTCCCTTTGAAGAAAATCGCACATCGGCTCTGCTGCGCGTGCGGCTGTACGCTGCGTTTGCCAACAGTGCGGCCAGACTTTACTCACCAACGGCCGTACTAGAACAATGGTATGACGGATCTGTTATCGGAGAAATTTGATTTTCGCGTCGTGATTTAATAGCAGCCAATGCAGGGTTCCAGGCTGGGCTCAGTTGAAATCCCGCATCCTTGTTGACGAGCTTATCGGATGCACGGATATGTATTGCTTCCTTAATGACGCAATCGCGGAAAGATAACGCCGGGGATAAAACTTCCGTCCTTCCATAAATCACGCCATGTCCTGTTTGCCGACAGCGTTCCGTAATTGTTGACTTTTGTGGTTGACGAAGGCGTGTATGACGCTGATGTTCATCGCAGCGTTCTTGCACTGCGTGGTATGGCTGGCCTATATACTCTGCCCCACATTGACATGGAATCATGTACGCACCACATTCCCTCAGGCCAACATCATCCTTAACCGAACCCAACAGGTTTCTCAGTTTTGCAGAGGACTGAAAAACAATATGACAAAAAGGCCAAAGTGGTCAGTGTGTTCGTATCTTCATTCTGCTCCATAAACTGCACTCGCCTGGGACTCAATGCATTACATTTCTGTCTCTCAGAATAAACGTTTTGTCGGAACACTATCTTCAAATGTTGTATTTCCCTCGATAAACTTTCAGGATCATATACCACACGTGCTCTAAGAACTAAAGTACGTAATGCACTATCGCATTGGGCAGGATGGAGGCAGCTTGTAGCCTGCAGGTATAGATCTGTATGCGTAGGCTTGCGGTAGACGCTGTGTCCCAAAGTTCCATCTCCTTTCCTTCGTACGAAAACATCATGAAAAGGTACAGTACATTCCTTTTCCACTTCCATTGTGAAGTTCATATTCGGACGGAGTGAATTCAGATGGTGAAGTCAAGTCCATGTGGCCACACCACAAATGTATCATCCACATACCGCAGAAAACAAGTGGCTGACTGTAATGCTTTTTCTTCAACGTCCTCCATAAAATAATTGGCCACTACAGAAGATAGAAGGATTTCCATTGTGATACCGTCCACTTGTTCAAAACATTGGTCATGAAATAAGAAGTGTGTTGAAGCAAGCACGAGTTTAAATAATGCTACTATGTCCTCCTCAGGCTTGTTTCTAATGAGTTCCAAAGAGTCCTGCAAGGGGACCTTTGAGCCTGGAAACGAGCGACCGCTACGGTCTGAGGTTCGAATCCTGCCTCGGGCATGGATGTGTGTGATGTCCTTAGGTTAGTTAGGTTTCATTAGTTCTAAGTTCTAGGCGACTGATGACCTCAGAAGTTAAGTCGCATAGTGCTCAGGGCCATTTGAACCAAGGGGACCTTAGTAAATAAAGACACAACATCGAAACTTACTAAGAGATCTGACGATTGCAAGCTAAGAGTTTTCAGGTGACCTATGAAATTTTCAGAGTTCCGAATCTGATCGCCGGACTTGCCTACGAGGGATTCCAATAGTAATGTCTGATATTTGGCAACAAAATAAGTAGGTGCTCCTATGTTACTTACAATGGGACGGAGAGTTACTCAGTTGTTATAGACCTTGGGCAGGCTGTAGAGTCTAGGAGGAACTGCAGCCTGTTGAAGCAAACCCTTAACGACTTGCACTGGAATCGAGCCCTTCCTGATGAGTTCCACAGTCTTTCTCTGGATCCTACCTGTCGGATCACTTTTTAATTTACTGTATGCAGATTCATCGAGCAGTCTTTATATCTGGCTGTTTTATTCTGTGCATAAGAGAAGCAAAGTAGCATTTCCTTTCTCATCATGTAAGATGACGATGTCTTGGTCTTCTCTCAATTCTCGAAGAGCATTTCTTTCAGCTGAGGTGATGTTAAAGTTGGACCTCTTATATGAAGCTTGAGTCAAGATGTGGCATGTGGCAGGCCTACCCTCTTCGACAGCATGCTTAGGAAGTTTCGAAACAGCCTGCTCTATTCCACTAAACACATCTCAGATGGGAATGGTCCCTGGTGTAGCTGCAAAATTCAGACCTTTCTCTAGCACAGAAACTGCAACATCGTCCAAAGTCAATGTGGGGCAGCACACATAGGCCAGATGTGACGCACAGTACAAGAACGTTGCGATGAACATCAGCGTCAGACACGCCTTCCTCAACTACAAAAGTCAGCAACTGCGGAATGCTGTCTGAATACAGGATATCGCATGATTTATGAAAAGATCGAAGTTTCATCCCCGGCATCATCTTTCTGCGATTGCGTCATCAAGGAAGCAATACATATCCGTAAAGCCGATAATCACATCAACAGGGATGCTGGATTTCAGCTGAGCACAGCCTGGAACACTGCATTGGCTGCTATTAAATCACGACGCTAAAATCAAAATTATTTCGGTAACAGACCTGTCATAACATTGGTCAAGTAGGGCCGTTGGTGAGTAACGTCTGGCTGCACTGTTGGCAAACGCAGCGTATAGCGCACGCGCAGGAGAGCCGCTGTGCGATTTTCCGCAGAGGGAGTTTGAATATGGCACCATCTATCAGCAAATCATTGCGCATGCGCGATTGCCACGCCTGCGCATTCTTCGCGCTCGTGCGTGTTCTAGAAACAGGGCGTCGACGTGCGGATAGCCATCAGCACGGTTGAACCACCTGAAGATGTCGAACAGATGCTCCGAAAAAATATTGTGGTATTTGCACAACGTGAACCGGCGGCAAACCCGTGAAGACTACTTACTAAATATATTTTGCCATTACTACCAGTCTCCAGCGGTATCTACCTGGCAGTTCATCGGATCTAATGGTTCTCTTAGCAGTTCTGCTCTACCAAATACGACGCTATTGTCAGGGGCGGAAACTGTTTGAGAAAGTAGGTATTCAGTCGGTGAAAAGAGAAACGTTCTTTTACATTGAGAGTAAATGCAAGTAATTTCGCGAAGTATGATTACAGAATACAAGACGGAACAACTGCTATGTTGCTATCCTATTAACTCGACGCACGTGAGGAGGAGGAAACGTAGCTGTGAAGTATATCAGCGCCGTAAGTGCTTTAGATTTTCTCCCAATGGAGCTGTTCACGTTTCGGCTGCACAGCCGCTGGTCTGCCACCTTTCTCTCTTGCCCGTTCCACAGCTCTCTGAAGTCACGGGTATAGGTCAGCCGTGGCCCGCGTTACCAGCCTGCAACACTGCAACACCGCCAAGGCCATCCAATGAAGAATTGGAGCCAAGGTTGCCAAACGTACGACGATCCTCGTAAAAATACAAGATTTGTGGTCTGCTGTACGAGGTACGAGGACACAGTCAGGATAGTACAGTTATGTACGAGATTCCGACATTGGAAATTTTATAATATGAATTTTTATTGTGGGTAACAATTTATAGCGTAAGTGGGTCTTTATACTTGGATCACATTGGATGTTCTACATAAAAAGTAGAGGTATTGGGTATGTTTGCTGATTTTTTTTAAATTTTGAAGTAGCTTTTAAGGTTTTCCTGGTTCTGTTATACATTGTGTGATCAAAAGTATCCGGACACCCTCCAAAATATACGTTTTTCATATTACGTGCTGCCACCTACTGCCAGGTACTCCATATCAGCGACCCCAGTAGTCATTAGACATCGTGAGAGACTAGAATGTAGTGCTCTGTGGAACTCATGGACATCAAATGTGGTGAGGTGAGAGGGTGTCACTTGTGTAATATATCTGTACGCGAGACTTCCACACTCTTGAACATCTCTAGGCCCACTATTTCTGATGTGATAGTGAAGAGGAATAGTGAAGGGACACGTACAGTACAAAAGCGACAGGCCGACCTCGTCTGTTGACTGACAGAGAGTGCCAACAGTTGAAGAGGCTCTTAATGAGCAATATGCAGAGGAAGGAGCGTAAACATTGGACCATTGTACAGTGGAAAAACGTTGTGTGTAGTGACGAATGACGATACACAATGTAGCGATCAGATGGCAGGGTGTGCATATGGCGAATGACCAGTGAACGTCATATGCCAGAGTCTGTAGTGCCAACAGTAAAATTCGGCGGCGGTGATGTTATGGTGTGGTCGTGTTTCTCATGGAAGGTGCTTGCACCCCTTGTTGTTTTGCCTGGCACTATCACAGCAGAGACCGACATTGATGATTGAAACACCTTCTTGCTTCTCACTGTTGAAGAGCAATTCGGGGATGGCGATTGCATCTTTCAACACGATCGAGCACCTTTTCGCAATGCACGGCCTGTGGCGGAGTGGTTAAACGACGATAACATACCTGTAATGGACTGGCCTGCACGGAGTCCTGACCTGAATCCTACAGAACACCTTCTTGCCAGTCCTCAGCTACCGACATCGACATCTCTCCTTAGTGCAGGACTCCGTGAAGAATGGGTTGCCATTCCCCAAGAAACCTTCCAGCACCTGACTGAACATATGCCTGCGAGAGTAGAAGCTGTCATGAAGGCTAAGGGTGGGCCAACACCATACTAAATTCCAGCATTACCGATGGAGGGCGCCAAGAACTTGTAAGTGTCCGGATACTTTTGATCACATAATGTAGATCCCCTATTTTTCCTTAGAGCTCGTCTGAACAGTCGGAACGTTCCGTAGCTGTACGCACTGATGCCAACGAATACGATTTGCAATGTGCGAGACTACCATAAACAGAAGTTCAGTGTGCAATGGAATAATAATGATGGTGATGATGACGTCACTGAAATATAGAGGGTGGAAGAACGAAGTGCCTGCAACTGAGCTGTTAATGATTATTTCCGTTCTGAATATTAAAATAAATTATTACATGGTTTTCAATGTAATTCATGTCGCACTCATTGAATAACTGTGTCACATCATGCTTTACTTTTTTCTATATTTCACATTCATTCATATAAACAGTACTGTAACGTAAATTAAACTTGCACAAATACGCTCTTTCAGCAAATGTGTTTGATTTTGTGCTGTTTACATCACAATAAGCGAGAGCTGCGTGTCCATTGGCAACATTGCGAAGAAGCCATTCTGCTGCTACACTGTGGCTTTTGCTCTCGTTCCTCTTTGGTTCGCTTCCCTTCATCCTAGGAAACCAGAAGAACTTTACATGGAATAGTGGCTCATGCCCATGCGCAGTATAAGTTATACATGTACTCTGCATGGAAATGACACGTGCGCAACAGACTGTTTCTCAGCAATTCAAAAACTGTTAAATGTAATATTCAAGGAGAATAGATCTATTCTCCATGGTAATACATTAGGCCCGTTCAATTCGTAAATATGGCGCAGTGTTGGTAGATTTTGTACTTTTTAGTTACAATTTAAATTTCTAAACTTTTGACATAAACGCAACATGCCTGTTACTTTCCTATTCCTAAAGAAATTAAATGTTTTATTGTAAAGATGATATTAATCAATTTATATTTATCTGCAATTCATAAAAAAATAATTATTTCATAAAGACTTTTTCTGGAATTCTTTTTTCGAATTTTGCACTCTAGAGTACGTGACAACGAGCACGGGAAAGCCCAATGGAAACAAAATAATTTTTTCTCACTGATATTTTTTTCGTTTCAGTGGCCTTCAGTGAGACAAAAACTGAGGTAACACTTGCAGTCGTATACTGAAAGTCTAGTCCAAGCTACCCTAAATAAACATGTCATCATTTAAAAGAAAAAGCAGACTTCTCTATGTTTAGTTATCCGGGAATCCGCGAGGAACAAATTCCGTTCTTCGTATTTGTCGTCTCTGACTATCACGAAAGCGAAAGTACTACTACGCCAAGAATAGCTGCCCCCTTCCTCCGACGTTTACCGACAATTACCGAACTGAAATCGTAGCACTGTCAACATATGCAGTCTAAAAACGTGTAGTGCTGTATTATTTCCGTAGGTATTTCATAATGAAGTAGCTACACATTTGAAGATGAACACATATGCAACGCTCTTTAACGATATCAGGCGATCGTTACGGCGCTCTGAGATCACAGTGCGTCAATAGTTCAGCGCAGGTGTGTTTCCGGCACTGACAGTAGCCCACCTCGCAGCATGTATTATCTACTTTTCTCTGTTCCATACATGTAGCACTGTGTCTCTTGTGTAGTTGTTTGTGCTGCCTATTTACCTATAATTATGAGTGATTGTGAGGAAGACAGTGACCGTTCTTGTACGCTTACTCCACCAAGAAAAATACCCAAAAAAAGGCGGCTGGAGAAAAAATAGGAAGGTAACACATCATCGCAGCATCGCTCACAAAATCTTAGACATCAGTAGTTAAAGGAGCCCGGCTTTTAAGGACTGGCTTTTGCCTGACACCAATGATTCAACTAAAGCTAACTGTGCATTTTGCCCTGGAAACACTGATGGTAGCTGAAATATCTAATTTGAAAACTGATGCCAGTACCAAAAACCATATAACAAACCCGGTTCTAGTGTGACAACGCAAATATTGACATCGCCTCGATTCCAAAGAAGTATAACTCTACAAATAAAGAAAAAGCAAGTACATAAATTAAACTTGCTGCTATTTTCGCAGACCATTTGATACCTTTATTAAAAGAAGTTATGACGGACTCTGAATTAATTAAGGAAATAGAGCTCAAACGAACCAAAGTAACAACAATGGTGAAGAACGTTCTTGTAGTTGGTCATAAAGCAGAATTAGCTCAAAAACTACAAAAAAAAATTATTTTCGATCATGACGGTCGAGACAACCAACACTTCAACAGTCAAGGCTGCTTGCGTTGTGGTACGCTATTTTGATCAAGAAGCTCAAAAAACATGTAGCACATTTTGGGAGTTGCAGAAAGTTATTAAGGAAAGAACCTATGCTGATGGTATACCCACAGCCAGTGCCAAGATTTTATATCTCCTTTTGATTCATTCATGTCCCACTGAAAAATGTTGCAGGCTTTGGCTCAGATGGGTGTAATGTCATGATGTGTGAAAACGACTCCGTAAAAAGTATCTTACAACTTGATTTTAAAGCAATCACAACAGTGAAATGTGTTTGTCACTCAGCCCATTTGTGTGCCACCGAATGATGTAATCAGTCACCTGAAAGTGTAGAGCAACTAGCTCGTATTACTTATTACTTTTTGTAAACACAGTGGTAAACCCCAGTTTTATTTTCGTAACTTCCAATCATTTGATGAAGTGGAGCCCCACAAAATTCTTAAGCCATCTCAGACAAGATTGCTTTCATTGTCAGCAGCGGTTGAAAGAATATTAGAGCAGGGAGAATCCTTTCGATTGTTTTTTATCGATTTCACGACAAAATTGCGCACATAAAGCCAAAGCCGATGATACGAAATCGAGCGGTATTTATTTCTGAAAAACACTGCAACCCTTTCTACAAACTTTATTTTTGTTTCATTGAATGGCCGCCCCCTTTATTTAATAAATTTAATCTGGAATTTCAAAGCGAGATGTTAGTTATTCGTAATCTACATAAGAAAATATGTGAAATCTACCAGGAAATCCTCTTGCATTATTTACAACGCGAATGTGCCATGAAGCCAAACCAAGGTGAAATACACCCTGAAAGTCACCAACATCAACTCCATAACATTGAACTCTATCTTGGCCTCAAGGTGTACGAGCTCTTAAAACATCCAGATGTGGCCCTAAATCCTGTAGATATTCTTCTCATGTTGCAAAACGTTCTACAAAGTTGCTGCCTCAGAAATACAACAACAATAAAACATGGAGAACCCTGTCTTGTCAAATTTACAAGTTCTCAAATCAAAATCAGTGGTCCTTCGCAATTTTAGGAGCCGTTACCCAACACTAATGCCTCTTATTGAAGTGGTTCCGCTTATAATTGCACCAGATGATCACGCACAAAAAAAAAACACATAACAGACGATCACTGGAGACGGCTGTCAAACGCAAGCTCGGTATCCTGAAGGATTTAATGAAATAAGTGAGCCCGATGACTTTTGGCATCTTTTATTGAAAACTGTATATTTTTCGGAGCTGGTTCATTTTGCTCTAACTGCGCTGTCCCTACCTCATACAAATGCTGCCTCTGAGCGAGTTTTCAGTAAGGGTAATTTGATAAAAACAGTCATAAGAAAGCGGCAACCTTGTGGAAAGTATGAACGGGACACTTCTTCCTGCACAAGGCTTAAAAGAACCAACACGTACTGCAAATTGGGTCAGTTTTGAACCGACAGAAGCCATGTATAGCCGTATGACTCGAGAAAAATTATACAGCTACACACATAACAACGATGTCAGTGAGGCTCAGGATGTACCTGACATTATTTTTGTAGACATAAACTAAGACTAGAAACTAAAACAAAATATTTCATAGTTGTTTGCAAATGGAGGTTAGATGGTGCCACAGTTGAGAGGTGTGTGGCTGTGTCGTGGCCTAAGGCGCACCTCTAACAGCAAGCCAGGAACGAAAAACGCTTCATTGTCACCAAACATTTGCCAGAGCAACGAAGAGGTTTTCCCGTCAATGAGAGGGGAATATATTCCAGTCAGCTAACGACACAGTTCACCAAAGTGCCTTGAAGATCGTCTAAATAACAATAGTAGGCCACCGGCCTTGCCGCAGTGGTAACACCACTTAAGTTTAGCGCTGTCAGGGTGGGCTAGCACTTGGATGGGTGACTATCCGGTCCACCGAGCGTTGTTGGAAAATGGGGTGCACTCAGCCCTTGTGAGGCAAACTGAGGAACTACTTGATTGAGAAGTAGCGGCTCCAGCCTCGTAAATTGTCATACGGCCGGGAGAGAGGAGTGCTGACCAAATGCCCCTCCATATCCGCATCTAGTGACGCCGGCGGTAGCGTAGGGCCTTCATGGCCTGTTCGGGAGGAATTAAGATGTTATTTTAATAACAGTAATATATCATGTACCTGCGTAATTTTATATACTAATAAATTATCACTATTTATTATATCTCGTGATGAAATTATTCATTAAATTGCATTCTCATTTAGCCACACTGTATAATGCGCTTTTGTGAATCCTTGTTACTTCCAAGAGTAAAATAAAATTATATCATAGTTGTTAATCGATATTAAGCATTCACTCATTACAGTACAATTCATCTCACACACATACCTCCCCCTCCCTCCCTCCCTCCCCTTGGCCCAAACAGCCGAGACGAGTAATGTATCTAGAATTTGGGTCTAGAAAATAAGGCCACCGTAACATTTTGTTTGCTTAATTCAATATTTTTAAATTAACAAATTCCTGCTAAATTCCCAGTTATTTTATACTTGTTATTTTTGGTTCTATAACATTTTAAATTCTTGATAAATGTACGAAGTTTGAAAGCCAAAGTACGAGATTTTTATTTGTTTATGTATGAGGAAAAATGTTCCATGGTTGGTAATCCTGATCAGAGTTCTGCAGCACTTTTTACTACACTTTCAGCCGGGGAGGGTCACAGAGATCATTCACTACTATTGGATAGTGTTATAGTAGTCGTCACAAAAGTAGGCAGGTTATCTCCGCCACCCACAATATCGCCAGTTAGTGATAATTTCAAATGTAGGCAAAAATTTCTAAAAAGAATCAAAACAACTTATTTTTAGTCAAGAATATATGTATTACTTTCCAAAAGAACATTATTACCAATTGTTACGTAAAAGGGAAAAACTATTGTAACTTTACAAGAGATTCCAAAGTATTTCTTTTTACCTGAATCTGAGGAAAAAATGAGAAACACTAACATGTTTGCACTGTAAGAATGAAAGAACATTCTCAAAGTTTATATTTGCATCAGACTCATATGTTACGGGGAAAACGTAAAATTATAGAGATAAAAAAATAAAATACTGTAAGACTTATGAAATTGTTTTGCCTGTGTAACGAAAATTGTCGTTGCTCATGAATTTGTGTTCTGTTTGACCCCGCAGAAACTTCCAGATATTAGTAACCACAGACTCCATGCGTGACAGCACTCCAGGACTTATTAGCCGCCTCCAGGATTCAGATTCTGACGGGTCGTCTTAATAGGACCGGAGAAGGACAGAATCTTCGTCACTGCACATGTTAAATCCACCCTAGTCGCCAAATATGGGGTGTCAAGGGGACCTACTTTCAGCATTCAAACTAATCGTATTAAAGAGTTTTATTACAAACTTCGAGTATTACATAGAAATGTCGCAAGCAAAGGGTGACATGCAAAGTAAGCAATGTTCTACAGTATAGACTGTTCTAAGCTATATAAGTGCCTAATCGTGAAGCTACTCTTCTCTTGGGCCGCATATGTCCTCTTCACGTAGGGGCCGCTGACGTGCTGTCGTCCTGGAGAGAGGCCCGTTCAGAGTGCGACTGGCTGACGTCTTCTCACAGCCATCTCTTCTCCAACACTCCCAACTGGCATGCCTGCGCTTGACTTCGCAGTAACAGCACCCATCACGTCAAACACCAATATACACTATACAGACGCTCAGCTTATGTGTAGATATTTTCAAGCTATAATTTCCTTTGCAGTCTTCCTAAATATTTTTGCTTGTACGATTTTGCGAAGCTCGATTTTTGTCCAGATAAACTACTGGCATTTTATGCCCTGTGTGCTATAAATGCACAATGTGCAAAAATACCCCTTCATTCCTCACATCAGGAGTTACTTTTCCTGAAATTAAAACCGATGTAGTTTAGAAGACGAATAACGAACGTTTCTGAGCCCTCGTACTGATATTTGTGTTGCAGTTGCCTCCTCTATTGTTGTATTCCAACATTGTACTGCTGACCACTACTTTATTAAAAGCGTCCCTTTGAGTAAATGTACACATTACAGTTTATATCTCTTTTGTGGCAAGTCGAAGACAACACTCACACGTACAGCTTCGGATATTATCATAATCCTAACAAGTTTCATTGTTCTTTGAGAGACTCCACATGCTTTTGTCGTAATTTTTATGTTTGGGCGAAGTTAAACTTCCGTCTTCCTTCATAATCACCAAGTTTGTAGAAATCTTTATGATATTAGATTTTACATATTTGTAGAGGAATGATTTCGTTTAACGATAAACGTGCCAGAAATATGGGCGATTTTGCGATTCTTTAGGAATCATTTTTTCTGGTTAATAAAATAATGGTCCTATATCACTAATTTAAGGGAAAATGTCGTTTCAAAGCGAAATTTACTTATTTCGCGATGAACACAATATTACAGGGAAATTTGTAGAGTATAAAGAGCTTGACATTTTGTTCCATGATTATATTTACGAAGATAAAGGGAAAAAAGAACAAATATATTTGAGCACGACGTTACTATTAACATTCCGGAAAATCTCTTTAAAGCATGATGCCAAAAGTAAAAGGGTTTAGGGAAGGCCAGCTATTTTCTAAGTAATTCAGCACAAATCGCTCATTTGCTACGACAACATTATAACTCGAAAAATCATGATTCTTTTCAGGAGACACTTTTTAAATTTAAAAATAGCTGCAATTCTTTGAAATTATAATGTCAAACCAACAAATTGCTACAGTTTGTTAAAGTAACATCTTGTTATGATGTGGACATAAATTACAAACTGATATATATACTCCACAGTTTACCATAATTTTTCAAAACTGTTCACTTTCATTTATGACGCTGTTGCGAAAATCAGTTTTCTTGCTTGACATAAGTGGAATACTGGCGTTACTTTTGATAACAAAAAGTGTGATTACGCAATGTTTACCACAAATTTGCTCTTATGACAGTATCATCTTTTTCCCACAACTGACAGTAAAAACAGAAAATATGCCAAAAAAAAGAGATTGAAATAGTAATTATCACGTTCATAGCATACTTTATTTATTTAAAACAAATAGTACGAAAATTACTTTAAACACAAAAAATATAATTTACATCTACTCATATAATGGTGGATAAAATTTAGGTATGTGGTTTTTTGGATTAATTCATGCAGGTCTTGTTGGTTGCTATTTGAGGTTATGTCTGCGAAGCTGGTGTCAATGTAACATAATCCATCATCTTTTTTTCTTTCTGAGGATATCATTTACCACACTGAAATTCTCATCCTCATAAGACGTTTTGAAGGAAAGGATAGTTGGTGATTAGTATTCGACTCTGAGAAATCTCACTGTCGATATTTCCACCTGTGACATATTTAGAGGCCCCATTTCAGTTGCTACAGCTTTAATGTCCAAAAAATCTTCAAACTACAATTCCGTAACTTTTTTTTTTTTTTTTTTTTTTTTTTTTTTTTTTTTTTTTTTTTTTTTTTTTTTTTTTTGCCGCTAGGATAGCAGCAATGAATGACTCCGGCGTGGACGCTGGACCGCCCTTCAGCTGTCGTTTCACTTGGCGCTCAATTAACGAGTGTGCAGAATCTCCCTAGTTTTGCTGTGACCTATGATGACGAATTTATGGGTTTTGCTTTTCATGTTGGGACGAGGTACAAAGCAACCATGAACTTATTTTTTTGGTGGCCCACACTACAATGAGAGTAAAAAATGAAGTCTCGATCGCCTTAAGCTGGTCTTTTATTCAAAAACCGAAGAACAGAGGAACCCAATTCGTTAATTCCTTTGTGTCCATTGGATTCATCGCAAACAAAACATTCACATTCATTAGTCTAGAGATCGTAAATTATAAAATTAAATACATGTAATGTAGAATTCTAATAAAAAGACTGAGACATCGCCCTTGGGAATTTGAATAACCGTATGTAAGCCATACACCGCTACAGCTGCATTCGATTCGTCCTTATCATACTTCTTCAGCTTTCTGCCCATTTCTTTCCCAGTATATGATGATCACAATATTCGTTTCTCTTCCGTTTTTGATCCCCCTCAACATTATCATAGGCCCTGCACGTTTCACAACAGTCTTTTTTACGTGTAAGGAATGAAATGTTAAACTCTTCTGTAAATATCCGATAAAACATACATAGTTTACAAACGGGATTTCTATTTTCCTTTGAAGTCGGCCATGTAGTCTCTGAGAATGTCCACAATCTTTTCGCTTCCATCAATAAAATTTTTGCTGGCGTTGGCACGACTATAATGGCTTTCGATTTTTGTATCGATAAAGTTTTTAACACCTTCCTTCTAATCTTCATCAACATTTCTTTTCCCCATGCTTTCCTCGGTGCTCCTCTTGAGAGCAGAACATGTTGTTGTTGTCTTCAGTCCTGAGACTGGTTTGATGCAGCTCTCCATGCTACTCTATCCTGTGCAAGCTGCTTCATCTCCCAGTACCTACTGCAACCTACATCCTTCTGAATCTGCTTAGTGTAATCATCTCTCGGTCTCCCTCTACGATTTTTACCCTCCACGCTGCCCTCCAATGCTAAATTTGTGATCCCTTGATGCCTCAAAACATGTCCTACCAACCGATCCCTTCTTCTAGTCAAGTTGTGCCACAAACTTCTCTTCTCCCCAATCCTATTCAATACCTCCTCATTAGTTACGTGATCTATCCACCTTATCTTCAGTATTCTTCTGTAGCACCACATTTCGAAAGCTTCTATTCTCTTCTTGTCCAAACTAGTTATCGTCCATGTTTCACTTCCATACATGGCTACACTCCAAACAAATACTTTCAGAAACGAATTCCTGATACATAAATCTATATTCGATGTTAACAAATTTCTCTTCTTCAGAAACGCTTTCCTTGCCATTGCCAGTCTACATTTTATATCCTCTCTACTTCGACCATCATCAGTTATTTTACTTCCTAAATAGCAAAACTCCTTTACTACTTTAAGTGTCTCTTTTCCTAATCTAATTCCCTCAGCATCACCCGATTTAATTTGACTACATTCCATTATCCTCGTTTTGCTTTTGTTAATGTTCATCTTATATCCTCCTTTCAAGACACTGTCCATTCCGTTCAACTGCTCTTCCAAGTCCTTTGCCGTCTCTGACAGAATTACAATGTCATCGGCGAACCTCAAAGTTTTTACTTCGTCTCCATGAATTTTAATACCTACTCCAAATTTTTCTTTTGTTTCCTTTACTGCTTGCTCAATATACAGATTGAATAACATCGGGGAGAGGCTACAACCCTGTCTCACTCCTTTCCCAACCACTGCTTCCCTTTCATGCCCCTCAACTCTTATTACTGCCATCTGGTTTCTGTACAAATTATAAATAGCCTTTCGCTCCCTGTATTTTACCCCTGCCACTTTTAGAATTTGAAAAAGAGTATTCCAGTCAACATTGTCAAAAGCTTTCTCTAAGTCTACAAATGCTAGAAACGTAGGTTTGCCTTTTCTTAATCTTTCTTCTAAGATAAGTCGTAAGGTCAGAATTGCCTCACGTGTTCCAACATTTCGACGGAATCCAAACTGATCTTCCCCGAGGTCTGCATCTACCAGTTTTTCCATTCGTCTGTAAAGAATTCGCGTTAGTATTTTGCAGCCGTGGCTTATTAAACTGAAAGTTCGGTAATTTTCACATCTGTCAGCACCTGCTTTCTTTGGGATTGGAATTATTATATTCTTCTTGAAGTCTGAGGGTATTTCGCCTGTCTCATACATCTTGCTCACCAGCTGGTAGAGTTTTGTCATGACTGGCTCTCCCAAGGCCGTCAGTAGTTCTAATGGAATGTTGTCTATTCCGGGGGCCTTGTTTCGACTCAGGTCTTTCAGTGCTCTGTCAAACTCTTCACGCAGTATCGTATTTCACATTTCGTCTTCATCTACATCCTCTTCTATTTCCATAATATTGTCCTCAAGTACATCGCCCTTGTATAAACCTTCTATATACTCCTTCCACCTTTCTGCCTTCCCTTCTTTGCTTAGAACTGGGCTGCCATCTGAGCTCTTGATATTCATACACGTGGTTCTCTTCTCTCCAAAGGTCTCTTTAATTTTCCTGTAGGCAGTATCTATCTTACCCCTAGTGAGATAAGCTTCTACATCCTTACATTTGTCCTCTAGCCATCCCTGTTTAGCCATTTTGCACTTCCTGTCGATCTCATTTTTGAGACGTTTGTATTCCTTTTTGTCTGCTTCATTTACTGCATTTTTATATTTTCTCCTTTCATCAATTAAATTCAATATTTCTTCTGTTACCCAAGGATTTCTAGCAGCCCTCGTCTTTGTACCTACTTTATCCTCTGCTGCCTTCACTACTACATCCCTCAGAGCTACCCATTCTTCTTCTACTGTATCTCTTTCCCCTATTCCTGTCAATTGTTCCCTTATGCTCTCTCTGAAACTCTGTACAACCCCTGGTTCTTTCAGTTTATCCAGGTCCCATCTCCTTAATTTCCCACATTTTTGCAGTTTCTTCAGTTTTAATCTACAGGTCATAACCAATAGATTGTGGTCAGAGTCCACATCTGCCCCTGGAAATGTCTTACAACTTAAAACCTGGTTCCTAAATCTCTGTCTTACCATTATATAATCTATCTGATACCTTTTAGTATCTCCAGGGTTCTTCCACGTATACAACCTTCTTTCATGATTCTTAAACCAAGTGTTAGCTATGATTAAGTTGTGCTCTGTGCAAAATTCTACTAGGCGGCTTCCTCTTTCATTTCTTAGCCCCAATCCATATTCACCTACTATGTTTCCTTCTCTCCCTTTTCCTACACTCGAATTCCAGTCACCCATTACTATTAAATTTTCGTCTCCCTTCACTATCTGAATAATTTCTTTTATTTCATCGTACATTTCTTCAATTTCTTCATCATCTGCAGAGCTAGTTGGCATATAAACTTGTACTACTGTAGTAGGTGTGGGCTTCGTATCTATCTTGGCCACAATAATGCGTTCACTATGCTGTTTGTAGTAGCTTACCCGCATTCCTATTTTCCTATTCATTATTAAACCTACTCCTGCATTACCCCTATTTGATTTTGTGTTTATAACCCTGTAGTCACCTGACCAGAAGTCTTGTTCCTCCTGCCACCGAACTTCACCAATTCCCACTATATCTAACTTTAACCTATCCATTTCCCTTCTTAAATTTTCTAACCTACCTGCCCGATTAAGGGATCTGACATTCCACGCTCCGATCCGTAGAACGCCAGTTTTCTTTCTCCTGATAACGACATCCTCCTGAGTAGTCCCCGCCCGGAGATCCGAATGGGGGACTATTTTACCTCCGGAATATTTTACCCAAGAGGATGCCATCATCATTTAATCATACAGTAAAGCTGCATGTCCTTGGGAAAAATTACGGCTGTAGTTTCCCCTTGCTTTCAGCCGTTCGCAGTACCAGCACAGCAAGGCCGTTTTGGTTAATGTTGCAAGGCCAGATCAGTCAATCATCCAGACTGTTGCCCCTGCAACTACTGAAAAGGCTGCTGCCCCTCTTCAGGAACCACACGTTTGTCTGGCCTCTCAACAGATACCCCTCCGTTGTGGTTGCACCTACGGTACGGCCATCTGTATCGCTGAGGCACGCCAGCCTCCCCACCAACGGCAAGGTCCATGGTTCATGGGGGGGTGGAGGTCCCACCGAGCAGAACATATGCCAGCTTATTTCGTTTTACCTGTGCCTTCCTAATAGGGCGATCGTTCATATTTAACGTGTTCGCGAAAATTAGTTTGTACACGCTGAGTTTCTGATCATTCAGATGGATACAGAAGGCGTTATTATTAGCCCTTTGCTTCCTTGCACCACCAACACGCACATACCAATATTTTGACTGAATGGACTCCATATTATTGTGAATATACTGTCGTTGTTTGCTTACATCACCCAAAGACCAATAGGAATTAAACATCTGCATCCGTTCCTCTTCTGTAAACTTCACAGAATACTTCCACTTACACTTTTCCGTACACGGAGGTTCCATTCTTTTCGCGTTTTGTTGCCCGTGGTGTGAATTGCATGCCTTTTGACTGTTTCTTAAGTTCTTATTAACATTCTTCATCCAGGCGTGCTCATTCTCTTTAATCTTAATTCCTTTCTTTGCCGGTCTCGTTAATATTATCAGAGTTTCGATTTGGGCGATATTAGAAACACAGTTCCCTGTGTTCGAATTAGCTGCACCGTCGCTTTCACTATCGCTCTCATTGATAACGTTTGGTGGTACATACGTGGCGTTAGTAACAACATCACCATCATCATCTTTGGCAAATGAAGGTGAACTTGAGGAAGAACCAGATCTCGTTCCAAAAAATGAACTTGAGGCGGAATTACTCTTAAACTCCATGTTTGCAGCTAGCGCGGTGGCTGCAATTATACAAAATCTTGAAAATTAAAAATTTGGTATTGGGGTGCAGAACTCATTGTCACAGAGCCAAAAGGCTTGGGATATATTTTCGTGAAAGAAAACGGAAGTAATTAATAGCATACCTCTTTATTCTGAACGTTCTTCGCTAGACACGGAATTGGTATCCAGATCTGCAGAAGGAGCGGATGAGGTACACTTTACCTGATGTTCCTCCACATTTCCTACTGGTTTCTTGTGAGCAATTAGCACCAGTTTTGTTCCTTGACTATCTGATTGAATGCTCGAACAGTCCACTGGTATACTGCCGGTTCAAAGTGTCCAACGGGCACTATATTTAGGCGATCAGACATGTCGACATCGTCAGGTGCGCTAACTAAGCCCCTGAGGGCTGGCGGCCGATTTAAATCCCCTCCCCCCGCGGGCCACTCTCTTCGCCGTCCGCGCCGGCGGTCGCCAAGACATGGGTCGCCCGCCCTCAGGGGCTCAGTTCGTCAGCGCACGTGAGGATGGCGACATGTCTGATCGCCGAAATATTGTGCGCGTTGGACACTATGAACCGGCAGTATACCCGTGGACTGTTAGAGCAACAAATACGCCGTGAGAAACTGAAGAATCACATCTGATTGCATGATTCTCTCACTGGAAATAAAAATTATACCATCGAATAAACTGTCTGACTGATTCGTAATAATCGTCCAAGTCCATTCGATAGTCATAAAATAATAAGTTACAGTAAAGTATGACAACAGTACTGACATAAATATCGATAATTCAACGGAAAACGTGAGTACTTACGACGACTTAGTTCAAGAGTGTCATAACAGCATATGATTCTAAAACCAATGGTAGAGAAACGAATTCCTATCATTTGTAACAACGTATTGAAACAAAATAGTACCGCATTGAAAGTGATTCCTCTCTGCAATAATAAAGTCAAATGGAACTCATTCCAAGTTTTTCATACAGAATGTCATATCCTTAAATAAGGCATTATGCACTGCAAAGAAAAAGGCAAAAAGCGATCTTACCTTTCAGTAGCGTTGTCACAGTACTAAATATGTCATTGTTCTAGAGAACTTAATGACGTGTTACGCACAACAGCTGACTAACAACTAGGATAGTGCATTGTTGCAACAAACATTCCGGTCGAAATGTACTTTCAGCAAAACGACATTACTGCCATTCTGAAACAACCTATGCAAGCTCAGCTATGACACTCTATCAGTTGAGAGTAGAGTTCATTGCCATTGCACTTGTACTGGAAGCTCAAAAAATCGTGTTTTTTAGTCATGACGTTGTTGCAGCGAATGAATGAAACGTTGCCGACTTTGATTCCAGGATTGTTGTAAAACGAAATGTTTACAATATTGTTGTGGGGGGACTGTGAATCCCACTTCAGCCTTTCTGTTCATGCTACACTGCTAACATACTTGGAAATCCCTAATAACGAGTGCTGGCTGCACAGCTGACTGCAAAAAGAGTTGGTGTAAATTGTTCAAATGGCTCTGAGCACAATGGGACTTAACTTCTGAGGTCATCAGTCCCTTAGAACTTAGAATTACTTAAACCTAACTAACCTAAGGACATCATACACATCCATGTCCGAGGCAGGATTCGAACCTGCGACCGTAGCGGTCGCGCAGTTCCAGATTGTAGCACCTAGAACCGCTCGGCCACTCCGGTCGGCAGAGTTGGTGTATTTCGGCGTCTTAGTTAAGGTAAAATATATGACGTGATCACAGCCAGTACTTTGTGGGAACTAACATGGCATGCGGGCTTCATTGCTCTAGTCGGTAGCAGTTGGCAACAGTAGGAAGACGTCGTGAATTAGTGACTTGTAGATGTTATTTGCTAGAGCTACATTTTCCTAGCTGCGTTCAAGCAAAGTGCTGCGTAACACTCGCAGATGCAAAAATTCCAGGCAGTTTTCCTAGAACGCAGACAACGCAGTGCCGATCCAGGCTCTACCTGCGCGAAACGCATGCTTGCTGCGTGAGAAGTCGCACATCGCAGCTGTTTGCGTGGTCGGAAGAGTGGGGCAAGTCTAACTGAGCAGCAGCAACTGCAAAGGCGACAGTTGCAGCATTCGTTACGCGCGAACAGACAGAAATAGGACTCCGTTTTCAGGCCACGAGTGGCCTACCGGGACCATCGACCGCCGTGTCATCCTCGGTGGAGGATGCGGATAGGAGGGGCGTGTGGTCAGCACATTCTCCCGGTCGTAAGATGGTTTCTTGACCGAAGCCGCTACTGTTCGGTGAGTAGCTCCTCAATTGGCAACACGAGGCTGAGTGCACCCCGAAAAATGGCAACAGCGCATGGCGGCCTGGATGGTCACCCATCCAAGTGCCGACCACCCCCGACAGCGCTTAACTTCGATGTTCTCACGGGAACCGGTGTATCCACTGCGGCAAGGCCGTTGACAGGCAGAAATAGAGTGGGTAATTTTTCCGATAGTTGTTAAAACATTCACCAGACATGTCGCCTGACCGTTTCTCTGGCTCGGAGGTTGAGCAGCTTATCGATTGGAACATATTTTGTGGAACATGGATGACGCTGAGTTGAAAAACTAAATGTACAAGGAGTTAATATGGGCAGAAATCGGAATCATAATGAATGAAACTTGTAAGAAGGAATGTCCAGTGTAATACATTTGTAAATATGTTTGTACTGATCCTTTAACTATAGTTATAATCAGTTGGATGTTGTTATTGTGGTCAGTAATGTGAATGACCATTAAAATTCGGCCCATTGCGATAGTTAGTGAATCCGCCCCTCGCAGTAAATCCCTCAGCTTTGGCGTTACCGCCGATACCTACCAGGGGTATCATGTTGTTCTTGGACTGTTCATTTATTTCTGATACGTCTGCATTAGAATGCAGTGGGAACTTCCGTTCCTCTGCATCGTAGAGCAACCGTTTTGTTACTAAAATATTATACGGTCCCCGTCTTCACGATGTAAGAACATTTGTCTGACTGCTTTGCGCTTCCTGAATACTCTTCCCAATAATATACAGATTTCCTCCTCTTCCCAAACTACCATGTTCTTTCTGAGTGCCGAAATTAACATGATTTTAGAGCTATCACTGTGCTGCATATTTGCCTTTGCTGCTACCCCTGCCTCTGCCGCACCGCAATACACCGCGCCTAGCAGAATTTTCCTCGAAGCGTGCTGGAATTCGCGTAGCGCCTATGTACCCACATATTGCATATTCTACACCCACAGACAAACTGTAAAAATAAATTCAAACTTTTCTGAAACTTTTTTCTCGTTTTGACCCTCCTATAAAAAGGGTAAATTGAAAAAGTTTGATGGTTTGCTAAAAATTCCGCGCCATACGTGACATTTTAATTTATTAGCCTACTGATACTGACCCTATTGGCCAGAAAGTTAACACACTTTATCGGCATGTACTACTAAAACCAAATATAAAATTATGTTGTTGTACGACAGATAGATTAAGACATATGGCGTGATACAGACTGATATCGCGAAGCTTAAATATTTTATATGTCCATAGCACAAAGTTTTCATTGAATTAAAAAATGTCATAACAAGGTAGCTCTCATTTAAGTCTATCATGTACAGGCGTCAAACTATAAAAAAACACCAATTTCATTTTTTACGTTTTCACGTGTGCCACTCCACGCCTAGTAGAACTTTCCACACAGAGCCCTGCGGCCTGCTCCGGACGGCGCAAGACGCAAGCTTACTCCTCACCACGGTGCAATAAATTTCCGCACCTAGGAAAAAGGTTACTATACTGTGCAGCGTGCCATTAGCTTTTTTTTTAATTTCATTGCCACCAGCTTAGTTGCTGAGTTGTAATGTCACTCTTCAAATATGTTTTGTTGCGCTATATCCATTGTGGTTTTCTTTCGAAAATGATTGATGCAGTAGCTGAAGCATTGTAGGGTTATCTTCTACTGCAGTTCAGAAAAGGAGCTGACTGTCATCAGCTCGTGGGAGCCCAAAACACCAGTTTCTGTTGACCGCACTTTATACTTAGGGCAGATTGAGGCAGAGTTCGTTTCGCCCGCATCGCACTTCCCCCGCAGATCACCCCCCTCTCTGCATTACCCGTTCAACAAGTTATTTATAGTTCTCGAGTAGTAGTGAAGACAAATGTTAATGGTACACAGCAGAGGTAAACCTTTGGCAAGTGAAGGCTTTTATGTTTCGGAAAGCAATATTTCTATGTTTAAATTTTGTAATGTCTGTATCGAGTGAAAAACAAGATACTGTCGCAAAACATTCTTTTAAAAATGAGGAACATTTAGAACAGATGCCCAAAAATACTCGTGCTCTTCCATTGTTGGCCTGAAAGGTTGGACACTCCTGTTCTTAAGCACGTCGACTTTTTTCCAGAGACAGTGTGGCTTTCTGGTAGGATACTAGCTTGCCGCACGGTGGAGTTAGGTTCGATTCCTGAAGAGTGCAATATTTTTAAACTGGATTGAATGTTCTACTAGCATTTACGTGAAGTGTAAAATTCATAAAATTGGAAAAACAGCAGTAGCGCTTGACACTGTTAACTGCTGAATCCTGTCGCTCATTATATTTCCCTTTCTTCTCTTTTCAGTTCGAATACCTATGCCATTTAAAGGTAAAATTGATCAAATATATTTCTATGAAAACTGCACGTCTGCTTATTTCTAATTACATATCGTACACAAAAATCAGTCTTATAAAAGATCGTGTAACCATTTTTTTTATACTTACGTATTTTACACTTCACGGAAACATTCGCGTAACATGAAGCTTTCGTTACCATAGCCGGGAATCGAACCCACGCTACTCATGTCGCAGTCGAGCATTCTGCTGCGACGCAGCAGGGAGGGGAACTTAGAACTGGGTATTAATAAAATTTAAAAATTGAATTCCTAGAAAATATTAGAGAGGTGCTTCCAACTGCTTTGGTATGTTTATATTTGAGTTCTGAACTTCACGTACCATAAATATAAGAAAATACAAAAATCGATTTGCTGTGTGCTCACCTTGTTAGAATGTTTCTGCGTCAGACAAGCAGGAAGACTTCGTTTCTGAGCTGAACTTTGAAGAGCTGAATTTAGAATTTCCGCCAGTCCCGTAATTGGACTTAAGATTATCGAAAGTAATTTCTACGATATTTTTAGAGAGTGATGGACTTCATGTAGCCAAGAGACTGGTGTTGCGTAGGATCTTGTTTCTTGAAGGAATCACTTGGACTTGAAACGGACTGCGCCTACTCGTCATTACCGATTTCGCGAAATTCATGCAGTGTGGGCTGTAGTTATCATATGACAGTGAAGCTTGGCAGATAGGCTAAAGCGTAAATGCGGAACCGATTTACGCTGAAAAAACAATTAATTCAAATTGTCACCAGCAGGTGCAAAACTGGTGCTGTAGACTGTACGACGGCCAAGCTGTGTGGCTATCGAGAACACAAACCGTGCGCTGTTTGTGAACCTGTTTTATGTAAATGGAAGCAATCACAGTTCTGCACTGAGAGATTATCGCCTACTGGAGGGTCTGAGAAGATGCCCAATGTCAATAAGTGGTTTAAAAAAGATGATAATTAAATTCGAAAACACGACGTGCCTGGTGTGGCAACTAGAAGTGGAAGGTGTCGTATCCCGGTGGAAGTTATTACTTGGCTGCGTTCCTCCAAGTGCCCATGCAGCACGTACTTGAACCCGTGCAGTCTAACGAGGATTGCCCATTATGGTCAACAGTACGGAAAGTTCTGAAGTGTATTTTACACTTGTACCTGTAGAAGATCCGGACGAAACCACATGATGCTCTCTAACGTTCAAAATTTGCTCTTCGGTGCCTGTCATGGATCGAAATTGATGACAGGGGCCATGCTTTATTCCATGGAGCGACGAGGCACATTTTCCACTACAGTATGCAGTGAGTACACAGGTGTTGGAGGTACTGTTAAAACATGTGTTTTGCTCGATGAGCCATTATATAGTTCAAATGGCTCTGAGCACTATGGGATTTAACTGCTGAAGTCATCAGTCCCCTAGAACTAAGAACTACTTAAACCTAACTAACCTAAGGACATCACACACATCCTTGCCCGAAGCAGGATTCGAACCTGCGACCGCAGCGGGCGCGCGGTTCCAGACTGTAGCGCCTACAAGCGCTCGACCAAACCTGCCGGCGACCGTATGGTGACGCGGTTCCATACTGAAGCTGGGCCATTATACTCTCCGTAACTGACTATGTTGTGTGGATTCACAAGCACCTACATTCTCGGCCCGTTCTTCTTTGAAGATAATGCACCCAGAGGGCCTCTCAAGTGTACCGCGACGTCTGCACAATATCGAGACCTCTTTGTACAGCTTGTGATTCCTATATGGAAAAGTGTAACTGAGTGGAAATCACTGTTTTCATGCAAGATGGGACATACTTCATGACGTCCGCCCAGTGAATGATCTTATTAATGCAACCTTCCACGATTGTGTTATCTTCAGACGTTATTCCAGATGTGTGGGCAGAAGGATCACCTGACCTGAACTCATGTGATTTTTGGGTCGGGAGTATGTAAAGGAACTCGTTTACCAGGGACACATCCAGTCTCTATCTGATCTCAAGACCAGAATATAGGAACATGTCATTTAGATTTCACTGAGAGCAGCTGTTAATCACGTCGTTTTATGGATGCTGCATCTCGACGATGCCAACAGTGCTAATATTGAAGAAAGTGTGTAATCGACAGTTAATAACTAAATCAATATTATTCCTTTCTCACTTGTTTGACCCTTTCTGCCGAAGTCCTGTCCCTAACACACTACATATGGAAACATTTTTATACGTCTTTCTTGCATTCACAGGGCAAGATTTGCACCTAGTGGCCAAAATAGGAACTAACTTTTTTCCAGAAGAAATCGGTTTCGATTTATCTCATTAAGATATCTACCAGGTTTCGCTGCTATACAATAGTTACAGCCTACAGTGGACCTCTCTAAGTAGCTGAACTTTAATTATAACCAGGGCGGCCAAATATGAAAGACACAGAAGTGGGAACTCCAGATGACCAAACGCTTAGAAAAAATAGCAGTTTTGGCGCGGATCGGGGAAGACATGAGCCATTTATATTATTGTATTTGTAGACAGGGGTTGGTACAGTGCAAAGAGTAGAGAACAGTAAAACGAAAAACATGGTAACTTTTTTATTTTTTATTTTTATGTTACTGAGAAATAATGGTCACTGTACTGTATTTAATAATATTTTATAAAAAGTCATTAAAAGGAATGGCAATGACAATTTGGGATCGCTTATAGCATCCACCTAGGAACGGATTGTGATGGTTATGTTAGGATTTCGTATACAGGGTTGTCAGAAATAGTCTGAAAAGCTTCTATGGGTGTTGTAGCTTAGGTTTTACAAAGAAATGAACGTTGAGAATAAAAATCGATATACTGCGTCGTTTAACCAGCAGTGAGGTAAGCGAATCAGGCTGTTGTGCACACAGATTGAGATACATACGGTTAGTGTCAGTTCCCATAGCGTAGACGGTAGTAGAAGGGAATGCTCAGCCTTTGGCTCTGATTTGATTCTTATTACTGTATCGTGTCCCATTTTTGTATCGTTCTCTTGTTAGGTATTACAACATCAAGGGATGAACACGTGTGACGACACCGTCTCTGGTGGGCCTCATGAATCTGCGCGCGCAACGGACTAACTTCAAAGATAATTAACTCGGGAAAAGGCGCAACAATCGAATTTGTTCCTTAACATGTATTGCTCAACGCAACCTATCCTGCAACACCCTTACCAGCTTTTCAGACTATTTCTGACTACCCTATATATTCTTTTATTATTTTGCAGTTCATAATTTACAAGTTCTGAATCTATATTCACCGCAAAAAGACGGGAATCAGTAATTTTCTCAGTAGCTTTCACGATTTACAAGGTTGTTTCGAAGTTTCTACACAAGAAAATAGTTTACATTCATCAGTAGTTCTCTCTCATAGCACAATTTGACAGTAAATCATGTGTAATGCCTTTCGCAGTTCAAAATGAAGGTAAAGATATATGTAGCCTGTATGCTGTACTCCCGTCCTCATGCACGCTCAGATACAATCCTTTCTTCGACATTTATTTTTTATCCCACTTTTTCTTTACCTTTCTTTTACGCCTTTTATGAAAATATTAATAAATACAACATTCTGAGCATCCTTTCCGTTTGCGGCTTAAGTGAACTGAAAATTGAACATGTACTCGCATATGGACCTAACTATGAGCCCTTCGGGTGACCATTCTGCAACTTTCTACAGTGCAACTGCTGCGTTGGAACTGCCCTAACATAAATGGCTAATGCTTCGCACAACTCGAGCCAAAAATACTACTTTTTTGTAAACACTTTGCCGTATGGAGCTCCAACTACTGTCACTTTCATTTCTGGCGAAGCCCTGCATATACCATAAATTTGGACGAAATCAGTAGGACTTATAACCTTGTTAGTTACATTTCCAAGCGGGTAACAAATACTGGAGTATAGTTTCTCCCGGTACTGTATATTAAGCTCTGTTCCGTGATTACTTCAGAAACTTTATACTCTGTTACACGGTTCATGCCCCTTAGGTAATTGTGAATCTGTTTGCGCTGTTGGAATGTGACTGTCCAATCAGATTAATATTCAAGGACTTGGAACCAGGTGCAATTATAACATTTATGCTGCCAGCATTCTTTGGACTTACGTGATACAGACGTCTTCTAAAATGTATAATCCGTGCTTATTATAAAGTAACACACTGATCATCCAGAACATTACGAGCACCTACCTAATAACTGGTATGTCCACCTTTCGCAACGGATAAAAATTACGACGCACCATAGCATGAAAGCAATGCGGCTTGGAGGGCATTGGCACCACGTCTGCACACACGTAAGTCAACCACTTCCCTTAAATTCATGGGAGGGGGACGTTAAGCTATGACGCCATGTCCAATCACATCTCAGATGTGTTCGATTTGGTTCAGATCCGGCAAGTTGAGAACGGGGAAGGCAGAACACCAATTGAGACTCGCCAATGTGTACCTTGAACCACTCCATCACACTCGTAACCCTGTGGCAGGACACATTGTCTTGTCGAAAAATGCCACTGTTGTTGAGAAACATGACCATCACTAAGAAGTCTGTAACCAGTATAAGATACTCCTTGGCCGTCATGATACCCTGCAAGAGGTTCACTGAACTCCTGAATGCCCATGTGAATGTTCCCCAGATCATAACGGAGCCACTATCAGCTTGTCTCCGCCCCGCAACGTAGGTGTCAAGATGTTACGCATGGAAGGTGATGAATACGCGTCCTCCCATGGGCATGATAAAATGCAATGGAAGCCAGTGCCGATAATTATGTGCCCATTTCAGCCATAGCTGCCAATGTCGTGCTGTTAACATTGGCACACGGATGGGTTGTGGGCTGCGGATGTCCATAGTTTGTAGTGTTTAGTGCACTGCGTGTTCAGACACACTTGTACGCTCCACAGCATTAAATTCATGTTAGTTTCGCCACAGTTTGCCACCTGTCCCGATTTATCAATCTTCCCATCTGTCTGACGTCTATTAAGCGGGACGGCCACCCAACACCAAAATGTCTGGATGTGATTTCACCTTAGCTTTGCCATGTGCTGAAAACACTCACCACAGCAATCATCGAACACCACCAAGTCGTGTGGTTTCGGAAATGTTCCTGCCAGGCCTCTGGGTATAACCGAACCTGCCCATTCTATATGTCCCAGATTCGTCTTCCTATTTCAAATGTCCGAATCGAGTGTAATCGAATCAAGTTTTTAACATTATTTAGCAGAGAAAGGAATGATCTTTACCTACAAAAAAAGCTCACAGCTAAGCCACTCCATAACAGGCCATGAAGGCCCAACGGTACCGGAGTGCCGCCATGTCATCCTCAGATCATAGGCATCACTGGATGCGGATATGGAGGGGCATGTGTTCACCACACCGCTCTCCCGGGCGTTTGTCAGTTTCCGAGACCGAAGCCGCTACTTTTCAATCAAGTAGCTCCTCAGTTTGCCTCACAAGGGCTAAGTGCACCCCGTTTTAACTACAAAACCTGACAATATTTACCCACTATTATTGCTTAAAATGGAATTAATAATGTCCAGAATAATTTTTGTATATCTCCAGAAGTGAAATACGGTGTTGTCTGCGTAACGGAAAGTGAACCCGGTTGGCGGCCGAATGTTCGAGCATGTACTGACTCACAAAAGAGAACTTACGTTCGTCCCGGGCAGTCTACGTGTCGCTTCTCAGAAAAACACAGCTTGTAGTTCACCCGGTAGAGCATTTTCATTCAAACTGCACAACATTACACTGTTTTTATTAACAAAATTTTTGACACCTATTACCTAACAGAATACTGGCCGCTGTCCTCTGGGTCCGTGAATCTGTGTGGGGAGATACAGAAGGGTCACCTTACACATAACAGTGGCGAATTTGATTGTGATGTCGGCGCTGTAATCCGTCTGGGCCTAAAATGAGATATATGCATGGGCCAAGTCGACGAAAGGTCTCGCCTCGCGCCCACCGTGTGCTTCCCCTAAAAACCCTGAAAAACACTATATTAAGGCATACTTAAGGCGTCCCTTCGCCGCCAGATGCTGAGGAGGATGTAGCAGGTGGAGAAGTGTCCGATAGCTGCGGCAGTGAAGCAGTTCCGCCGGTGATGGTCCATCACGTGGATGCGAACGACAGGAGGCGAGAAACAGTTGCAATGCTTGATCTGTGGTGTGTGCGGTGCGAAGTTTATCCATCTACTGCTTCAATGTTCGGACAAAACGTTCCGCATCGCCGTTTGACTGTGGATGGGTGCACTAGTTAGATGTTGCATGCCATTGTGTTCACAGAACGTTTCAAATTCATTTGACGTCAACTGAGGACCATTGTAGGACACTATGACTTCAAGCAAACCCTTGAGGCAAAAATAGAGGTTCATGTCTGAATTGTGCTATGTGACGTTGTCGAGTTCATTGGCACATTGTTCGTACGAACAATTCCCTAGTGTCCTTGGTGAAGTAACTGCAAAACTTTTTTTTAAAAAAGCTTTGGGGATCAACACACGTGAACACGTGACTGTCCACTGTCATTTTGAACGAGTATCACCTGGACTGTTTATGAGATGACCGAGCTACTGCAACTCAGGTTTAAAAAAATCACGTTTGTTCAGTCTACACTTTAGTCCCGCATAAGGTAACACACGAATCAAAGCACGCAAATTTGCAGGTGTACGACCTGTACGACAATACCATCCAAATAGTTTGAACAATGTGGAACTTGAACAGTCAGCTGTTCCAAATACCGTTGGAAAATGGCGGGCACGGGAAAGCTTCCAAAAGGCAAAAGCAAATATTTAAACAAGCCAAAACGAGTGTTTACAACATACACTTTTCGAGACTCTTCATCTAGTTGCATTTTAAGATATGCGGCGCGGAAATCAATTTTTAAAAAGTAGCAACATTGCCTAATCTATCCATGAGATCCTCTGGGCGCGGCAATGGATCCCTATCAATCACAGGTTATGGGTTGACAGTAGAGTTAGAGTGAACACAGAGGCGAATGGGACCCGAAGGTTTGGGGATCAAAACTAGTGGGCTTTCCCATTGACTAGCTTGTTTGGGCGCAATAGCTCCACTGTCTTGCAATTTTTTAAGTTCAGCAGCCACTTTGTCCCATAATGCAATGGAAACAGTTCTGGCCTAGCAAAATTTTGCCTGAACATTGTCTGTAATATTAAAATGTGCAACAGAATTGTTAACCTTGCCTAAACCTTCATAAAAGAGTTCAGAGAATTCTTTCACCTACACTCTCTTTGGCTTTGAATGCACCCACTGACAACACATTTTCCTGAATCTGAAAGTCAAACAAATCAAATTAATCAAGGCCAAATATGTTCTCAAAAGTGCGTGATTGTACCACACTGAAAGTCACAGTTTACGTATGTGAGTGACACACGGCAAGAAAAGTGCTTTTTCTGAGAATAGGAATGTTTTGTCCATTAAAAGCCGTCAGGTGCGTATTAATTTAAGACAGGCGTGGGGAGCCTAACAGTTCATACGTGCTACGATTCAGCACTGTAAGTGAGCCACTTGTGCCCAACTGAAATTTCACACGTTTTCCACTAATATGCAATGAACAAAAGTTTCTTGGACTGGTGTAGCACAGAAGGAACCGTTCGCTTACAAGTTTTGCCTATGCCTGCAGAAGGCTTTGACTACACTCCACTGAATAGATGAGCCTTCTGACTAGAAATTTGTGAGTGGGAAGAATGCTTATGTTTGTGCCATTGTAAATATATGGATTGTACTCGGCCTTTCTTACCACAAGCATGAAACTGTGCGTGTATGGCCGGGCAATCTTGGCATCTGTGCCGTAAATATCGCCAGGGGCACGACTTAATTCTGTTCGCCTCTCTAGAGAATTGTTTACATGGTGTGGTGTGTGCGGGCTGTTTCTGCCTAATGGGCCAGTCGTGAGCAAGGGGCGACTTAACCTGACAAATTGGTGGCTGCTCAAATTTATCGCCCGACACAGCACCTGAATCATACTGATCGAGTAATTGCCGTATGTGTTGAAATGATGGATCTAACTGTTTCAAAATCTGGTCTCTAAGTCTGTCATCAGTTACACTGAACAAGATCGCTTTACACAGCATAAGACTGAACATAAAGCACCACAAGCACATTTGAATTTTCATTTACTCGTCATACCCTGCAAATCTGTTACGCACTCACAAAAAGTTTGTTCTAACCGTTTCTTCCAATTAAAGAACCTGTTGATCACAATAGGTAGTTAGCGAATCTACAACTTGATCATAGGAAATTTCCCTTAGAGGAGGGTTTGGGAATAATTTCTAAATGAGGCGGAACATTTCACTTCCTACTGTTGACAAAAAATAATAGAGTTTCAGAGTACCTGGGAGATTGTGAGCAATTACGTGAGAATCAAACCGCTGCAACCACTCGAGGCTCTCTTCATGTTGTTCATGAAACTGTTGTTCATGAAACTGGTGAAAAGGCGTCGTGGCACTCGGGGCTAGAGTAGGCGCCTATTTATTTATTTATTTATTGTTGCGTGGTACCACATTAAAGAGAAGTCTCCATGCTCATGGAACGAGTCAATACATGAAATTATAACACGATTGTAGAAACAGATAAAATGAAATATAAGAAACATATTCAGTTGTAGATTGTAGAAACAGATAAATTGAAATATAAGAAACATATTCAGGCGACAAGTCGTTAGTTTAAATAAAGAAAATCAAGAATGTAACACTTGAATTTGCTTAATTTTTTAGCTTTTCCAGAAGCTCCTCGACAGAATAGAAGGAGTGAGCCATGAGGAAACTCTTCATTTTAGACTTAAAAGTGTTTGGGCTACTGCTAAGATTTTTGAGTTCTTGTAGTAGCTTATTGAAAATGGATGCAGCAGAATACTGCACTCCTTTCTGCACAAGAGTCAAGGAAGTGCATTCGACATGCAGATTTGATTTCTGTCTAGTATTAACTGAGAGAAAGCTGCTAACTCTTGGGAATAAGCTACTATTGCCTACAACAAACGCCATTAAAGAAAATATATACCGTGAGTGCAATGTCAAAATTCCCAGACTATTGAATAGGGGTCGACAAGAGGTTTTCGAACTTACAACACACACAGCTCGAACAGCCAGTTTTTGAGACAAAAATAGCCTTTTTGAATCAGAAGAATTACCGCAAAAAATAGTACCATATGACATAAGTATATGAAAATATGCGAAGTAGACTACTTTTCGTGTTGAAATGTCACTTATTTCAGATACTGTTCTAATGGTAAATAAAGCGGCATTTAGTTTCCGATCAAGATCCACAACAGCTTACTATCTATCCGAACGCCTAGGAACTTGAACTGTTCCGTCTCGCTTATAATATGCCCATTCTGTCTGATTATAATATCAGTTCTTGTTGAATTGTGAGTTAGAAACTGTAAAAACAGAGTCTTACTGTGATTTAGCATTAAATTATTTTCCACAAGCCACGAACTTATTTTATGAACTACATTACTTGATAATGTTTGAACATTACACACAAGATCCTTCACTACCAAGCTGGTGTCATCAGCAAACAGAAACATTTTTGTAGCACCTGTAATACTAGAAGGCATATCATTTATATAAATAAGAAACAGCAGTGGCCCCAGCACCGACCCTTGGGGAACGCCCCATTTAACAGTGCCCCATTTGGACTGAACATCACTACCACTCTCAATATTGCGGAGAATTACCTTCTGCTTTCTGTTCTTAAAGTAAGAGGCGAATCAATTGTAAGCTACTCCATAATGGTCAAACTTATGCAGTAATATTTTGTGGCCAACACAGTCAAAAGCCTTCGTTAAATCAAAGAAAACACTTAACGTTCGCAACCTTTTATTTAATCCGTCCAGAAACTCACAGAGAAAAGAGACTATAGCATTTTCAGTTGTTAAGCCATTTCTAAAACCAAACTGTACATTTGACAGCAAATTATGTGAATTTAAATACTCCAGTAACCTGTTGAACTGTATTAGTAGTTTGGTTCGCCCATAACTGCTGTACCATGTTGAGCAGCATTGCAAACTCTTGCCTCTAAAACTGAAACACATGTGTTAGCTGTGTTGCAACTAACGCTTGCAGATGAGGCGCGTGAGCAAAGGAAGGGTGGTTGGATTGCTCATTGTGATAAAAATACAAGGCAAGCAGTAAAAATAAGTACACAAGCAACGAAAATTTCTGCAACGTCCACCTGATAAAACTGATTAGCAAAAACAAAGACACACTATTAAAGCAAGTATACGCATTCCTGCAAAGAAAAGACAACGTTGAATTAAGGCACCCGCAAACCACAATACCCCACGAAAAATCAAAATTTTGTGCCAGTCAGGCGCGGGGTTCTTCTGATAATTCATCATCAATATTATATTATGCCTTATTACCAAATATCGGGTGTGTAGGAAACCTGATTCTCGGACAGCTATATAACAATTCAAGCAAACCGTATTAAAGAGTTTTATTACGAAGTGGATCAATGACAATACTTGACTTCGAAAAATACATACACTACTGGCCATTAAAATTGCTACACCACGAAGATAACGTGCTACAGACGCGAAATTCAGCCGCAGGTAGAAGATGCTGTGATGTGCAAATGATAAGCTTTTCAGAGCATTCACACAAGGTTGGCACCGGTGGCACACCTACGACGTGCTGACATGAGGAAAGTTTCCAACCGATTTCTCATACACAAACAGCAGTTGACCGGAGTCGCCTGGTGAAACGTTGTTGTGATGCCTCGTGTAAGGAGGAGAAATGCGTACCACCACGTTTTCGACTTTTAAACCGCGATTGCGGTTTATCGTATTATCACTAGTAGTCGAGATGACAGGCATCTTACCGCATGGCTGTAACAGATCGTACAGCCACGTCTCGATCCCTGAGTCAGCAGATCGGGACGTTTGCAGGACAACAACCATTTGCACGAACAGTTCGACGACGTTTCTAGCAGCATGGACTATCAGATCGGAGACCACGGCTGCCGTTAGCTTTGACGCTGCATCACAGACAAGTCGCCAGCGATGGTGTACTCAAAGACGAACCTGGAATGCACGAATGGCACAACGTCATTTTTTCCGATGAATCCAGGTTCCGTTTACAGCATCATGATGGTCGCATCCGTGTTTGGCGACACCGCGGTGAACGCACATTGGAAGCGTGTATTCGTCATCGCCATACTGGCGTATCACCCGGCGTGATGGTGTGGGGTGCCATTGGTTACACGTCTCGGTCACCTCTTGTTCGCATTGACGGCATTTTGAACAGTGGTTGTGACATTTCAGATGTTTTACGACCCATGGCTCTTCCCTACATCTGATCCCGCCGAAACCCTACATTTCAGCAGAATAATTCACGACCGCATGTTGCAGGTCCTGTACGGGCCTTTCTAGATACAGCTGCCCAGTCCAGCACATTCTCCATATCTCTCACCAACTGAAAACGTCCGGTCAATGGTGGCAGAGCAACTGGCTCGTCACAATACGCCAGTTACTACTCTTGATGAACTGTGGTATCGTGTTGAAGCTGCATGGGCAGCTGTACCTGTACATGCCATCCAAGCTCTGTTCGACTCAGTGCCCAGGCGTATCAAGGCAATTATTTCATCCAGAGGTGGGTATTGATTTCTCACGATCTATGCACACAAATTGCGTGAAAGTGTAATCACATCTCACTTCTAGTATAATATACACTCTTGGAAATTGAAATAAGAACACCGTGAATTCATTGTCCCAGGAAGGGGAAACTTTATTGACACATTCCTGGGGTCAGATACATCACATGATCACACTGACAGAACCACAGGCACATAGACACAGGCCACAGAGCTTGCACAATGTCGGCACTAGAACAGTGTATATCCACCTTTCGCAGCAATGCAGGCTGCTATTCTCCCATGGAGACGATCGTAGAGATGCTGTATGTAGTCCTGTCGAACGGCTTGCCATGCCATTTCCACCTGGCGCCTCAGTTGGAGCAGCGCTCGTGCTGGACGTGCAGACCGCGTGAGACGACGCTTCATCCAGTCCCAAACATGCTCAATGGGGGACAGATCCGGTGATCTTGCTGGCCAGGGTTGTTGACTCACACCTTCTAGAGCACGTTGGGTGTTACAGGATACATGCGGACGTGCATTGTCCTGTTGGAACAGCAAGTTCCCTTGCCGGTCTAGGAATGGTAGAACGATGGGTTCGATGACGGTTTGGATGTACCGTGCACTATTCAGTGTCCCCTCGACAATCACCAGAGGTGTACGACCAGTGTAGGAGATCGCTCCCCACACCATGATGCCGGGTGTTGGCCCTGTGTGCCTCGGTCGTATGCAGTCCTGATTGTGGCGCTCACCTGCACGGCGCCAAACACGCATACGACCATCATTGGCACCAAGGCAGAAGCGACTCTCATCGCTGAAGACGACATGTCTCCATTCGTCCCTCCATTCACGCCTGTCGCGACACCACTGGAGGCGGGCTGCACGATGTTGGGGCGTAAGCGGAAGACGGCCTAACGGTGTGCGGAACCGTAGTCCAGCTTCATGGAGACGGTTGCGAATGGTCCTCGCCGATACCCCAGGAGCAACAGTGTCCCTAATTTGCTGGGAAGTGGCGGTGCGGTCCCCTACGGCACTGCGTAGGATCCTACGGTCTTGGCGTGCATCGGTGCGTCGGTGCAGTCCGGTCCCAGGTCGACGGGCACGTGCACCTTCCGCCGACCACTGGCGACAACATCGATGTACTGTGGAGACCTCACGCCCCACGTGTTGAGCAATTCGGCGGTACGTCCACCCGGCCTCCCGCATGCCCACTATACGCCCTCGCTCGAAGTCCGTCAACTGCACATACAGTTCACGTCCACGCTGTCGCGGCATGCTACCAGTGTTAAAGACCGCGATGGAGCTCCGTATGCCACGGCAAACTGGCTGACACTGACGGCGGCGGTGCACAAATGCTGCGCAGCTAGCGCCATTCGACGGCCAACACCGCTGTTCCTGGTGTGTCCGCTGTGCCGTGCGTGTGATCATTGCTTGTACAGCCCTCTCGCAGTGTCCGAAGCCAGTATGGTGGGTCTGACACACCGGTGTCAATGTGTTCTTTTTTCCATTTCCAGGAGTGTATTTGTCCAATGATTACCCGTTTGTCATCTGCAATTTTAATGGCCAGTAGTGTAGATGTGTCACAAGCAAAGGGCGACATGCCATGTAATCAATCAGTGTATCTATTCCGATAGAAGTGAAGTAATACAGTGAATGCTCTATAGTCGCTGGTCTTGACGCTTTTGTAGAACTGGCAGAACAGGGACGCGACTAGTGGGCGCTGCGCTTTTGTGCTCTTCTCTTAGAGGCTGCATTGTCAGCCTGGAGAGGGGTCAGTCAGTGTGCAGTTCGTTGAAGTCTTCTTCACAGCCCACTCTAGTTTCAGACTTAATGCTGGAACTTATGTGAGCTACCTGGATTTTGTGTTATGCACACACCTATACCACAATCCTTGCAGCTATGTAGCCTTACCTTACGACAAATCCACTGAATGAAAAACTATATCTTGGAAGACTGTTTTGGTCGCCAGCTCTGAAGGAGCATTTTAAACACATTCTTTCAGTTTCTGTTTTTGAATGTGCCAGAAGTAAATTTACGTTAATGACTTCGCTGGCAACATTTTTATTTGGAAACAAGATGGAAGGAGACTGAGATATTCATATGTGGCCCAATGGCTGCTATCTTTGCTAAAGCAAATTTAAAATTTTAAATGTCATAAAATGGTTCTTAAGACTGACATATTAAAGCAACCACACTTGTTATCTTTTCGGAATGAGAGCATACAGTTATTCTATGAAATTACGTTTATACAAGACTCAATGATTGATAACAACAAAATTAATTAAATACAGTGTTTTGACCATGTGGCATGACACCATAATTTACATTTCACAAAATGGACAGGGAACTTTGCATTGGTATATGACTATGATTCAACAAATACTTTTGACAAAACTGTATTAAAACTTTGCTTGATAAACTGCAAAATATGGTTAATAAGAAAATGTTTTGCCTCATTGGTTGCAGTCGAATCAGTGTTGAATTTGTTGCGTGCTGTATAAAAATTTGGACACGTCCTTCACGTCGCTAATGATGGACTCAGTTTATAACTACCATGTTAACTTGCTGTATCGTTAGTTCCATACCCCATCACATAAATACAGTTGGGTATTCCTGGTTTCCGGCACAAAATAAATTGGAGACGACATCATTCACTATAAGCCATTATCACACCAAATATTATGCAGTTTCACATCGCCAGAGCTGGCACGCCACGATACGTACACTGCCAAGGCTTAATTGCAACAGATCCTGGGTTTCCATTCTTTTTTTCCCTTGTGCTGCACGCGCCAAGCTCGTCCAAAAGACTGGCTGTCGAAAACCGTTTGTGGATTCCCTACATTTATGATTTCAATTTGTTTAAATGACTTATATCTTCTGATCTCTTAGAATACTGCAGTCAGTACATTTATAAATTATTTCTTGGTCATATTTTATTTTCTATACAATTTTTAACATTTTCACAAAATACACTCTCCTTCCAACGAACATTTATCACAGAAATAATACTTTTACATTTTCACATTGCTGAAGAGGTTTCCTTAAAATTAAGCTTTAGGATACGATCAACAATATTACTGAGTCAATTTTTATATGATACCGTTTAAATATAAAAGAATTAGGCATTTCAATTTGAATTTAACAGTAGCATCACACAGACCATCGCAATCTACCTGCGCGGAAATTAATATAGACAGTACACCATTCCTATTCTACACAAAGACAACACTCTCATTGATACTGCATTCAGAGTGCATGTGTCTGACTAGCAATCACTCCTCAGGTGACGCGGCTATCACCTAGGTTTACATATATATATATGAATGTATGTTCAACATTTCTTGTTAAACCACTGGACCGAATACTCCCACACTTTGTAGGCATATCACTTACTGCTTGTAAATCGTCGCTGTGGGTGTAAGAAACACCTACCTATCAAGGGGAGCGTTGGGTTGAAAAGCAGTGCAGACAGTCGCACTTGAATGCCCATAATGTAGTCATTCAATATTTGGGAATGATAGCACGAACTCCACACATAGTTTCAGACCTTTACGAACCTTTTTCTCGCTGAAGACCCTAGCAAAATGATGAAAGTATGAAAGTTTATTGCTTACAGCATTTTTGCTATTCGTATAGTAAATGCATTGCGTGAAGCACGACGCTTTAATTTATTACTTATTTAATACTAACTGTATTTGTGGCACTGTTCACAGACAGCATTCACAAACACGACTGAATGTACCAGAAAAATTATATCATTGTACGGCATATAGTTTAGGAAATATGACGCCATAAACATTGAGATATGTGAAAACCTGCTACATCATGCAAGACGTTTAAATTTGTTACTATGTTTCTATTAACCTTACTCGCAACATATTTGCAGACAATACCCACATCTGCCGCTGAATGGACCAAATCGTTGTACAACACATAGTTCAGGAGATACAACGCCATAAACATTGACTTGCGTGAAAATGAAACTGAAGTGAGAAATTCAAAAGAGGTACATGTGGAGTATGTGTACAAATACTTGTGAAATACATTAATTTGTGTAAAATATATTTCACATGTGTGGAAACAGACAAAGCTACAGGTAAAACGTGAGGGGTCCTGCCCACTTTCCTCCTAAAGGGTGCCTAGAGGACGCTGCTCTTTCTCGGATACTTATACTACAATTCAAGCAAATTACATTATTTATTACACTAAGGTATATAGACGTCCGCCCCCGGTAGCTGAGTGATCAGCGCTACAGAATGTCAATCCTAAGGGCCTGAGTTCGATTCCCGGCTGGGACGGAGATTTTCTCTGCACAAGGACTGGGTGTTGTGTTGTCCTAATCATCATCATTTCATCTCCATAGACGCGCAAGTCGCCGAAGTGGCGTCAAATCGAAAGCCTTGTAACCGGAGAACGATATACACGACGGGACACACTAGTCACATGACATTTACATTAGTTAGATTGACAATACTTAACTTTGGTTTGCAACGTCATGTCGCAAGGTCTTGGCGACATGCAAATAATAATTGTCTTTCCCTATACAGAATGTACATGCAAGTAACGGATATGGGTCACAAGTAAGAGCTCGTCTAGTCAAGGTCTACTTGTGTCCGTCTTCTACCGACTGACCGAGGCTGGCAGGAGCGATGCTTGTATTCTCTTTTCGTATAGAGGCCGCTCCTGTCGAGGTGCGGTCCTAGTCAGAGTACTATTGGCTGACGTCGCCTCACAGCCTTCTCTGATGTCGCATTCTTTTTCTTCGTCCCAGCGCTTGTCGTTACGCCGGAACAAAAAGCCCATCCTGAGCACCTGGGATGATTGCAAGCGAATTTGGTACACACATTAGATAAGAAATACTCTAGGTGCAAGAACCACCAGCTTTCTATTGGAGTGACCATGATAACATGGGGAGAGAAGGGGGGAGGAGGGTATGGCTAGACAGCGAAAGGAAAGGAGGATATTGGCACAGACAGGGCGAAGGAGGAGATGGACAGAGAGAGGGGGTTGTGGAAGTGGACAGACAGAGGGGAGAAGCGGGGATGGTTAGAGAAAGGAAAGAGTTGGACAGAGAAAGATGGACGAAGAGCTAGGCAGAGGGAGACTGAAGGAGGATATGAACAGCCAGAGAGGATGAGGAAATGGACGAGAAAGGAAAGTAGAGGAGATGAATAGCGGGAGTGTGGAGGAGGAGATGGCGAAGAGGAGATGGTATTAGAGGTAGGAGATGGCGAGAGGGGGATGAGCAGAAACAAAGATAGGGAAGAGGAGGAAATGGACAGAGAGAAAGAGAAAGGAGATATGAATTAACAGAAGACTGGAACTCAGGCAACACTGGGTATTCAGCTAAATGCTTAAAAAATTGCTCTATTCCTTCAAGCTGTTGGTGCTGTGGCACCTGGGTTGGCAAGCTATGGGCTAAAACATTTACTTGCGACTACGTAAACCTACTAGTAAGACGAGAAAAATATGTGACCATCAGCAAGGAGCTTAGCCATTCCGTTAAGGATCACAAGCTTAGCAGCCAGTAGGATGTGAACACACACGTTCAAGTCTCATACATAGTTCAAACTGGGGTGCACGATGTCAAGTGCACTTTTTTCAGTTGCCATGTATTTGCTGATGGGGAAATTCGCTACTATATGCAGAGATATCATGGCTGGAGAAATACACGTAGTCTTAGAAGTCTACATCTTCAGTTTACAAACTTTTGTAAACAGTCCGAGTGGCATTGAGATTATTCACCTAAGAAATAAATTACTCGACTGTGCTGTTGTACTATCTCTCAATACACAAAACAGAGCTAAGGTGGATTAATGCAAGGCAAATCGAGTGTACACTAAAGAATAACGGAACAGAGCGAAGAATTTGGCGTCTTAAAATTGGACACTAGTACTCAATTCGTTAACAGCAGTAGCATGTAATATCAGTGAGCACGCTGTCATGTATAGAATAGGGAAGTTCGACCGAAGACAGATTGTGATGCATGCCTCAAGAAATTTTGCACTCATTCAGAGGTCTGACCGTATAAACAGTCGTTTGTAGGAGCACACATACATTGTAAAATGAAAATTTCTTCTTGAATTTAGGTTTTTTTTCTATATCTCTCCCATTCATCCATAAATATGGTTCAAATAGTAGTTTGTGTGCAGAAAACTCTGCTTTTATTACATTCAAACAGAGCAGAACACTAATATTCAAGTCTATAGCTAAACACATACATATGTATATATGTACATATTTATTCATTTGTCTGTTAACTCATTAAAACACAATACTTTTTGTTTGGCTACCCATACTGTACTTGACAAACTGTGCTGCTTTACAACACTTTATTCTTTCAAAAATACACAGTGTGCAAATTTGGATGAAGCTAACTTGAGTTCAGCATCATTGTTTCCGTTGACGATGGATGATGTATTGTTAAATATATTAATGATTGTATGAACTGAACCATACCCTGTTATCAGACCGTGGATGTAATTCAGCTTGTTCTGCAGACAGTTCCATTTCATCTCAGTGAACTGAACCATCATACCACTCTTGACATTTTCAGTGTCTATGGTCACATCTCAGTCGGTATCAGCTACTAAATGTCAACTCGCTTCAACTACTATAAGGAAGGCAATAAGCAGTGCTAAACAGCATCCTAAAAGATCTAGCTGTATGGCCTAACGGCAGTATCTTATAAACATATATACAACCCCTCCCTGTTTTCAGCGGACATGGTGACATGGTGATTGTGATGGCGTTGGTGCTGGTAACCACTCGGCTGCATGGGAGGCGATAGCTGAAGTACGACAGTGGTCAGTCTTGAAGTGTATCGATTTTAGACATGGTGCCAATGTGTAGGGCAAGCGACCACTTGTTCAAAGATTAAGCTGAAACAAGATGCCACGCCAGTTGTGTGGATGTATTAGCACAAGTACCAATCTCACATCTTTTTAATTCTCCATCAGCATGCTTGCGTTTTTGAGTCCACCGCCCTTTTCAACTGGGCAAAACTAGGATTCTTCTGCCTTCTTGGATTTTTCTTATTTCCTATCAGGACAAGTACACCCTCTTGGACTTTGTCATTTTCACTTGGCACAACTGAGCTACCTCTACCACAGAGGACTGTTTTTTTTTAATTTCTCATCATTTTAATTTAGCACATCTAAACAAGTCCTGCCATCTTGGATTGTGGTGTCAGAGGAGTGGCGAACCAAGGGAAACTCAGCATCCATCCGAAAATATGTCACACTCAGTGTTCAGGACTCTATTGGGATAAGTAATTGAGTCTGATCATCTTCTTGGGATTCTCCCGTGACCAACAGGGGCCAACTCGTGTTTATCAGTTGCATTTGCCCTCCGGGTCACTTTCTGGTCTACACAACACAGCTGTATTCCACAGACACTAGACTGGATGAATAGTCAAGAACTTGTAATTCATTCAAGTTCTGTACTTATCATTATGCAATATGTTTGTGTTACTAGGTAATAAAACTACAAAACAACACTAACGTCGATTTTGACCATTATTGTAAAGCTACTTCACTGTGAAGTAGAAAAAGTTGCTCAACCGAACGTTCTTTAGTTCAGTACTAAGCTCCTCCTCATCATCATTAAGACAGTCAAGACACGCTGTCAGTGTTTCTGAATGCATGAGTATCCATGTGTCTCATATCTGTCCAAACATAAAGCATTTAAAGTTTTGATAGAAATTGTGTTTAGCCCCAGTGCAACATTCATGGGTTTGGAAAGTAAAGACAAATGTCATACATATTATGAATCACGAGTGAAATTGCCAAATTTTCTTCATGAGGTCTCTGGACAATGACTTACAACAAGCATATGTTATAATTTTTGTGATACACTTTGGTATTCTGAAAGTAATATTCCTGAATATTAAGTTTCCTGAGATATGTTTCTGTAAATCTTTAGTGAAGAAAAATGAATACAACAAAACAATTTCTTCATGTTTAAATCCACGTTAGCTGAAATTATGCGTACTGCCAATGTAACTAATGCCAAAGCATCATTTATACCACAGTGTTGGGCTTTCGGGGGTTAAGGCTGTCGCCTGTCTAAGGTCCAAATATTAAGCCCCATTTACTTTTTGTATTACATTACTTTGGCAGATTATTTTTGTGTCCTGACGATTTAGATAATAAATACAGGGTTTTGTGTACCTGGTACTGTCAAAATTAAAGGCACTCCAGTTGCCTTGAAGCACACATTCTTGTTCTCAATTATTCCATAACCAGCCGGTCGATGTGGCCGAGCGGTTCTAGGCGATTCAGTCGAACCGCGCGACCGCTACGGTCGCAGGTTCGAATCCTGCATCGGGCATGGAGCTGTATGATGTCCTTAGGTTAGTTTGGCTTAAGTAGTCCTAAGTTCTGATTACCTCAGATGTTAAGTCCCATGGTGCTCAGAGCCATTTGAACCATTTGCACCAAAAACTACCTTTCCAGAAAAAGGACTAGTGGGCTTTTTTAATATTCCTATATTTGTGCCAGTTGTAGAAAATGTTAAAATTTGCATCTTCTCACAACAAAAGTGGGATGTCAGTTCCGTATATCAGCAACAACAGAAGAGTCTAAACAAAGCCATATGATACATCGTGTCTGATTACTCAAAATACTGAGCACCTGTCGCTATGTGGTTCGAAGTGGAACTGATATGCGTCTTTGAGCCATTCAGATAAGGCAGATAAGATATATGGACCCGTTGCGTCTATAACTCGACAATATTTCAAGTTTTATGTGAGAACGTCATGATTCACCTAATTTAAAGTACCAGCTAGTTTACAAAATTCAATGATAATAATATATGATGTATTGAATACAGTATATCATATGTTGAACGCTAATATGCCTGTTAAGTTGATAATCCTTTTCGAAATCCACATAGTTTGCTACTGAGAGTATTCTCCTGCGTTAAGTGCTCACAATTTGTCGTATTTGATCTTCTCGAAATTTTTTTTTAAATGCAAGTAGGAAGGAGACTGCTGTGCGGATGCAGACGATGAGTCGCGAAGGACGAGAAATTATTTAGACGATAGAGGTTTCGTAATGTACAAATGTGAAAAAAATGACGTGCTGTGTATTAGTTCAGAGGAACAGAGGGTTGTATTCGAGTCAGCTCTTTTTGCAGCTGTGTGTAAGCTATTCCAGACACTGGACGCAGATTCGTGAGAGAGATTTGTTCCTAGGTTCCTCGGGCTGCATTACGACCGGCGACCGAGAGGCCGCCATTAGGCGCGCCATTGCGGCTTGTTAACGGTCCGCGGGGCTTTGCAGTGCGGCGGCCAGCTGTCGGCCCCCGAAGCCAGTCCTGCTCCTCGCTTCGCTACGCCCCTACCCACCACTCCTCGCCCTAACCGAATTTGCGCCGCGCTCGGCATAAATCCGGACTCGCCGGGCCGTTCGCTAACGCCGCCCTTCCACGCGCCATTCCTGGACCGAATTCCATTCAATTGTTATTCCGTTACATCGGCCGCTCGCACAAACAGTTGACTGGCGCCTGCGCAGTAGCCGCGTTCGGTGCTCAATCAGCAGCTCCTCGCTCACGTACTGTTTTCATTTGCCCAATCAGAAATTTTGGAACGGTTAAATTACTGTATCTTTGTTTCGAACTACAACAGTGGGAGCTGCTGTGTAGGAGCACAAAAACCCGTGAATACCCACACTTGTGGCAATTCCTGCATTTATTGGTCACTTTTCTTTGAATACTGTTGAATGTAACATAGATGAGGTAATCTGAAATATACGGCACTAAATATCCCGCGCCATGCTACGTTTCTAATCTTCTAGACTATGTGAAACTTGGCATGAGGCCTGCGAACACATTTATCACTTGTGCACGTTTTACGGAGCTTTTGCGCTACGCAACTAGCGTCGGCCGCCCTTTTCCGCTGTTAGGACTGTTGATATTTTTAGAAAAATCTGGAATCCGATATAAGGATATTTTTTTAAAAATTATTACTGGCCCTCGTTATTAAGAAAAAATATATCGATATACCGATGGAAAAGATATCGACGTACTGGCCTAAAATATTCCAGCAGCACATTGTACATAAACTGCCGTTTTTCGAGCTGGCTTTTTAAATATCGATTTGTTATTAGATATGCTGTACATCAACAAGTGAGCAGCTTGCTTAACGACCTTAGAGTAAGAACTGAAAGGAAAACGGCGCACGTTCACGCTTGGCGATAACCGCTTTACTAACGATGGCTGGTTCAAATTGGCTCTGAGCACTATGGGACTTAACACCTGAGATCATCAGTCCCCTAGAACTTAGAACTAATTAAACCTAACTAATCGAAGGACATCACACACATCCATGCCCGATGCAGGATTAGAACCTGCGACCGTTGCGGTCGTGCGGTTCCAGACTGAAGCGCCTAGAACCGCTCGGTGCTACCGATGGTAACTGCACGCAAGTGGCACAATGAAAGGTGTCCGACGCGTTTGACTTTCGGTTTAGTCCTACGTATATCTCGCGAAGAGACCATGAGGATAAAATCAGAGAGATTAGAGCCCACACAGAAGCATACTGACAATCCTTCTTTCCACGTACAATACGAGACTGGAATAGAAGGGAGAACCGATAGAGGTACTCAGGGTACCCTCCGCCACACACCGCCAGGTGGCTTGCGGAGTATGGATGTAGATGTAGATGTAGATCGAATTCGTCTGGAAGATTTCATGTCACCTTCCCTCTTTTTTCATTTCTGAAACGCCAGCAAATTAGCAGTTGCTGTGTTAAAATTGCTTGGTGAAGTTCAACGTTGCAGTTTCTGTTGGCAGCAACAATTACGTCAGCGTTTCCGCATTTCCGCTGTCCGCAGAGAAGACCATTTAGTTTTTTATTCATAATTTTCAAGAACTGTTTTTATTTAAAAAGGCGATGTTAAGAAATAGCACATTAGTTCCCTTAAGAACTGTTTTTCAACACAATGGTGCCCGATTTCATCACACCGGAAATCTTGTTATTACATTCACATTCCCCCCCCCCTCCCCCCCCCTCCCCCCCCCAGTGCAGTCGGACTACTTCCTTGTACCACCTACACTTGTTTCCCACAGTCAAATAGATAGACTGGAGATGATGAAAGCTCAAACAGTAGCAAGACTCCTTCGCACATTGCAAGGAAAATTATGTTCTACTACAATTTCAAAAGAACGATTACAAATATTTACTGAAAATTGGGAAAAAAATTAAAAAAAAATATCGGCACTCTAAAGTATCATTCCGATATCGATATACCAATAAGAGAAATATCGCCGAAATTTATCGATAATTTATGTACAGCCATATCCGCAATAGCGCATTTGTCCAACCGCGATCTAGACTATAGCTAAATTCATCATAAACTTTACACATTATTCTGATTTTGCAGAAGTTATGCAAACTGTTATTCTGCTCCACACGTCAGGAGGTAAAGGGGAGATGAGCTCACTTTCCTTTACATATCCCCACAAGAAAAAAAACAGTATGGATTCATGTCTGGCGATTTTGGAGACCAAGAGTGCAGGGCTGTGTCTCGTAGTCCCGTACGCCCCATCCAACGTTGAGACAGAGTGTCACTGAGAAACTAACGTACACTGTTGTGCCAGTGTGGTGGTGCTCCAACCTATTGGAAATTGAAGTCATCAGGGTCCTCTTGAGGTTGTGCAAAAAAAGCCATTTCTGCAGCATTTTAAGATACCTCAAAGCTGGATAGGACGCAAGCGATCCCGAGAAACCGCCCTGCATTGTTGGTCTCCAAGATCGTCAGACATTACCCCATGCGGTTTTTTTCTTGTTGAGGTACGTGTAGCAAAGGATGAACAGAAGGATGTTCATCTCTCATTTACCGCGTGATATAGAAGTGAGCAACAGAATAACAGCGGCCATAACTTCTGTGGAAGCAGATAACAGAATAAATCAGTTATTACTGATTTCTCCGTCTTAAGCTTATTGCAATTTAAGTAAAGAGAGTATTATAGTAGACTAGTTTCAGTTTCATTTTAAAGTATCTTCTGTGTTTTTCGGTGTTTCTGCCTCTTGTTTACATACTCTCCAAAGCAATGCTTCTGCCCCCTTTGTTAGCATAGGTCGATGTCGAACGAATTATTTTGCATATACACTTGGCAGTTTTTACCTTTCCGCACTTTTTCTCGCGTTCATTTGCGTTATTTACGCTCCAGATCACATTTGGAAACCGAGCTGAAATTATGTGTGTTCTGACTCAGCACATGATTACAGTGTTTATGTCGGCTTGTTTTCGTTCGTTTCCTTCGTTACATAAAAACAACCGAACTGACATGAACATTGTAATACTGTGCTGAGTGAGAACACACATAACTTAAGCTCAGTTTCCAAATGTGAGGTGAAGTGTAAATAGCGTAAATGCGGTGTAAGAAAAAGTTCAGAAAGGTAAAACTGCCAAGTCTATATGCGAATGAAGGTCGTTCGACATCTTCCTCTGCTAACAAAGAGGGGGGGGGGGGGGGGCATTGGCTGGACCAGTGGTTTGGGGAACATGTAAACAAGAGGCAGAAACACCGAAAAACACAGAAGAAGTTTTATAAGTACAATTGAAACGAGTCTGGTGTAAAATTGTCTTTAACGAAATTGCAGGAAACTTAAGACGGAGAAACCAGCAGTAACTGATTTAAACAACTGCTGCGGAAGGTATCATGCAGACAAAAGGAACATTGTGTAAAGTTTATGACGAATTTACTACCGTCTAAATGTCTTTCGTGGTGCTGCTGGTGGACAGAGAACATCTGCAACGGCAAAGTTCAAATTTCAAGATTTTGTGAGTATTTTGAAATGTATCCTATGTCTGTAGTATGTTTTTAACATTAAATATACAGTTTTGAAATCAGGTCATTCTTTTTGAAACACCCTGTGATATTTTAGAGATATCTCAATTAAAAACTAAGATCAACTTAATGGAGCTGGGGTTCACAACTATGTAAAGTTTTTTAAATGATGTGGTGTTTGACATGATACAGACGATGGTGGTATTGGATTGTGTTCCTGATTGTGAATATGTTTTTGACACCCAATTTATCTCGTGTCCATGATATGGGGTAGAGTAAATAATTCCGTATGTGTTTTCGTCTCATACAAGACAGAAGGTGGTTTCGTCGCATAGTGTACTGTGGAGTCACATACTTTTGTTTCCTGTTACGAGCCTACGTGTGAGCTGTTCAGTTTAAATGTTTTGTTAATATAGTGTTCACAATCTACTTTACTTTAATTCTTATCCATCTTTCGTATTTTCTCCCGTTACTAGAGGACTCCGTGCTTTTGACAGAAATGACACTCATCTCATCACGGAATGAGTACTTGCTTGTGCTTCGAATGGTGTTGCCGCTCTCCAGTGAATACGCTCTGTATTTTTAGTCACTAACGCGTTCTTCCTTGCAAATGCTAAAACTGTAATAATAGTTGCGCAGATGTGTTCACACACTGTTAACGGGTACTAGAAACAACAAATTTTAGCACAAAACATTGTACTACATTTGTCTTTTCAGTTCAATTAAAATTTAAAAGTAAATAATACCCACGACCATGTTTTCATAATTAGATCAACTAGCGAATTTCGTAAAACTGCACTTCGATGTTGAATATTTTTGCTGCAGAGCTGTACCTGACACAATAACTGATATTTCTATTACTAATCCCTCGAAGCGCAGTTGACAGATGGAAGCAACACCATTCGAAGCAAAACCATATACTCATTCCACGACAAGGTGTAATAAATTTAATTACCAATTTTGTCATAAAATGGTGTTCTGCATTACGTGCGAGAAAGTACAATATAGGGATATAAACAAGTAGGATATGAGCAATACACATACAAGACATTTAAATCAAGCAGTGTTGTGATTGATAGGCAGGATCAAATATCCCCAGATCGTGATGCGGTGAAACCAACTTCTGTTTATGTGGCACAGAAAAAAGGTATGATTTACTCCACCCGGTACTACAGATGCGAACAAAAATCAAGCAGAATACGGGCAATACATTCATAATGCAATTCAAAGAGTGTGGGACACACAAGAAGTCATAAGCAGGAACACGGGGCGATGAAACCAGTTTGTTTACTACAAAACGAAAACGAACATGGAAGACTTTAAATCAGCCAATAAGAAACCGAGATGATGCATTAATAAACTTCCAACACTCCAAATGGACTGGCAACGAACCAAGTTCATGCTACTGGAAGTCCCGAGTTTGAACAGTCTCCACCCCCCCTTCCTTACCTAACTTACCTAAGGAGGGATTTCTTCACTCTTCCGCCCTTGCCGTTCGTCCACACGGTAGCACTGTCCACGACTGCACTGACACTTCGCGCGCCCACTGCAGCAGCGAGCAGACACCGCCAGCCTTGGCACCATTTAGCAAGCGGAGTAGGACCTGAACTGCTCTACACAATCACGGCACAAAGACTAAAGTACTAACTTTCTGTGGGACAACTCTCTCCAGTGAACATCCATCACAGAGATTCTTAGTCAGTGTTTTAGGTTATTTTACAATTTTCCCAAACTATACCGTTCAGTTGTATTACACTGAAATGAAAACTACATGTTTCACTTATAACTAAATCTCAGAGCCCCTCTGCCCAGTATCTACGAAATACAATAAGTACAATGTCAACTGGAATAAATAAGACATAAAAACTAGTCGCTATGTGCAAACTGTACGACAGTAAGAGAAACATAAATTGGAGAAACAGAAACTGAGTGACTTTGGAATGTCTGTAACGACCTCGTCACACACATCTGCATTTCAAGCGTCATCAATTTTTCTCCTTTACGGAATCTCTTGGAAAGCGTACTTAGTCACTGTTTTTGCCACGGTGTGATTTCTACATTCACCTCATTCACAGATGTTTGTAGAGTTGTTGGTAAAGACTGTATTCAACAAATGAAAAAATAAACAAACAAAATCTTGATATTTCCTGAAGGAAGGTTGGAATTTATAGTGCTTCCCATATCAAGGTTCAAATTAATCCACGGCTTTCGAACCGGTCGCTAACTTGAGAACTAAAAATCGAAATGGCTGTGTAGGATTTAAATGTTGTTCACCAGACATGTGTTCTATGCCACCCAACTTGGTATATTTAATTTCATATTCACTGAATTTCATATTCACTGAAGTTCTGTTCCACCCTGAATTTCTTTTTAATCTCCAGCCCCAAACCTCCACCCATCCATCATCCCCCTCCCCCCCCCCCCCCCCCCCCCACTTCCCCACCTTTGCTCACGCCAAAGGAATACACAAAAGAGGAATATTCAGCAACCATCAGCACCCATTGCTGCCTGGGATCACTTTCAAATTTCTGCATGACAGCAAAAATTTCGTCGCGCAGCGCGCCAAACTGGTACGACCACATTCGATGGGAATACAGCCAAATAAAATTGATACGGTTTGAAAGGTCCGAGGATGTCAGCAGTATCAAACGTTGTCAAGAATGTTTTGCTGTTGCTCACTGCACTGCGAAGTGTCATTTTCGACAGCGAAGTGTGAATCAGCACCCAAGGGAAAATGCTGGTTTCAATGACGACCTTTATGCTGCTCCCTGCGGGCTTTTTGTGTCGCGTCTGAGCTGCGGAGTGAATTATTTTTTATTTTATTTTATTTTTTTAATCTTTATTTATATTTATGGTTGCTTATTAATGAATGTTCTCCATCACTATACAACACATCTAGAAATTCTACTGCCACCACATATTATTAGTTGATAATCATTAGCAGTTCTCTGTAAGATTGTATCAGCTTGCACGATGCTTGTTCTAAAGCTTTCCGCTGGCGGAACAAATCAGTTAAGAAAAGCAAGTTCCTCCAGCGAGTTCACATTGAGGACATAGTGTTGGACCATGTGGCAGATCTATCAGTGAACTGCCAATACAACTTACGAGTACATCAACCACTCCCGTAGGGACTATGTAAGATGAGTTGCCTATCGTAAGGTGCAAGACATATTTTCCAAGCTAGCTTCATTTTGACCACTCTTTATAAAGTAAATGATATGATGGATGTAGTTTGTAAGAATGTAAGGCTGATCGACAGTGACGCAGTTGTGTGTAGGAACTTGTTACCAAAGGCAGAGAAACAGGAACAGTGGATTGTGAAAATAATGGATCTAACACTAAACATAAACAAAAGTGGCATAATGTGCGTAAAGACGAGAAGAGATGAGATATTATTTGACTCTGCTATCGGCGATCAATCGCTAGAATTAGTCATTGTTTCCCGCAGTATCTAGAGGTTTAGTTTCTATGTGATTAAATGTGAAATATCGGTATGTGCTGATGGGAATTATTAAAACCTATAACCCACGCACGAAAGAGGTAGCATAGGAAAACACTGTTCAACCATTTCAGCACGTAGACCTAGGTCCCTTGGCAGACGGGAATAGATTCAAGATTATGCGACTTTATTTCCAAGCTAATAATTATCGTTATACGACAAATCCTCATAGAAGACATAGTTGATTCATGGCTTTTATCTTATTTGTATAACAGAAATTGATAACCGCATGTAGATTACGTAACAATAGGCACTCAGAATTTTTGGGCTGGACATGTATTCTACACTTGGTTATATTGTAAGTACTCTCTTGTTTCTGATGTTGCCAAATGATATTCCACTTGAATAGTCAGTTAATCGAATTTTGTCCATTGTGCATATGACGCATATAGGCGACTAAATGATGGCAGGGGAGAACTTTGTACCTTGGAACACTATCCTTACTTACGTATTTAACCATCCTGTAATACAAGTTTAACATATTTTCCTATTCCATTTTGAAATTATAGCAGTCACTTTATGTGTGCTGCTGCGTTTTTCCTGCAATTACAGTAATTACTAAGGAGGAGTAAGGTTTTTCCAAATCTGAAAAATTGTTCCAAAGTACAGCGCGTTTATATACCTAGAAACAAACGTTCTATTCAAATTCTAAAGAGGTGAAACTGAAAAAATGTTGTCAGTACTGTAGTAAATACTCTCTGTACTACATCATTACTCTACTAAAAACCAATAATAAGTCAGTGAAACCAAGTGAAGTATTATTATCAAAAATCAGTTACAAATTAAAAACTTTTGAAACAGAATCTATTGACAATGAACACAAATTTCCATTTTCGAGACAGGAAAAAGTGTTAATACATTGAAAAAATTCAGTTTCTTTGCAAATATCACGTTTTACTTGGTAGACGACCGTCCGTTCCAAAGTACAAGATGGTGCGCGGCTGGCGAAGAACAGTGTAATTGCCTATACGTTACATAACTAGTTATAAAATATGCAGAAATTAGTCACCATAAAATCTGTACCTGAAAAATTAAGAACACGCTCCTAATGGCTCTTCTATACAACACAGCGCTTAAATATTAGTACTTATAAAATTTAAAAACGCTGCCCAAATCACATCCTCGTGTCTCACAACAAAAACGGTAGGAAATACCGGAAACAGCTAATGGCGGTCTCAACCGAGCGTACGTTCATGTGATTTTATAAATAACTACATTCACACAGCGGCACGAAACATGACGTATCCCTGGGTACACTAGCCTCCAGTTAGAACACTCTCCCCTACTAACCCTCTAACTGAAAAGGCAGTTAAAGTGATACTTGAAAGCTACGAAAAGTGGATCAAGACAAACCGAGTATCATTAAATTTTGAAAAGAGGCAGTGTATGTAGTCCAGTAATTCCTACAGAACGTTTCAGGCAATAAAATATTCAAGAGGAGCTACACGATTTGTCACGAGATTGTTTAAGGCGTGTTTACACTGCAGTTTACAACCAAAAGGTTTGCAACTATTAGCTTTGTTTGCAACAATTTTGTTTCAGACATTTTGGTTTGAAACAAGAAAGTTGTAAACTAACTATGTCAGCACTGTTGTACATTTTAAAAGTTGCAAACCTTAAGTTTCATTGGTAGCGTTCAGTGTGTATTGAAGATCTGGAGAGTAGAGAACGTAATTGCTCCTGCAAGTGCTTGTTACATAAATATTTTGGCTACTCAAAGAGCACCCAAAAGATACTGGATAAAACCGTTGCTACGAGCAAGAGCTAAGTATAGTGACAGTGCACTATTAGAAGATCTAATCAAGGATGATGTGAAACCACTGTCAGGAGAATTGAGGACAGATGGGAGTCTTAAGAACTTTTTGAGAATGACATACATTGATTTTGAACATTTAATGCTTCAAGTAGGATCGAAAATTGCTGAAGCTGATTCCAATTGGCGATTTGCCCTACCCGTGATAGAGACACCGGTACTGACTCTACGGTTTTTAACCAGTTGTGATTCTTATGCAAACCTTAGTTATTTATTTAAAATCTCAAAAAGCGTCATTTCTAAGTTTGTCCCAGATGTGTGTGAGGCGTTGATAGATGTGCTCAAAGACAACATAAAAGTAAGTATGGTAGTTTGCTTATCATTTATTTAGCTTGTAAATATTACAGCCAATTTTGTGTTGTTGAATTACAAGATTTATATAGTTACAACATTGTATATCGTGTGTTTTGTTCAGTATACTCGATATTTTCCTGAAATAAAGTGTCCAGGATAGATACTGAATTATTGAAGTTTCGTCTAGTACGCTTGAAGGAATATGACTGCTTCAGATATCAATCAGAGTTGTCTGGAATGAGAGAAAATTTGACATTTCTAGATCAAACAGTGTCGCATTACTCCTTTGTTTTGCTAGAGCCACTTGCTGTGCATTTGTGCTTTGCCATAGTTCAGTGTCTACTCATTCACCAAATACATCAAATCCGGCTTTTGGTTTGATGCTCTTCCCTTAATTCCTGACGACAGTAAGGGCTTATTGGGCAACAAGGTTACACTTATAAATTATCTTGTTTGTTTGCTGTTTTGATTGACTTGGACTAAGTAGCTTAGATGATGTGCTTGGTCAACTCACAGTTTCCATATTAGTATCACTTTAGTCAGTAGTAACATGTTGGCCTCTGTTGTCATCTACATTCAGGTTTACTGGCGAACCTTCGGTTTCATTTATCGCACCTCCAACTTCAATATTCTGTAACCAAGACGGTTCAGTTGAAAACCGTAGGTTAAGAAGGCACAGTTGGTACATTATAAATAAGTTTTGGTTGGTTACCAACAATTAAACACATTGTAAACAGTTGTAAATAGATTTTAAAGCTACAAATAAATAGGATTTCTATGCTAAGTTTTTTAGATAATTGTGGAGTTCAAAAATACAATTTCCTATTTCAGATACCTTCATCAGAGGCAGAGTGGTTACACATATCAAATCCGTACAACCAGCAATGGAATTTCCCAAACTGCATTGGTAGTATGGGCGGAAAACACATCATCATACAAGCTCTAATAGATTCAGGAAACGATAACTCTAATTATAATGAATCTTTTGGCATTGTTTTCTTTGCTATTGTGTACTCACAGTGCTGTTTTACGCATGTGTCTGTTGGGTGCCAAGGATAGTTGTCTGACGGTGGAGTGTTTTAACATACCAACCTCAATATTCTTCTTATTGAATCCAAGTAGGGCATACCAAATCCCACTCCACCGTCTGGTAAATGAATGTCCGTGCCGTACGTGCTAATAGGGGATTACGCGTTTCCCTTCAGATCAAACATAATGAAACCATTTCGAGGATTACACAACAAGGGCAGTCCGAAAAGAATTCACAACTACCGCCATATCCGTAGGCACAGGGTAGTAGGAAACGTGTTCAGTATAGTATTGGTAGTGTTCAGCGTGCTATGAAAACCACTTCTGTTAGAGATACAACGTGTTGAAAAAGTTGTGTTAACATACACACACTCACATAATGTTTTATGAAATACTGCTGGACATCTCTGAAATCCTATACTCCACCTAGATCATTTGACCGTGAAGACACAGCGACAGGAACGTTAGTACAAGGGAATGGAGGGTGTCTGGAATGCTCACTGGTAAATTTATGCGATTAAAGCGTATCCCAAAGAAGTTGTCTGACCCGTCAGAGGGAATTCGCGAACAAGTCACTGCTTGCTTCAACAGCGCAGAAGTTGCCATCACATGGTAGAATGATCAGTGAGTAGGCCTGCTCTGAAGTAATTGCGAATCCATAATACTTTGTGCCTTTTTTAATACTGTCAACAATTTAATGTGAAACATAATTAAAAATCAATAATCATTTTATATATTTTCTTACCTCAGGAATACTATCACAAGTATTTGGGTCTGCACTTTCACAACAATGACGAAAAGTTGTATCTTTCAAAAACATCAAGTGATCGAGAACAAACCATTTCTTTTTTTATGGATCAGCTCCAGATCTACTCTTTGGCTTCTTCATCTCTCGCTTATATTTAATTGTTAAATTACGAATCTTGTTCTTATCTTCCAGTTTCGTAGTATTCATTTCATCAGCTATCTCGTGCCAAGCATCATGTTTCTTATTCTTATCTTTATAAAACCGACTAGTGGCGTCCCGAAGAGCTGGTCTTTCCCGGAACAAGTACGTTAATTTCACTACGCTGTCCTTCGACTAAACATCACTAAAACTTTGCAAATGTCCCGAGTTCGAGTCTCGGTCAGGTACACAGTTTTAATCTGCCAGGAAGTTTCATATCATCGCACACTCCGCTGCAGAGTGAAAATCTCATTCTGGAAACTTCATCACTTCTGCCTTCCTTCACACCACAACACTACACACACCATATTAACAAGTGGAGACTGCAGACGGACTGACAGACTAGACGGTGAGTGAGTAGTTGCAACAGCTGGCTACAACATCAGATGAACGTTGAGGGCAACGCGCAGCCAGAGAAAACAATTGCAACTGTTTTGTACACAATTTTGGTTTCAAAGAAAGTTCAAAGGAAGACTCAGTAATTTACCGATAATTAGTGTTAACACGAATCATGGTTTGAAACATGAGAATTTCCTTCGAAATTCGTTACGTTTGCAACAAATGTACAAGTCCTATTTTTAAAAATTTCAAACTTTATTCAAAAGGGTGTAAACGCGCCTTTAGTTAGCATGAGAGTGACGAAGAAATACTCAACATGCTGCAGTGGTAGACTTTGTAATACGGACGTTGCAGACCGTGGAGAGTCTTATCCACATAAAATTCCAAGATGACACGTTCCTGAATATGACGTTAATTTCTCCATCATGTCTCTTATAAAAACCAAGTCACTAAAATTAGATAAATTCGAGCTCATCCAGAAAGCAACCAACAAACTTTCTTGCAGCCTGCAGTGTAAAATTCGCGAATGTAATTGGGAGGAGGAATAGAAAAGGGAAGGTTCTAGGAGGAAGTACTGCAGTGTTAGATGTAAATAAAAGAGTCATACGGCATCGTAGGCAACAGAAGTGGAAACAAAGATAAATTCGACAAATCATCACTAATATTTGCGTAGTTGTTTGTTATGAAATATATTGGCTTGTGGCGTATATTTAGAAAGATTTTGCCACGAGAGGTTAGCGAGCAGAGATGGCCACTGAGCAGACACATAGAACAACGCGCCAAATGGTCACGTCGCGTGAGAACGGCCGGTCGAACAAGTGTCGTGTCTTATTGGAGCATAATGTGACAGTAGGGACTCACTAGCACACTGTTCGCCAAGAAGTAAATCTTTATTATTTATACTTACTGCTTCAATATTAACACATGGCTTCAACCGTGCTGATGATGTTACTTGCACTGAAAACTATTTCAATATCACTCGGTTAATCAGGAAACGCTGATTATATATCTGTGCATTCTCATGGTTCTTAGATCGTGTGGAGATATTTAATGTGTCTTTTGAGGTGCTCTAAAAATGATTACCATCTGGAAACTATGCCACTGGCACTCAGATTAGCCATCAGAATTTTTTCCTGGTTTGTTTCTTTTATAAATAGAAATAAAATCGAGTGGCATCCCAACAACTCGTAATTTCAATTTTAATAGCGCTGCATTCTTTCCTATTTGCCTTTCCTTTATGTTCTGTTTACTGCACGTACGTCAGAGCCAGCAAATCATTCATCCAAACATATTCAACTGGTTTTTCTGTATATTTCTTTATTAAATCCTTTCCTTTCTCTCAGGTGAACTTATTTCTGAATAATCTGAAGAACCTAGGAAATGGGAATAATCTGAAGAAGCTATAGGCGGTCTTCATAAGTTTGGGAAATAGTCATCAACAGTCCGCCTCTGTAGCGTTTCCGCCGACCACGAAGGGGCCCGATTTCGATTCCCGTCAGGGACTGGGTATTATGTGTCCATCATTATCATTTTCATCATCACTGACCCGAAAGTCGCCAAAGTGGCGTCAACTAAAAAGGACTTGCAATACGGCCGCCGAACTCCCCTGCATGCTGTCTCCCAGCGAACAATGCCATACGACCATTTCCATTTTTTCCAGTCATTAACCATCTGCTTTGTCAGATTTTCATATTTATTACCTTCACTTGATTTTATTTTATTTGGGTTGCTATCAGAATACAGTGCTCCTGAACTGAATAATACATCTACATAATTTGATAAATCTACACCATCAAACTTTTTATCCAAATCATCTATAGTAGTCTGTTTTTCAGTTAAAAGACGCATTAATCCATCAGTTCCTTCATGTGTCTTTATACAATTTGTTAATTTATTTCCATCATCAAATTTTACTAGATATTTGCCAAAATATTTAAAAGGTCTGGCAGGTTTCAATCCAAAAACTTTGTCTTCACTATGCTTAATATACTTTAACATTCTTTCACTAATAAAATTTGTCTTTTTAGCATCATCTAACGACTGCTGCCATGCGTTTCCTTTCTTTTTTAGACTGTCTCTTCAAAAGGTTTTGAATTTCTGTCTCACTTAATGTATAGTAATAATTACCAGGAAAATCATCAGACCAACCTTTTAATGGTTTAATTGGTGATAAACCTGCAAAATCTTCTATATGATGATGATGTGGAATCACCTATTTTTCAAATTATCTATTTTCTTAAGTCGCCTTCAAAACATTATCTCCTAATCGTTAAATTCCTTATTTCACTTGTTGGTTATCATCAATAGTTGGCTGATCTTCTTTTTTATCTTTTTCATGCTCTGTTCTTGGTTGTTTTTTCCAATGCTTGAATTGTGACTTCAGTTCTTCAGCTTTCTTTTTATTTTACTTAGTTTTTTTAACTAAAACTGGATCATATAATACAAATATTAAAGAAGAAAAAAATTAATTGAACATTTCTAACATTTGTGTTGAACATTTTAGGTTTATATTGAATGTTTATGCTTAACATTTACATTTATGTTTAATATTTTCATTTATGTTTAACATTTAAATTTATTTTGACGTTTATGTTGTTATGATATGTTATATTTTATTTCTGAACTTGCCTTCATTTGATTTTTTACTCATATCTAATGCAAAAAATCCAAACTAATCATTCCAACATTTACCACACATTTACTTAAGGTTATCAAACTTTAAATCACCTCCAATGCACTTGTGGTAAATGTGATTTTCTTCATGCTGGCGAAAATTATTTAAAAAATTGAGATTATCTTTGCATAACTGTTTAGTTATTTTTGAGCACGTTTGAGCTAAGTAAAAAACAGACTATTCGTTTATCTCTTCCTGTAGTAAAATACTCTCTAACTGTATCCTTATTTTCAAGATTGAAGTCATCAAATACCACTACTGAATGTTCTTGGCATTCATCAATTGCAATAATTTCATAAATATTTTCAATAAAATTAGCTCTTTTGTCTTTATACTTATGTTAAATTTTGCACACCTCTTTATAAATTCTTGATGGTTTGGTTGATCTAAGCTTTTCAAACAGACATACAAATGATTAATTTTATGTCAATTCAACCATCCTGGAGCTAGAAACCATTTGTCAATCATTAATGTAGTTTTTCCACAACCACTTGGTCCTATGATTGCACATCAAATAGAATTTGGCAAAACTTTTACAGGGATCCTTATTTTTGGTTCCCAACCAGTATTCATTTAATTAAATAAAAATTTTAATAGCAAAGGAGCAGAGTATTTCAACTGAGTCACAAGTCATCTGTGCTCAAGAAGAGATTGGCTGCACCTCTATGATACAGCTTTAGCAATGTTGCACTGCTTGGTTTTTATTCAACTTTGAAAATTACATTGATAGATAATAAACTATATTGTGATGGTGAAAGAATAGAAATTCCAACTGGTTAATATAAATTGAAAAATTTGGAAAGAATTATTAATTCAGATAAGCCTAATATTCACATTAAAGCAGATGAAATTTTAAACAGAGCTACTATTGCGAGTGATGTAAAAATTGTATATGAATATAAAAGATAGTATTGGAAGTGTGCTTGGTTCTAGTAACCAAACTGTTGAGGCTAATGAAAAGACTGTTGCTAACAATGCTTTAAAATTATTCCATTTGAATTAATAAATATACATTTTAATTTGGCTGGTGGGATCATTGTGAAGCATACTGATAATCTTCATCGAGAAACTAATATTATTCCCTCATTCAAACTTAATGGCAAATTTAGTGAACCAGTAATTCACAAACACATTATCCCTTAAATATTCCTATTTTTGATCGTATTCAAAATGTAGAAGAAACTGTAACTGATGAAAATGATATTCTGATTGCCTTCAATGGAGCTACTGTAACAGTAGTTTTAGAAATGTCTTAGTACATTTTTTCCTAATTAATCCCGAGTTCGAGTCTTGGTCGGGCACACAGATTCATATCAGCGCACACTCCACTGCAGAGTGAAAATATCATTCTATGAACACTAACCTAACATAAATATTGGTGATGGATGACTTCATCCTCATCATGCTCAATTATATATGAATTTCATTGTTATTGGAGGTGATGGCACAGATTATCCAAATTATGATAGAAAATCCAATAAAAAATTAATCGATAATTATGTGGCGAAACGTTTGGTTTTATAACCGTAGAGATGGGAAATAATGTTATGTCTAGAGTAGAGCATACTTTTATTGCCTCATCAGTTTTACTGCATTTGACTCCCTCTCTTGCTGATGAAGTAGGAAGGGCATATTCTTAAAAATGGAAAAATGAAGACCAAGAAAAATGAAGTCTTTTATCCATTAGAATGGTTGATGAATTTTTTTCAAGATTATAAGGAAGTTATGAGGGAGGGTGGTTTACTACTATGTTTTACACGGTCATCAAGGGCTGGAGATTCCATTCTTCGATCGTCTGATTATAATGACACTGGAATTGAGTTAAGTGACACTCTTCCAAAGAAGGTAAAATTATTGTAGAATCCATGGAAATTCATGTATCAATTGTTAAATATGAGCCAGATTACGAGTTAAAACGAAGGGAAACTATTCAGAAAAATCCGAAATATTCGAAATCTTTTAATGAACTACAAATTGTAGAAGTTGCTGGATTGAGTGGTCAGAATAATTTTGAAATAGATATCAGGATAACTATAACTGAGTAGTATTTGATATGTCATATTTTATATTTGTTACATTTCAGAACTATCGTAAAAATGATGTAGTCGACTCTATATTATTCGATCACGTTAACCTACAGACTATACACTACTGGCCATTAAAATTGCTACACCACGAAGATGACGTGCTACAGATGCGAAATGTAACCGACAGGAAGACGATGCTGTGATGTGCAAATGATTAACTTTTCAGAGCATTCACACAAGTTTGGCGCCGGTGGCGACAAATACAACGTGCTGACATGAGGATACTTTCCAACCGATTTCTCATAGACAAACAGTAGTTGACCGGCGTTGCCTGTGAAACATTGTGTAAGAAGGGCAAAAGCGTACCTTAACGTTTCCGACTCTGATAAAGGTCGGACTGTAGCCTATCGCGATTGCGGTTTATCGTATCGTGACATTGCTGCTCGCGTTGGTCGAGGTCCAAAGACTGTTAGCAGAATATGGAATCTGTAGGTTCAGGAGGGTAATACGGAACGTCGTGCTGGATCCCAACGGCCTTGTATCACTAGCAGTGGAGATGATAGGCATCTTATCCACATGGCTGTAACGGATCGTGCAGCCACGTCTCGATTCCTGAGTCAACAGATGTGGACGTTTGCAAGACAACAACCATCTGCACGAACAGTTCGACGACGTTTGCAGCAGCATAGACTATCAGCTCGGAGACCATGGCCGCGGTTACCCTTGACGCTGCCTCACAGACAGGAGCGCCTGCGATAGTGTACTCAACGACGAACGTGGGTGCACTTATGGCAAAATAACATTTTTTTCTGATGAATCCAGGTTCTGTTTTCATCATCACGGTGGTCGCATACGTGTTTGGCGACATCGCGTTTAACGCACATTGGAAGCGTGTATTCGTCATCGCCACACTGGCGTATCACCCTGCGTGATGGTATGGGGTGCCATTGGTTACACGTCTCGGTCACCTCCTGTTCGCACTGACGACGCTTCTAACAGTGGACTTTACATTTCAGATGTGTTATGACCAGTGGCTCTACCCTTCATCCGTTCCTAGCGAAATCATACATTTCAGCAGGATAATGCAGGACCGCATGTTGCAGGTTCAGTACGGGCCTTTCTGGGTACAGAAAATGTTCGACTACTGCCCTGTCAGCACATTCTCCAGATCTCTCACCAACTCCAAAACGTCTGGTTAATGGTGGCCGAGCAACTGGCTTCTCACAACACAAACTGTGGTACCGTGTTGAAGCTGCATGCGGAGCTATATCTGTACAAGCCATTCAAGCTCTGTTTGACTCAATGCCCAGAGGTATCAAGGCCGTTATTGCGGCCAGAGGTGGTTGTTCTGGGTACTGATTTCTCAGAATATATGCACCCAAATTAGGTGAAAATGTAATCACATATCAGTTCTAGTATAATATATTTGTCCAATGAACACCCGTTTATCATCTGCATTTCTTCTTGGTGTAGCAATTTTAAGGTCAGTATCGTATATTTGAAAAATGGAAGAAACAAAATTTTCCCACAGGAGATGTGGGATATTAATCCTCCAAATAATTTTCTCAAAGCATACGATGTATTTCTCAATTTTAAACGAGTTACAGAACTGAAAGCAGAGGCGGCTATTAGCCCATATAATTTCATAATGAATTATCTGATTTATGTCGTTAATATGACTCAAAGAAATTATACTGTAACATCACAGAGAACTACCATCGAACTGTGTGCAATGTTTAATGATAAATCTCCTGCAGACAATTTAGCATTTGTAGATATGCATGGAAAGAAGAATCTTACATACAATGCCCAACACAGAATACTTACTGAAAATTTTTAATTATTAATTTTCATTTGTTCGTAGATGAATAAAGAATTTAAAAAAATTATGGAGGTGTTAACTTCAAGCTGACATACATTTTTGAAACATTTTAAGAAAGACAGAGAAAGTAAAAGTTGTCTTTAACTGTGTCATGTTACCACGTCGAATTTTTAAAATCGGTTAATATTTGGCTGAGTTATTAGCAAAAAATCGATATATTTGAATACTGAAGGTCACTAGGCACAGCTGCTGCTGCTATAGGTTGTGCCTCAAGTACAGCTCTAACTCGACTGATAGCCGGATGTAAGTGTGATAAAACTGGCTACCGCGCGGCCTAGTCACGTCTTCCTATTTTCTTCGCCTCCTTATCTGTTACCGTCGCTCCCAGCTACAATTGTCTTTCTACAGTTGAGGAAACTATCTATAGATGTCTCTGCAGAAAATTATATTACGATATTTTACATATTTTAGCTATTTCTTGCCAGATTTTAATCATTAAATCATTGAAATGAAGCTAATTAAGCAGTTTGCTACAGTTTCTAAGTGATTAAAATCAATTTTAGTGACCATTACATAGTTCGAAATTTTATTTATTTATTTACTATTTTAACCGATTTTGAAGTTAGGATAATTATACTCTTTAACGTCAATTCTGATTGATACTAATTAATATTATACAATAATCCATGAACAAATCGATAATTTGTTTGCTCTTGTACCAACTTCGTAATCTGATACTAACTATACGAATTCGAAGGTTTTTTAATTTGTCAAAACTCACTGCACACATGTCAATTGAAGGATATGGCCACAATCTCACGAGGTCACAAGTGCGTTATATGTGGTTGCTTCTAGCCGTTTGACAGAACATTTCCTATCTTCGCTGCTGCACGATTTATCGCCATCCAGGCGGCTTAGAGACCTGTCTGTAGGTGTGATGGCGTGTTTCAACTCTAATAATGAACCAACTCTGTTCATTCAGAGATGGGACTCCATGCTGAGTTGACATACAGAAGGCAGAGGCCTGAAGCTCAGTGAGCACTGAGTGGAAGGAGACTGATAGGGAATGTTTTGCACTTTTTGAGAATGAATATCTTTATTTTTTTACGTTCACCAATTCGTTTTATTTAGTTTCTTACGTGCGCATTTTATAAAAATTGTATTAACCTTATTTCCTTAGGTGCACCTTTTATAAAAGAAACAATAAAACTCATTTTTATTACGAACACCTGTGTAAAAAGTATATGCTTTTAAGTGGAAATGGGGTGAGTTAGACCTGAAAATTTGGAGTGTAGTAGGAGCCGAAGGTAGGGTCTGCGTAACTGGCTCACTTTCCGACGAACCGAGAAGGTGAAGCAGAAAGTGAGCTAGTGAGCCAGAACCTACCGTTCATATCTTTTCTGTCCCCCTTAGGAACCTCTCCTCTGCTGTTCCAATTTTATTTTCTTGTTTTTCTTTGTCGTAACCCAGCTTTTACTTCCATAGGATAACACAGTAACCGCCATCCTTTATAGAATTTCACGATGAACTATTTTCGTACTTTGTGGTCTAATGTTCTGCTAATGGTACTACAAAAAGCTTAGGAATTTGTTTAGTTTATTTTCAACCTTAGAATCAAAATCAAAATTATAGCACAGTCTGAATTTAGAGATTTGTGAGTCTTGTTCTAACACTGAATTATCCAAAACAGTTGTTGATCTGACAGAATATTTTCCTCGGAATGCCATTATTTTCGTTCTATTACTAGAAAATTTGAAGTGATATTTACTGGATATTTCTGTCAGGTGGTACTCTGATCTTCGAGTTTTTCTTCGTTTTTTGATTAACAACAACATCAACTGCAAACAGAAGCACATTCCGGTATTCCTCATTCGTTACCTTAACTTTTTTCTTACTTTCCATTTCCATTTACGAATAAAGAAGTCAGTATAAATATTAAAAATATTAGGGGGTAGTCCACTCCGTTGTCTCACACCTTGTTTGAAAATTATTTCTTTTAATGGACTCCTACCTGCGTTCATCGCAATTTTGTATTTTTATAAAGACATCACTGCCTCTACTAGGTGATAAGGACATCCAAATGTAAACATAATGTTCCACAGGTTATCACGTCTCACACTGTTCAAAACCATACAGGACTAAACTCTCTTTGTTTTTCTATAATGTCTTTAATTACAAACGCAATGTCTGTGCATGAACGACCTGATTTAAATCCATTTCATTCTTAAGAAATAATAGATTTTGTGATATCTTGTAGCGAGTTTGTTGACAGTGTTTAGAATACTGTTACCCCGCTAGTTTTTGTAATTACTACGTTTCCTTTCTTGAAAAGAGAGATTATTTCTGCTATATACCAACAGTCAGTTATCTTGCAATTTGTCCAACATTCATTTATTAATCGTAAATGTCTTTTACCTAGTGATAAAAATTCATATTTAAATAGTTTTGCATTTATTCCCTGTATTCTAATAACTTTAATGTTCTTCATACCTTTCAAAGCCTCTTGTAGCTTCTCCACGTTAACTGGATCTACTGTTTCATTGTACATCGTCGGGCTGCAGTGTACGCGATAACCTTTTATAATGATCTATCCATCGCTCATTGGGTGTCAAGTCCGATGACGCTGTGTCTTTTCCTTCCTTCTCCTGAGCTTTCGTGACTTTGTACACCCACTGCTGTCTGCCGTGTATGTTGACTTCTAAGTCACATATGAACGAGACCCACCACTTCTGGTGTGCTTTTTGTACATTGTTCGTTTCGCAGCGTTCCTTTCTGTTTTGTATGTTTCCCAGCTGTCAGATGGTTTCCTCCGTAGAATCTTCAGACAAAATACTTGTTTTATTTTAATGGTTTCTTTAATTTTTTGTTACGAATTATGAGTCTTGTTTTCCCATATGTTTTCTTCCTTTCACCAAGTGCTTCCGAGGGTGCTTCGATGATTCGGTTCTTAGTATTATTCCGTTCTATATCGACGTCTTTATTGACTAGCAGATTTTTCACGAGTTCAAATAAAAATTTTATACAGACATGCTGCTCTTTCACGTCAGCCTTTACGAAACGGCAAACTCAGGGAAACAGGGTAATGTGTTTATCAACAACTAATCAAACCACTACGTTCGTAGCCATTCGCCTCATCGATTCAAGCGGGATATACAGGGAGAAACCAAGCAGCAAGTAAAATTCAAATTTCAGGAACTTTTGAGTACTACATCTTCAAATACAATTTCGACACGTTCGCTATCAGGAAATGACACAGGTTACTGGTATAGATTGATTTTTGCATCCTTGTAAGGGGAACATAAAGACAAAACCATTTGAATCTAAATGCGGTTGGTTCAAATTGTCACATAAACAAATACGTCAAATACAAGAAGAGGAATAGGTGTATCAAAGAGATATTTATTTTTCTCTGTGAATTTTGTTACCTGATGTCCTCAGCGTCTTCCTTTTACGTGCAAGCTATAAGGTAATACGAAGTTGTTTACGCTATACCCAATACTGCACAATCCCCAGAGAGCTATTTTCTTGGCCCGTTTGCAATCTATCCGCAGCAGAGTGAAAATTCACCACATGAATAGCGTCTGCCCGAGGGGCTGCTGGAAAAAAACGATGCACACTTTACGTATCTTTTGTGAATGCAGTACAGGAACCTGGCCCATCGCTCTTGCGCCAACTATAACACCACGTTCAAACTCACTTAAATCTTGAGAATGTGCCATTAAAGTACCAGATCTAACAACTGCGCCATACACTTGTTTTATATAGGCGTTGGCGACCGCATCGCCATATTCTGCCTCTTGACATATCTCTGTACTTGAATATGCATTCCTATACCTGCTTCTTTGCCACTTCAGTGCGTATCACTTGTTATCTGGATAGTACCTCTGTGGAGCTGAGAACTTATAACCACTGAAAATGGTAGGGGTGGGAGTGACAAAGAAGCTTAACCCACCTCAGTCAAATGGCCAAACTATATCTATCCAGTATTTAGGAATGAGAGTACTTCACGAATTTCAACAGACTTTAAATACAGTTTCAATCCTTCGTGAAACTTTTTCTCGGATTCTGTAATGGATGTGAGGTTTACTGGTTACTTACTACATGCAAACAGGCCTTGTGTAGCTACCTACATTCCACAGGGGTGGAAACTGTTATTATTATTGTTGTTGTTGTTGTGGTTTACATGGTAATTTCAGATTCTTATCTAAATGATCAAATATACATAAAAGTACATATAATGGAAAAAGAAAACAGCATAAATAACAAAAAAACAAATAACACCGTCGTAACAGGCCTTGAAGGCCCAACGGCACCGACCGGCCGCCGTGTTATCCTCAGCCCTTAGGCGTCACCGGAAGTGGATACAGTGGGCACGTGGTCAGCACACCGCTCTCTTCTCAATGAAGTAGCTCCTCAATTGGCCTCATAAACGCCGAAGGGAACCTGTGTTACCACTGTGGCAAGGCATAGAAAGAACAAACACCCAAAATTCTGCAACTGAATACCCACCTCTCTTAACCAGTCCACAAATGTCAGTGTCACCAAATGCTGTTCACTGAGGGCACCTGGAAATTTCCGTAATAAACAAACTTTAACTGGGTGTAAATTACACAGTGACTGAAAACTCGTACGTCGGTACATCCTTGAGCCCCTAGTCATACAAAAAGGTACCCCACCTTCCATGCCCTGTACAGTGTTGTATAAAAGCTGTCCATAGTTTTCTGGGACGACCAATTTCATTTACACGTTTATTAAAATGAGTAATAAGGCGAGAAATTGCTGGAGGATACTCCTGGCAAACCTTTCTCCAATATTGGCCCAGGTAATACACAAGAGGCGCACCTTGCGTTGGCCACAGCGGTTTTTTTTTTTAATTTCACTCTGCTGGAATTTTGTACCTCGTTATGCAACAAAAGGATTTCTGATGAGTAGCATAGTTTTGGAACTCTCTTACAGTTGCTGATTCTCGCCTAATTGATGGTGGTGTGATATTACATAATGTAGACAGCCATGGAAATGGTTTTAAGTTACTAGTAGGACTAATTATTCTCATTGCCTGATTCAGCTTAACATCAACCAGGCATGCATGTGTACTTTCTTTCCATACCTCAGCACAGCTCTTTGCCGTAGAGTAAACGAATGCCAATATAGCAGTATGAAGCATCTGCTTCTGCACCCCTCCTGATCTAACTACTTTTCTAATGATTCAAATCTGTTTCTTTCTCTCTCTTTTCTAAATTGTTATTAACATTAAGTGCCCAGTCCAAAATGATCTTCCAATTGTTTTGGATGTGGGCCACGATTCAGAGGAACAGTCTCAAATTCCAGATTTAATTCGCAATTTGTCTCACCGTTATTAAGATGCTAAGCATTTATCTCAAACCTTAGTTCTTGCTGTAGTCATCAATTATGTGTAAATCCGTGGTCAAAGCTGTATCGCACTCTTCCTGGTTTCCTATTAGAGAAGCTAGTGCTAGGTCGTCAGTAAAGTGGTCTTTTTTAGCATTAGTGTTGCGTATCCCCGGTATAAAGATTAAAAAGAATTGGTGGCAGCACAGAACTCTGCAGTAGCCCAATATTCAGTCTTCGCTACCTACTACGCTTCTCTTCAAGGACCACTCAAAATCGGTGGTTGCTAAGTATTCTATCCGTTAGCACAACCAGTAAGTTCCACCTCACGATTTCTGCAAATTTCAATAGTAAATTACTGCTAGAAGAGAGGAAGTTCTTTCGCATAATGTTTACAGAATCTTATTGGTATATCATCTGGCCCTGAAGCCTTTCCTCTACTAAGTGATTGAAGTTGCTTTCGAAGTCCGCGATCAGTTGTCTCAGTATCTGCCATTTCGAGGTTTGTATGATGACTATAAGGAGGGACAGTAGTACGATCTTCCCCGGTGAAACAACTTCGGAAGGTTGAATTCAGTATTTCGGCCTTTTCTCAGTGATCTCCCGATTCGGTACAGGCGTGGTCTCTGAGAGAATGAATAGATGATTTTGACCCACTTACTGATTCTACGTACGACCAAATTCTCTTAGGGTTTTTACTCAGGTCGGTTGACAACGTCTTACTTTCAAAATCATTGAACGCTTCTCTCATTGCTCTCCTTACGTTCATTTTCACTTCGTTCAGCTTTTGTTCTTCAGCTAGGTTTTTACTTCTCTTGAATCTGAGATGAAGTGCTCTTTGTTCACGTCATCCTTTTCTAACGCGGCTATTAAACTATGGTGGGTTTTTCCAATCTTTTAAAACCTTACTCGGAGCGTACTTGTCTAGGGCGTATTGAACGATACCTTCGAATTTTTCCCATTTGTTCTCCACATCTAAGTCCACATCACCGAATATTTGATGCTGACTGCTGAGGTATTCTGAAATTCGTGTCCTATCACCCTTGCTGAGCAAATTTATCTTCCTGATTTTCTTAACATTCCTTGTAGAACCCGTCGTCATGGATGTTGTCACAGCCTTATGATCACTGATTTTTTCCTCTACGTTAACTGATTCGATAAGTTCAGGTCTGTTTGTTACCAGAAGGTCTAAACGTTACTCTCTCTAGCTGGTTCTCTAACTATCTGCACGAGAAGACATCCATAACAGTGCCACATGAATCCCTGTCTCTGGCACCAGTTTTGATCGCATAACATTCCCAATCTATACATAGCAAGTTGAAGTCATCCCCTATTACAATGGCTTGATCAGGAAAATTACTAATGATATTCTGCAAGTTCCGTCCGAAGCGTTCTACAACTACAGATCCTGACCCAGGTGGTCTCTGAAAGCACCCGATCACCATTTTTGACAGTTCTTCGATATTCAATTTCACCCAGATTAAGTCAGGTTTGGAATCCGTGATAACCTCGCTAGATTTTATCGAATTTTTTATTGCAGTAAACACCCCATCACCATTGGCGACTAAACTATCCTTACGATAAACATTCCAGTCTGAACCTAGGATTTAATTTTTATTGACGTCTGGTTTCAACCAGCTTTGTGTTCCCAATACTATCTGTGTATTACAACCTTCTGTACGCGATACTAATTCTGGGACCTTTCTTTGGATGCTCCTGCAGCTTAATAAAATCGTATCAATTTTTCTATCTCTGATCTGCGAGGACCAAGATTCTTTGAAGTCACTGACGCTGTTTTAACAGGCAAAAACTGACGCTGATTTAACAGGCAAATAGTGTTTGATCGCAACGGAGGGACCCTCTAACCGAAAAAAGACCTTGTGCACGCTACACGTACTTCGCTACCCTTGTAGCCACTTCCTGCGTGTAGTGCACGCCTCACTTATTAAGGGGGGTAGGAAGTCATACGGGTCGACTTGGGGCAGGAGAGGCATCACAGGACATTTTAGTTCCAGTGTCTATACTTTTACAAATAAATGCATAAAACTTTGGCAGCATCACCAGGAAGGATTCGGGATTCACACTCATTGCAGTGGAAGTTCTAAAACTTAACAAAATATTTTTTTAAGTGTGAAATTTCATCATCTTTTCACCTATTAATGGCTGCATTTGTTGCTATAGGTACACTTTTCTTCATAAGTTAGAGAGATTCTTCGATAAATTTTGCGCAGTATACGTACCACACTTACAGGTGTATGAAACTCGAGAATATATTTAAATTATGAAAGAAACGAATGCGCTGTTATATTTTAAACTCCGTGGCTCGAAAAAAAACACAAATTATATAGATCATCACCTCAATTTTTACCACAGTTTTTAATAGAGTTGGAAAATTGTACAGTTTCATACACCTTCAAGTATGGTTTCTATGCTGTGCAAAATTCATCGAAAAATCTCTCTTACTTATGAAGAAAAGTGGACCTATAGCAAGAATTGCTGCCATTAGTAAGTGAAAAAAAATGATGAAATTTCACATCTAAAGAAAATTGTTTCGTTATGTTTTCGAAATTCCACTGCTATGAATGTAAATTCTGAATCCGTCCTGGTCTTGCTGACAAAGTTTTATGAATTTATTTGTAAAAGCATAAACAGAGGAAATTAAAATGTCCTGGGGTGCCTCTTCTGCTCCAAGTCGGCCCGTTTGACGTCCAACCCCCCCCCCCCCCCCCCCCCGCACCTTAAGGGCAATCCTACAATCCTGCACCCGGTAGAGGAGGTCGAGAAATTCGCATCCGATACCGTCGCAGAGTCGTCTGAGCCTCTGGTTTAGACCTTCCACTCTGCTCCAAACCAGAGGACCGTCATCAACCCTGGGTACGATACTATAAATAGATACCTTAGCCTGCACCCCGCTTTCGTTGCTAGTTGCCTTCACCAAATCAGCATAACTGGTATTGATAAAGAATAGGTCTGATGTTGTGTCTCTCTGCCACTTCGCTAATCGGAATGTTCCTTTGTTCTTAGTGCCAAATAACAGATACAGATTATTCAGGAACGAGCAGTCATTTAAGAGGTTGTCTATTATCGTTATATCCTAAATCATGGTGCTGGCTATTAAAGTCTCCAACGTACATGGTAGGGTCAGTGAAAAGTTTGTGTAGAGATGCTGAACAGTCCGGTATCGGAGTTTTGTGGCTGGTAACGATAGTAGTTCCACATACCATCCTGTCAAGATAACATATATTGCCTGTAGAGTCCTTGAATACCACTCTGTAATCAGCCATTGGTGGAAATGAAAAAGGGTGACACTGAAACTTGATTCTTCAATAACTGAATCAATTTCAACTCCTTTTTTTAGTTACGTGAATTATTATATGTTGTGGAAACATAATTCCCCGCTACCACTATGGGTGGGGCTGAGGATGGGTGAGGTAAGAATGGTAGAAAACGACCTGTTCGTGTTTATATCCTGTGTTTAGTTGATTTCGAATACTGTTAAGGGTATGCAACGCAATTTGGACTCTTATTTGTACAGTCGAGTGTGTCAATAGCACAGATAAATGTAACATCGCCTCTAGAGTAGTATGTCTTAAAACAACAGAGAATCAGACATATATGTGTTGAATATGTCATATATACAAATGATCAGCATCTCCCCCTAAATCCTGTATCGATTTCAAGTAAACTTTATACACATGTTAGTTAGTATCCGAAAAACCACCAACCTCGCATTTGGCTGATGATGGTGGTGATAATGGTGTGATGGACAGAGAAGGGGGACGAGGGGGGGGGGGGAACAGAGAGAGGGGTGGGAAAGGAAAGGACAGACAGAGAAGGGAGGAGGTGAGGGACAGGAGGAGGAGGAGATGGACAGAGAGAGAGGGGAAGAAGTGGTGGACAGACAATTAAAACCGACGAGAGAGAGGGCGGAGGGTAAGGACAGAGATTGTGGTGGGAGGAGGAGATAAACAGAGAGTGGAAGATTAGATAGAGAGAGGGGGAGCCGCAGATGGGTAGAGAGAGGGGAGAGGAGGAGGTGGACGGATAGAGATGATGTACTGAGAGAGTGGGGAAGAGTGATGGGCAGAGAAAGTCGGGAGGAGGAAATGAACAGAGAGTGAGAGGAAGTAGATGGACAGAGAGTGGACGTGGGAGGAGATGGAGTACTAGAAGACTGTAATATGTAAATATCCGGGAAATGCCGTGTCTACAGATAGTAAAATTGTTTTAACATTTTTTGTCTTATGTAGTTTGGACGTTAAAATTTGTGGAGGGCGTTGAGCAAAACATTTAGTTTGTGAGAAAGACTTTTTTATTTTTAAAAAAGTTTTAATAGTACAGTAAACAATTACAGGTTTTGAAAGCGTCTCGCTAAACAGCTCTTTCATTTTCCCAAAAACTACTTTTATTTTCCAAAATTTCTAAATACTCTTTGCCACATTCTGCAAGGACTTCCAATAGTCACCTTCTGTTACAAGTACCAATTATTCACCGTGTCTCTGCGTGGCGGGACAGAAGCGTATTTTGATTTTTGTAGGGGCCGCTAGGACGTATTGTTTTAAAAGGACATTTCATTGCACTGCATTGCATTGCATTGCTCCGTGTGTGCTGGAGTCGGGGTGAGACGGTTCAAAATTTGCAGCGTCGACGATTTTGGATGTTATCTTTCTAATTATTCCACTCTGATGGTCAGTAGGGAACGTGTAGATCATATCAGTCGTATGGCATACAAATTTTCACGGTTGTTTTGTACTCATTCCGAGTACAGACATTTTAGTACGTAAAGTGTTATTCATGCACATGGGATCAAATAGGTTCAGGTTGCTAGTTTTCCGTAGGCTGAAAGCTCATTTATGGGAATGAGCAACATCTTTTCAATCTGTTGCATTACGTATTGTCTTATCATACCATCATGCATTAAAAATTGTTAATTGTCTTTCTGGAAGTTGTATCTAGAGAATATATATTTTCATGCTTATACTAGAATTTCAATTAAAGGTATGTATGTTGAGAATCTGTGGGTCTCCGTTACCTGTCTCCACAGTTTGAGAACTATGTGGTATTGAGAACTATGTGGTATTCCATTAATTATTTTGCTCTTCGTAAGCCATTTTGTTCTTGAACGTAAGAGCTACATGCTTATGTACCGCCATCTTGTCGACACGTGTTGCCAAAATATTTGTCGTGTCAATGAGAATTCAGAATGAGAATACCCAACTACTTCAGTAGTTTACAGTTATTTCAGTTCATTAATAGTAAATATCCCCCTCTGTGTGTTAGGATTTCGCCAGTGAATCAAGGTAAGTATTGGACGCTGAGCAGATTGCCATGGAAGACTATTCAGTGTGTTTCTTCATATAGTATTGAGATATTTTGTAGAGTACAGAGAGAGGGAAATCCCACTTTGTGTATCTAAATTTTGGTTTTGAATCATGTCATGACCATATTGCTTCGACTACGTATTTTAGTGATAAATCTTTTCAATTCCAAGCTTAGTAGCACTACTTTTGTCCATAAGCTAAAAGTACCAACATGATATCATTTTTGGGTAGGACTTTATGAGTATTTATCCACTGTTGACATAACTAAGAACTTAACTATGCAAATTCATATTTAATTACTTGTATGTGTCACTGTGACTATTTCTTTAATTACTTGTGGCCAGGTCACATTTTCAGTTGCGGGTAGGGGCACTGACATTCATATTTTAGAGAATAGCTTAAAACATCACGACTGTACCCAGTTTCTCACGAAAGTGTATAATTTACAACTGGAACATTTGGATCAGTACACCTACACTGTTAAGGATTTCTGTCTACTTTATCCTGGTGAAACATAAATCTTACTGCAAAATCGTGGACAGCCGTCCGCAGAATTAATCGTTTAAAAAAAAATCATGGTAAAAGTCCTCGGCTCCTTTCATTTTTGTCTTATTCGACTGACATTTCACATTCAGTTGCTCTGCGTATTCCTACGACATTTTTAAGGACACTTCTTCACTCAAAGGGTGAATCTGGCTATCTAAATCCTTAACTTGATGGTTGAATACTTTTCGTGTTCATCGCAGAATATTCTCGGAGAAAAACATATTATTTCATGTTATAAATTTCAAAACCACCTCTTTGTCTTGTCTTTTAGGTGTATTACCTAAAGCGCTTCTTGTAACTGAATATAATTACATAGGTTCCATGAGTGCCATTTCAAGAAATCAATTTTTTTTTATACGACTTCCTTCTTGTTATTTCCATCCAGTTTATGCCCTCATGTTTCCATCTTAGCCTCTTAAAGGGAAAAATGCAAAAGTCTAAGTTTTTACGTTCTCTGTGCTATCGGGTACAACTTGAAATTTGTTTTGTCCGATACAGAATAGAGAGTAACGTCAGTTGTGTTTAAAGGTACACCAAAAATTTAATATTACTTACTTGGAAACAAAACACAAGGCTTTATAGTTACGTTGGCGCACCGGAAAGCTCATTACGAACAGATAACTGGTTGCCACTCCGGAATGCGCCGTGGCTTTATATCAGCATCACGTGAGTGGTCTTGTTTCTTTCTCCGTAGTTCACACCACAGTGATGCGACAGTTGTGGTTGGAACAAGCCCGACTTTAGGAACAGATATCCCACATCATCTAACTTTCCTCTGCACTTATCTGTTATCTGTCTTACACGAACGTCGGATAACAAGCTATAATACTCCTTGAGGCAAATTAATCACGAAACGCTCATTACACCGCACGGTGCATAGATCAAAGGCCACTTGGGAAACCGCAGCACGTCGCCCCTGTTACTAGGTTTACGAGGTCGAACCACGGACCTTCCAACACTGGGGTTGGTGACTGGTGGGCTGACATCGGTGGCGTACGGCGTCGCCGGCAGCGTGTAGGGTTACAGGCCAGACCGCCAGACCACAACCACATAAGCCACTTGCGGGTGAGCCCCGCCCCCTAACAAGATCACAAACTTGAAATTGCCATCGGCCGTCAGAGGAGTGAGCGCGCCGCATGCAAATCTAATCCCCTGTCTGCGAGTGGACACTGGCCGCAGGAAGCCAGAAGTTACACCGAGCAGCACGCACGCTGTCTGCCCTCTGCTTGTACTAGCTCGCTGATTAGTCGTGAGTAAGCCAGACATTATCAGACTGCCGCACTCGGGGAATGTGGAAAGTTAAAATCCTCAACAGTGAGCCGACATTAATGTTATACTCGTGCAATGTACATTCACGCCTCGTTCTACCCTGAACATCTCCGTACATGCTACGTACATCACATATTTCACGCCAAATTAACTGTCGTTTCTGTATCCCGACCGATTTGATTCATGCCGCCAAAACTCTCTCCTGCGTTATCTCAGAGTAGCACTTAAGCCCATGGTGCTCAGTTATCCAATGCTATGCTCCAATCTCCGACTTCCACTACATATTGTATCCTCCGCATTTCCCCTCTAGTACCACTGAGGTTATCCCCTGAAGTCTCAACATACCTCCTATCACCCACTCCCTTCTTCTTGTAAGGTTTTATTATAAGCTCCTTTTTTCCGGCTAACTTCTATATTACCATTCCTCTAAATTTTCACCCGTTTTATGTGGTATCACATGTCAAAGCACTTGCTGACAGGCGTGACAATGACCGAATTATCAGTTTAATAAGTCACGGTTGCAAAGTACTAACACGAATTCTTTATAGACGAATGGAAAAACTGGTAGAAGCCGACCTCGGGGAAGAACAGTTTGGATTCCGTAGAAATGTAGGAAAACGTGAGCTAATACTGACCCTACGACCTATTCAGCACCTAGGTAAAGGAAAGACATACCTACGTATATATCATTTGTAAACTTAGAGAAAGCTTTTGACAATGCTGACTGGAATACTCTCAAATTCTGAAGGTGGAAAGGGTAAAATATGCGGAACGAAAGGCTATTTGTAATTTGTAAACAAATCAGATGGCAGTTATAGGCATCGAGGGGTATGAAAGGGAAGCAGTGGTTGAGAAGGGAATGAGACAGGGTTGTAGACTGTCCCCGGTGTTATTCAATTTGTACATTGAACAAGCAGTAAGGGAAACAATAGAAAAATTTGGAGTAGGAATAAAAACTGAGTGAGGAGAAATAAAAACCTTGAGGTTTGCCGATGAAATGTCGGAGACAGCAAAAGTCTTGCAACAACCGTTGAACTGAATGGACAGTATCTTGAAAGGAGTGTGTAAGATCAAGATCAACAAAAGCAAAACGAGGATAATGGAATGTAGTCGAACTAAATCTGGTGGTGATGAGGGAAATTAGATTAGGAATTCAGACACCTTAAGTAGTAGGTGAGTTTACTATTTGGGCACCAAAATACTGGTGATGGGCGAAGTAGAGAGGATATAAAATGTAGCGATGTGGTGATGGCAAGGTAAGCGTTTCTGAAGAAGAGAAATTTGCTATCATTGAGTATAGATTTAAGTATCAGCAAGTATTTTCTGACAGTATTTGATTGGAGTGTAGGCATGTATGGATCTGAAACATGGACGATGATCAGTTTAAACAAGAAAAGATAAGAAGCTTTTGAAGTGCGGTGCTACAGAAGAATGCCGAAGACTGGATGAGTAGATCACATAACTAATGAGGAGATATTGAATAGAATTGGGGAGAAGAGGATTTGGTGAAACAACTTGACTAGAAAAGAGATCGGCTGGTAAGTCACGTTCTGAGGCATCAGGGCATCGCCAGCTTTGTACTGTGGGGAAGCGTGGAGGGCAAATATCGTAGAGGGAGACCAAGCCGTGAAAACACTAAGCAGATTTGGAATGGCGTAGGTTGCAGTAGCTATTCGAAGATGAAGAGGCTTGCACAGGACAGAATAGCATGGAGAGTTGCATCAAACCAGCCTTTGTCCCAAACACCTTGACGCTTCTATTTTCCTTCTTTGAAAACATGAATACGTTCTGTATCCTTCATAAAACGTATTTAGCTTGAGTCCCATACACTTGAGCTACAATCTAGGATGTGTGTTTTGTGAGCAGTCTCCTATTTACACTGACTTCATTTTCCCGTAACCTGCCATTAAAAAGGAGTCTACTACGTCCTTTACCAACCATTCTACATATCTGAAACCTTATGATAAAAAACCATATGATTTTTAATCATAAGTAACTGATCGGATTTAAATCAAGACCTTCCTTTCGGTCTTTGAACATAAAGAATGATGGATTCATCAGAGTTCGAACGCAAAGGGATTGGTCATAATGTGTACAGATTCGTAATGGTATCTCATAACGTCTGGGATCCTTTGCTCTCTCGACCGATGTTAGCTGATTTAACGTTCTGCCACCACTTATGTCAATAGCTATCATTTCGGTATACGTGTGACGACTGAATGAAGGAGCGGTAAATGGACTTCCTAAAAATAACTTTGGAATGCATTCTCTAGATCATTCTCCCTTTCGTTCCAAGTAAGTTTTGCGGAACGACTAGATATATTACATTTCCTATCCCACAAACGTTTGCTTGGAAAATACACGTCGACATTGTGTTTTATGAAACTCTTCTAAATTCATCTCTTGATTTTTCCCCAGAGATCAACGTTTCTGGTTAACTGTTCAGCTTAACTGTAATCCGGTTTTTGTCACAACTGCTAAGCAGATACAGTATACTGGCTTTCTTGAAATTACGTTTAATGCTTGCAGCCATTGATGCTGTAATAGTCTTCTGGTTATTGATTGCCACCTTTACCCCAAATGAATTATAGTGTGTGAGTCTGTTCCTCACTGGGACATCTAAGCCATGACTCGGTCCTCTAACGGGTCAAGGTAACTATCAGGTAAGACTCTGTATCGGCAATAAAGGTAATCCGTTCAAATCTGTCCTTATTAATATAATATACTGGCGATATTTTCTAGTATTCTTTGAATTGTCGTGCCACTAAACGTTCGGAGGCAAGTGCCGCTTCTTAAGTAAGTTCAACCAAAATATTTCACCTTTGGAAGCTGTAAACATGGAAGTGGATGTGATCGAAACGTTTGTAGCAATAAATACGTCGTCACTGCTAACGTTCATACCGATAAATACGTGTTCTTTCGGGTTTTCTCTCATCCTTCTCTGAAGTTGTGGCTGTTTAGCGACCCACCGAACCTCCATCAGAAATATCTGACTAATATGTTTCAAGTCTTCTTTGCGTTCACCGAAACTATCATGACAGGAATGCAGAGAAGCATGCGTCATTCGTCATGACCTTAAAACGACTTGATAAAAATACTGCAGAGTGTTTACCAAATCCACGTACGAGCTGTACATCATGATTTAAACGTGCAACAGGAAGAATGTTGTTATAACTAACTGTGATGCTCTTAGGTAAGAATTATCTTTCCGCGTTTAATGGGAGAGTAAAATGGACCTTCTTGTTAAACCATTTTTGCTTAAAATTTGTCTTTTGCCAACTTCTAACTTAAATCCATTTGAAATGTCACTTTTTGTTTCTGTGCGATACAGTAGAGACACTTATACGTTGACAGCATATTGGTAATACTGAATCTACACTCATGCTTATAAATTAAGGATAACTGCAGCATGTGGTGTCACACAACGTGGCACTAACAAAACTGGCGCTAATAATATAGCCACATAGGGAACATAAAAGACACAGATCTGTAAGTCCACGGTGTTGGTGAAGGTGAGAAAACCGTCCCGAAACACATGTGCTACAAAACGCCAGTCTTTCCTGCGCATGTACCCCGACATCAATATGGGATATGAACACCATGCACACGTACACAGGCCGCACAACAGATTGTCATACTCTGGATCAGGTGGTCGAGCAGCTGCTGGGGTATAGCCTCTCATTCTTACACCAGTGCCTGTCGGAGCTCCTGAAGTGACCTATGGGTTTGAAGACGTGCAGCGATACGTCGACCGAGAGCATCCCAGACGTTCTCGGTGGAATTTAGGTCTGTAGAACAGGAAGGCCACTCCATTCACCTGATATCTTCTATTTCAATGTACTCCTCCACTATGGAAACTCGGTGGGGCCGTGCATTATCATCCATCAGAAGAAAGGTGGGACCCACTGCACCCCTGAAAAGGTGGACACACTGGTGCAAAATGACATCCCGATACACCTGACCTGTTATTGTTCCTCTCTCAAAGACATGCAGGGGTGTACGTGCACCAATCATAATCCCACCCCACACCATCAAACAACGACCTCCATACGGGTCCCTTTCAAGGACATTAAGGGGTTGGTATCTGGTTCCTGGCTCACGCCAGCTGGACTCGTCCGTGAATATAACCTGAGACCACTGTTCCAATGACCATGTACTGTGTTCTTCACACCAGGCTTTACGGGCTCCCCTGTGACCAGGGGTCAGTGGAATACACCTTGCAGGTCTCTGGGCAAATAAACCATGTCCGTTCAGTCCTCTGTAGACTGTGTGTCTGGAGAAAACTGTTCCAGTGGCTGCGGTAAGGACCCGAGCAAGGTTACCTGCAGTAGTCCGTGGCCGTCTGCGGGCAATGATGGTGAGATATCGGTTTCCTGGTGTTGTTTTACACTGTGAACGTCCCTTACTATAGCGCCTGGACACGTTCTGCTGGTATCGTTTCCATAATCTTGAGAGCACACTTTGTGACACACGGAGGGCCCGCGCTACGACCGGCTGTGTTTGACCAGTCTCCAGTCGCCCTACTATTCTACCCCTCACAACGTCATAAATATGTGTTGTTTGAGCTATTTTCAACACACAGTCATCATTAGCACATTTGAAAACTTCTGCACACTTACTCGCTGCACCGTACTCTGACATGCACCAACACACCTCTGCGTATGTGGACTGCTGCCCAGCGCCACCGTGCGACGACCGCAGGTCAAATGCACCGCATGGTCATACCTCGAGGTGATTTAAACTCGCAAACAGCCCACCAGAGCGTTGTTTCACCATGTATTTGCCTGTTATGCTGTGTAACAGACAGTACATAGAGATCAAAGTCATCGCATACCGATATTCTAGCATATAGATGGCAGCAGTACAGCGTTCACAAGGTATAAAAGGGCATTGCATTGGCAGAGCTGTCATGTGAAAAGGTTTCGACTTGATTACGGCCCCATTACCAGAATTAACAGACTTTATACGCGGAATGGTACTTAAAGTTAGACACATGGTATATTCAGTTTCGGAAATCGGTAGAGAATTCGATATTCCAAGATAGACGGTGTCAAGAGAGTACCAAAAACAAAATTTCAGGCACAACCTCTCAGCACGGACAAAGCGGTGACCGACGGCATTCGCTTAACGACCGAGAGCAACAGCATTGGCATAGAGTTGTCAGCGCTAACAGATAAGCAACACTGCGTGAAATAACCGCAGGAATCAAGGTGACACTCGCGACGAACGTATCCTTTAGAATAACGAGGTGAAATTTGGTGTTAATGGGCTGTGGCAGTAGACGACCGACGCGAGAAACTTTGCTAAAAAGCACAACATCGCCTGCAGCGTCTCTCCTGGGTTTGTGATCATGGCGGTTGAACCTAGACGACGGCAAACCCTAGCCTGTTCAGACGAGACCCGATTTCAGTTGGTAAGAGCTGATGGTAGGATTTGAAAGCGGTACAGACCCCATGAAGCCATGGACGCAAGCTGTCAACAAGGCACTGTGTAAGCTAGTGGTGGCTCCATAACGATGTGGGCTGTGTTTACAAAGAACGTACTGGATTTACTGGTAGCGGTCATTGACTGGAAATGATTGTGTCTGAACACTTGGAGACATTTGTAGCCATTGATGAATTTCATGTTACCAAACACCGATGTCATGTCGCCGAGACACCACCGCTTGCTATTGGTGAATAACATTTTGAACAGTTCGAGTGAATGATTTGGCCACTTAGATCGCCCGAGAACATTTATGAGACATAATCAAGAACATCCTGCACTGGCAACTAGTTCGCAATTATGGAAGGCTACAGAGGTAGCATGGTTCAGTATTTCTTCAGAGGAATTCCAACGACTTGTTGAGCCCATGCCACATCGAGTTGCTGTATTATGCCAGTAAAGGAGGTCCGGTAGGATATTGGGAGGTATCACATGACTTTTGTCAAAGCTTTCAAGTTCAGCAAAACTAGAAGGTGAAGAGTATCCTAAATTCTGTTCACAACTGCATATAAAAGCAAGTCGTTTAGTATTACAATGTTGTGCGACTTGTCTAAACGTGAGAGTAATCTTTGCGAACTCTCACTGCCGAAAATTGCTACATGTTTTGAGGTAACGATTTACACATGAGCTCGAAATCATCAGTACTGGGACTACAGGTTACGAATCTGGTGTACATTTTCTCATTTATCTACAGTCCTCTTTCACTTCCAGAGCTACTTGATGGTACTTTGATAAGACGAGTTTCCATAACGAAGAAGGAACCCAGTTAGTGTTAGATGCAAGCAAGCAGGGCTCCTTTTATTAAGACTTTGCAGCCTGAGATGAGATGTCGTTTCGTCTTGCCTCTTTTGTGCCTGTCTGCTCACGGTGACACAGGAAATTAAGGTGAACCCAACTGAGAAAATTAAGGGAGGTGTGCCGTGTGCGCTATGGAGCCCGAGGCATCTGTGCTGGGACAAAGGAAATCCTCACCAGATACGAGAAAAGCTTTCTCAGTAGAAACGTAGTCTCCCTCTCAACGACAACCAATAATCGCACCGTCGGGACCGTGACGAAACACTTAACGGAAGAATTAATAAAATTATTAACTAATTCCGTGTATTGGTGAAAAGATCTTATTTCTTCTCTTTTCACTATCTCTCAATTCCTTTCATCACACACGTCAATTTTACGTTAATGATTTCCTCTTTCTCTGAGCATGGGCACGATAAACAATGACGTGCTTAGAAGCTTCAAGCGATACACGCGCCCTGTGCCAATATTATTTTTAGCCCATATTTCCGATACAGGCTCAGTTATCATGCGTCTGTTCTGGTCAGTTCCCTGGTTCCGTCAACATCAGGTCCTGTGCAGTCTTGTTATTCCCTGAGTTGGCGTTGGCAAGTGACACAGACAAATAATGTATTCTATTCAATTATTTGGTTCCAATGAGTTTTGTCATTTACCAAGATTTATTCAGCAGAATATCCTGAAGGATAATCAATCACCCGACCTTGTATTTATGTAAGCAAACTAGGCAGCTATCCACTGAATAAAACAGAGGAGGAATCTGAAACTAAGATCCATATATTTTTTCTTCATATTTGAATATCAGTACACTTACTATCCAGGCACTTAACGTGAAATATTTATATATCAAGAACTTGATTTCTTTGCCATGTAGATTCTGGTCTTCAGGCCGACAGCTTGGACTTACCTCAGCAAGTGTTTTGTAAGATAAGTATTTGTCATTTTAATTAATTCAACTGTGGGTTCTTGGTGAAACATTATATATTGAATTAACTACACGAAAACACTTTTTTGCCATGTTTCACAACCTTTATTATTATTACGCAACCTAGGTTTCAGTTTATACGGTCATTTTCTAGAAAACAATTGATCTGAAGTATTGGAATCAAGCAAAGATAAATTCGTCAATCTTATTAATCTGTTGTTTCTTGGCTTAAAATTACAATAGGTATCTCTTTGACAATTCTGACACAGTTGCATGTGTATTCTACAACATTCCTTAGGACAGTATTTACAATAAGTATGATTGAACCTACAGTGGAGCAGAGCTATGTGCGTAGGAATGGGTCTGTATGTCATTATCTATTTATGAATGAAGGCTCTGTGGTTTGTCGCCTATGTTGACTGAAAGGAGTGAATAACAGAATTGAGTTTCCTCATTCATTTACAAATACGAGGGCTGTTTCTTTAACTTCGAATGTTTCTAATTGAGAGAGATTTACACCCTTTACCTCTATCTGTGGTACTTCCACATCCATTACGTGCTTGTCGGTTTGGTTTATTCCACGAAGGATGATACTTGCTCCTTTAATCTCCAGTTTCTGTGCTCCGAGTGTATCGAATACAGCAGGATAGACACTCTTGCCCTAAGATATGAAGAAGCAAGTCAGATCCCTCCTGTACACAATGAACAATGTAGGCAGACCGAAAAGGAAACAGTGTAGTTTATCTTTTGTAGGTAAAATGTCTAATAGGATAAGTAACACATCAAAGGTAAAGGGTTTATGTCCCACAGTCATTAGGTAGATACAATTGATAAACAGCTGGCCATAATGAAAACTGTGGTTTATAAGATCATGTGCCAAGGGTATCAGTTCTGTTACATTTGGCAGACTGCGAGGACAAACTGTACTTGGCACAGAGAACACAAAAGAAGCTGGAGATTATAGAAGTCAAAATCATCCATTGCATAGCTAAACCACAAGTTCGTAATAGATACAGAAGTCCTACGCATAGCTGAAGAGGGCGCAAACCTTGTTCATTTATAAATATTTTTAAAAATTGTGCAACACCACATTTGCTATTGAAACAGCAAACTCAATTCAACTAGTCATCCTTCTGCCTTCATTCTTAAATAGATAATTTTACAAATTCCCATTCCGGAACACATAGCTCTACTCTAGTGTATGTTTATTCGCAGTTATTGTAACGACTGTAAAGACTGTCTTAATTAATGTTGTAGAATACAAATGTAGCTTTATCCAAATTTTTAAGTCAGGAATCGATATGCTAAGAAGGCGATGCGTTTATCTCTGCTTGTTTACAATCTTTGTGATCAGTAGTGTAGTGTAATCCTAAACCTAGGTCGTACAGTACTAATAAAGATTGTGAAACGAGGCAAAAATATGTATAAGTTTAGTTAATACAGTCATTTTTGTGCTAACTGTCTCTCAAGGCTCTAGTCACTTTATAAGTTTTATTTCAGTGCACGAATAAGGCTCTGCAGTATACCATACAATGTTACTTACAATGACTACTTAACGAAGGTATCGCAAGTAGTTAACACCTTGTAAACCATCTCTTTACTAAGTAATCTGTGGCTGCAGCTGTCTGTGTGATAAATTTTCTTTTCATATTTTATCATTTGGTTAGGGTGTAGCAACTCGTGTGCAAACACACTCAAGCGAGTAGCTCATGGCAGATTAACACAAACAGCCAACGCCTACGTTTTAACATAGGTACACAGATTTCCAAAACTTGACAATATGGTTTGCAGAAAAGAGTAAAAGTGAATTCCAAGACTTTTGAACGTAATAGTGTCTCAAATATGTTAAACGTTTTTCATCGCAGCTGGATATTAGTTTGCCATATTCTCAAAGAAAGAAAATATCTGACTACTGTTAAATATATCACATTTTGAGAATATTAACAAAGTTGCCGTAGCTGAGGGTACGCTGTTAAAGTCTGGTAACATTAAAATTGTTGGTTCGAATATCATAGCTAGTACTTTTTGCTATTTTTATTCCATATTTATTAAGAAATGGAAACACAGTTAACGGCCATGGATCGACTTTAAAACAATAGACATCTTTCCCCTTTTAAGTACTAATTTGCTTGAAATAAATAAAATTTGAAAGAATATCGTGAAAATTCACATTTTCATGCAATTCACATTTTAATGCAATTTCTAATTCAGTATAGAAAGATCTAATTTTTATTAAAAACTGTGGTTCAATATTTGTTTGCTAAATTCTAAAAGAAATAAGGAATATATGTGACTGCTGCTTAGCCGGCCAAGGTGGCCATGCAGTTATAGGCGCTACAGTCTGGAACCGCGCGACCGCTACGGTCGCAGATTCGAACTCTGCATCTAGGATGGATGTGTGTGATGTCCTTAGGTTAGTTAGGTTTAAGTAATTCTAAGTTCTAGGGGACTGATGACCTTAGAAGTTAAGTCCCATAGTGCTCAGAGCCGTTTCAACCATTTTTGACTGCTTCTTAATGTATCACATTTTGAGATTATGGACAGAGTTCCTGTAGTTGAGGGTATAGTGTAAGAACTTGATAACATTGAAATAACTGGTTAGAATATGATAGGTAATAAAGTTTTCCTATTTTTTATTCCTTATTTATTAACAAATGGAAATTTAATTATCATCTGTTGGATCGAGTTTAAATAAGAGATATCCTTCTATTTTGAACTACTAATTTGCATGAAAGTAAGTGAAATACGATAGAATATTGTGAATATTCACATTTTCGTGCAATAACAATTAGACATAGTAAGATCAATTATTTATTAAAAAACCTAGATTCAGTATTTGTTAAATAAGATTTAAATTTGTTAATAAGTATGGATTTTAAATAAAATAAAAAAAACTGGTCTTAACATTAGTACGAGTCCATCGTGTACGTTCCCTTGTGAAACTCGCTCTGTACTACTTAGATCAGCGAACACCCTCACCCTAAGTTTTATTTCTACCAAGTTAATATAACACTATGAATTTACATATCTAGATACTTCAGTCGACAACACCTGTTGATATATGTACTTTCCCTGTCATCATTGTTCTTTTTTTTTTTTTTTATTTGGAGAACTAGGTACGTGGGCTTTCTTTGTGTAATGTTTGATTGTTCGCTGGAAGCTCAGCTAACAATATCCAAATTAAGATTCTCACTTGCTAACATAATATTTCTTCAGACATAACCATTGATCCATTTCAAGGGACACATAGTACATGTAAACCTCACCTTAAATCTGTCACCCCTAACACTGCCACACTACAACCCACTTCAGACGAGGGAGGTTTCCTTTAAATGGTAGCCTGTGACCTCACTGTGACAACCAAGTCACACGTCGTAATTACGAAAGTCTTTAAATTCAATTTAGATTTAGCATAATTTTAAATCGATCAAACTGAATGCAATTATGCAAAATTCAGTGAAACACAATATAAATTGGACTTCTCACAGAGTGCTGGTTCGGTTTCCATGAAAATCATGTTCATAATACGTTGAATGAACAGGATTCACACAGATACAGAAGCTCTAAAATCTTATAAGCATTCGGAATAATATTTCAACGATAAAAATTTTACGGCATGTCGTTATTATGTGCTGTATACCAAACAATAGTTTTTGGTTTATGAGTGCAACCTGGAATCATATTTCGCCAAGGAAATGTATTTCCAAAGTTATACACGTATTATGTTGGTGGTTATATTCACATGTATTAACCAAATCGTTAGCTTTAACGTGAAACTACTTGTCTGAAGCAGTGTATTTCTAGCCTCTACTTCCACTGAGGCAGCTTCATTGCCTCAAAAGGTTTTTTTTTTTTTTTGGCAAACGGGTGGACTTTGTTCCCTTTTGTGATGTCATGATCTTCAGCTGATAAGCCATGCCACGTCTTAGTTATGATGTCATCCTCTTTAAATGAAAGCGCATTGGCGGGAAATTCAAAATATAGTCATGAAATCTTTAACGAGCAGTCACAGAACAGTATTTTAAAGGCTAATAAATCGAAACAGGCATTCAGTACAATGTTCAAAAATACCCGTACGATTTGCATTAACCAAAAACGTCGTGATATCCAGAAAATTGCTTCAGCTCAACTACCGTACCCTACCAGAGCTCTGCAATGCAACTGTCTAACTTGGCGTAAAAAATGCATAAGCTTTCATTAACGTTGTAATTCCAGGACTGCATATATGATCAATAATCTGGTTATTCAAATGATACTGAATTTGTGAAAACAAGTAGTTTTTTTTTAAATTTATGTCAGAAATTTTAAGCATTGTTATTTCGTGAAGAAGCTTTCTTGCAATATACAAACTACTCTCGCTAGGAAGTAGGTGCGTGCTTTCATTTTGTATCAAAATCGATACGGAATCATTGTCAGAGAAAAATGGTTGCTCGAATGGTTTGTACTAACGATACTCAAAGCGAGTAGCAGGGTCGTCAGTTAAACTTTTTTCTCTCACTTTCAGTATGCAACTTGATTTCGTCTTCTTCATTCTTCACGTTCACTCACCACAATGTGTAATGAGAGCCGACAGAGGATGATGTTAGTATTTACAAAACGAGTAGCCTAGTGATGATAGTATTTGTCGAGTGTGTCGACACTTTTCAGATATAATTTGATGCCTTTGCAGGATACCCATTGCGAATCCTTAAGTGTAATGAAACAGCTATTTCTTCAGCATCATAATCCACAAGATATACGTCTTGATGTCTATTTTATATACTTGGTAGTGATTCTTAATGTTGTATTAGTCTGTCTTCTTCAACAAGGCGGAAAGAATTTCATGGAGTTCACATGTTCCACATTTTATAGTAATGTCCAGGATTTCCTGATCACCTATCTGATGTGTGACAACACAAATTTAGCATAGAGTGAAAAACAGTTTTTACCAGCTCGGTTTAGCTTTACACCACGTTCAACAGTCAGTGCGTGATAAAAAGATTTACTAATGTATGTAAAATTCAAAAACATTAAGCGGAAGTGTCCACACCTCTGACTGTTAGATGACTGAACGTGCTGTAGTTATTCTTTATTGCACAGTTTTTGAAATATCTCGGTATTTCCTCTGGAGGTAGTAAATTACGAAAGCGTTTGCATTGCCCATCTTCTAATAACATATCCACAGTAAATCAGTTTCACTTTCTGTCTAGAGATTCAAAATCGCATTCCCATACCTTTTAGACATTTTAAACGAAGTGACTCAGAGGAACACATACCAAAAATCTGTAATGAACACGTACGAAAAGTCTGTAATGTCCAGTCATTATTAGTACGCACTCTTGTTGGAGGTTTGTATAAGAAGAATTTTTTTTTCGTCAAACTAAAAGAAAAAAGATTTTTCCTGTATGGTCCTAAATACAGCCCGTTCCCTTCACAAAGCGCTATTTCTTGCATCTTATGATCGTGTCTTTGGAACAGTTTAGATTAACAGGCTTTAACAATACCCACTCCACCATTAGGCAACCATTCAGGTGTCGATAGCGCAGAAAATATTGGAATGGGAACTAATGCTTCACTTCATTTTCAGATACATATAATGTACTCGCTGTCAAGTACTTTTGCTTTTGGAACAACTTGTGAAGCAGTTTGACAAGCAGTTTTCACAAGTCACAAGGAGGACCAAAGTGTGTGTTTAGTCGGCCATTGATGAGGATTGTGAGACGAAAACTAAGAGGACGGCTACTGCAAAAGTCGCTGCAGAACTGAATATCACTATTACGAAACACGTCTACACCAAAACCACACGAAGGGAGCTCCACAAGCATTGCGAACTGGATTTTCGAATCCAATCATTCGTGATGAAAATGCCTGTAACAGTAAAAGATTGTGCCGTTGTCGAATGGTTCAAATGGCTCTGAGCACTATGGGGCTTAAAATCTTAGGTCATCAGTCCCCTAGAACTTAGAACTACTTAAACCTAACTAACGTAAGCACATCGCATACATCCATGCCCGAGGCAGGATTCGAACTTGCGACCGTAGCAGTCACGCGGTTCAGGACTGTAGCGCCTAGAACCGCACGGCCACCGCGGACGGCTGCCGTTGTCATAAAACCTGGACCCCGGAACAATGGAAGAAAGTCATTTGGTCTCGTTTCACGATGTTTCCAATTTGTGATTGAGTTTATGTCCCAAGAGTGAAACATGGCGCGGGTTCGATGATGATTTTGGGTTGCATGCTGCAGGACGTCTGGCCCGAAGCTGTTCTTGAAGCAGCCGATTCGTAGCAATTCGATGAGTCACTGTGGTGTCAACTGCTGTTGACATTGGTGATGCAGGTGTAGTACGATGCACGATGCACGATGCACCAGAGCTATGAGCCGATCGCGACGGTCCTTCCTCTCGGCAGCGCCACGTAGCCGTCCGGAGCCCGGTCTTCTTGCTATCGTAGATTCTTGTGACCATCACTGCCAGCAATCACGCACAGTGGCTACATTCATGTTAAGTTTGTTTGTTTGTTTGTTTTGTTTTAGGGCTCAAAAACAACTAGGGTTATACGCGTCCACATCAGAAATGTAGACACGAAGACAAAGAGAGGGGTTAGAAACGATTACATTTTAAATGGAAATGAGCTTATGGTATCGTTGAGCGGGAAGCCCCATCCGGGGAAGTTCGGCCGCCAAGTGCAAGTCTTATTTCAGTTGACGCCACATTGGTCGACTTGCCCGCCGATGATGCGGATGAAATGATGATGAGGACAACACCCAGTCCACGACCGGAGATAACCTCCAGTCCGACCGGGAATCGAACCCGGGCCCGCTGCACAGGGGGCAAGCATGTTACCACCTAGTTAAGCAGGCGGGCGACTACACTCTAATCTCAACCGACAGAAAACAAGACAGCTAAAAACAGGCACGTGGAGAAAAATCTATAAAATACGCTATAGAGAAATGGAGGTCATGAACTGAAAATTAAGTGGCCTTCGCCCTATTGCTACGACGAATAAAAAGTAAAACACGGTCGACAGCTCACGCTTGGTTCAATAAAACTGCCCACAGCTCCGACGGTGAACATAGGAAATTGTGGGCCGTCAAAGGTTGAGCGCAATGAGTACAAAGTGATAGGGGAGTACCACTCAACAAATGGCGAAGGCTAAAATGACAGTGCCCGATACGCAACCTGGCCAAAGTGGTCTGTCAGCGAGAGGGCACAGAGGAGGCCGTTCAAGCCGCTGGAAGAGGCTTAATAACCAGGAGCTGACGGACGGCAACACAGAGATCATCGGAGGTAATGTAAGAGAAAGCGGGCTGAGGTACGAGGACTGCAGCCTTACAACAGCGTCAGCGGTCTCGTTTCCTGTCAGATCGACTTGACGAGGAACCCACGTAAACATCACAGTGGCTCCACCAAGAGTGAGCAAGTGACAGCTTTCCTGGACCCGTTGCACTAAGGGATGGACGGTGTACAGCACACAGAAGCTTTGAAGGGCTCTGAGAGAATTGGAGTAGATGACGCAGTTGAAAAGCCTTGTCGCCAGATATACTGCGTGGCCTGATACAGGGGGAAGAACTGTGCTATAAATACCGAGCAGTGTTTCGGAAGCCGATAGCGAAAAATGTCGGCCAATGACGAACGCACAGCCAACACCATGGTCAGTCAGAGAGCCATCAGTGTATACAAAGGTACTGTCGCGAAGATCCGTGTGAATGTCGTGAAACTGAAGGCGTAGAGCGAGGCTGGAGTAGTGTCCTCAGGAAGCGAATGAAGTCCATGGTGAACTAGGGCCACCTCGCGAAGCCAAGGTGGTGAAGGGTATGCATCCACCGGGAAAGTTGCAGGAAGTGTGAAGTTAAGCTGCCGGAGAAAGAGTCGAGAGCGAACTCAGGAGGTAACAGAGTAGAAGGACGCGCCCCATACTGGCGATCAAAGAAGTCATCGATAAGGAGGCATGGGTGGCCAGGCACGGCAGACAAACGGTATGCATATCCGCTGAGGTAGGACAGTGGTAGTTCGGCAGCTTCTCCATACAGACTGTCAACTGGGCTAGGGTAAAAGGCGTCAGTGGTCAAACGGATGTCACGGTGATGGATAGTATTGAGACGGCGTAAGAGCTTTTCTGCAGTATCGCAGATGGAACATCCAGCTTCTCATAGCCTTATTACACGATTTCGTTCAAATTCAGTGAGGTGTTGATAACAGCGTCTATGTCGCCTTGAAGGCATTCTTGACTGACACCAACTCACCATGTCTAGTCTGAAAGGTAACTGATCATCACGACCTTTACAGCGTGTATAAAGCAACCCTGATATAGCAGATAAGGTAGATGCGATACTAACAGCACTCTCATGCGGCTGGCGCGAAATCTGAACATCGTCTTTCAGATGTAGAAACACTCTTACCACCTTTCGTTTATGTCGCACAACTGCTCCTTGGCGTTGTGATTTTTTCCTTCACTGCATTTCGTCACCGAATAACATTCAAGTGTTCTTTGAGGTTTGAGCAGTGGCCCTGTTAATTAATAACGTTTGGTAGGCATAAAACACTAGTTTATGAAACAAAAAACTATTTACAAAATAATTCCGACGTAGTTAACAGTCAGTAATTCTGAAGGGTGACAACTAGGCGTCATGTTGAACACTAGGTTAACACAGCACAGTGTATCGTTGACAACAAGGTTCATGTGGCTTCAGTATGTCCAAGATCTGCAAGTTAAAGCGTTGTCACTTGATATGTGCGACAGGTATAAACAGAAGCATCAAGCGCATATTTATAAGGACGTAGCTTTGTATAATGGAGGGGACCTTTTTCGCTCCTCTCAACTATGTCCCGTTTGCTTGTGTTTACAGTCCTGTCATTAATATGAGTTTCCAACGCGATTTTGGCTGTTGTACCATTCTCAGACCAGTCGCGTAGCCGGCCGGATATATTTTATCACAAGCACAGATATTCGGAAGATGTCCATATCAGAAATGGAATACGTCCGACACAACTGGGCAAATGGGGTTTTACTCATCACTAGAACAAACAGCGGCGGTACCACTCTTTAAACTTCAGTACAACGTAACTAAATGTGCATGTCAGAATGACTCTCTCCTCTGTACAGCAACACTCGTAAATACAAATCCTCTCTACAGCAACACTCGTAAATACAAAGTGACGCTCTTTATAGCGATCAGTACTTGAGAATGACACAAAAACCGAAATCGTGCTTGCAAACAGAGTTGCCAGATCACTTCTGTCATTAGTATCTGAGATAGTTGTCACCAAAAGATCATAACCGCCTGTTTTGCACCTGTTTTGCAGTCTAAAGCTGTTTTACAGGCTTTATGAAACTTACTTTTACTTGACACTTTTTACTTTACTACGATAGTATATCCTTTTGTTCTTCTTGCTTCAGTGGTGCATATTCTTAGCCTGAAACGACTACATCGCAAATGCGTATACGACAATCTAACAAGTTTAGTTTTCATATTTCAGCTTTATTACATAATTCTGTACACTCGTTTACAATGTTCATACACTCGATTTAATATTGCAAACCCGTCGTTCGAACTGTCAAGTGAAACGCGACATCGTCTGCGCCCACCAATACTGTGTGCAGCCACCTTGTTCCATTGGTCGGGTGTCTGCAACCAGCTTGTGACGTCAGTCCGATTGCCAGCAACCCTTTCGGTAGCGAAATGCTCTCAAGGTCAGTTTCCGCGGCGGCGTTGTCGTATGCAGAAACCAGATGACATACATAGTCTGAAACAGGAGATTAAATGAGCAAGAGTCACATACATGGTCTGTAACAGGAGATTAAATGACCTGGAGCTCATCAGAGTCCTGGACAGGACACACCAAGCTAAGACAGCTCGGCGAACGTCCGCCACGATCGCAGACAGCTTCGACCTACCCTCCTACACTAACTTTAGCGCGATTTGTACATGGTGGCAGTGTCAACAGCATCTGAGAACAAAACCGCATTGTGCTGCACCGCGTCTCACCCAGAAGTCTTTCTCTGAAGCTCTGTCTAAAACTCGCTTCGTGTTTCCTTTTATAGGTTTTCGACAATGCTAAGTGTGGTTTCCACGGAAATATCCCCTCACGCCAATGCTTCGCCTATTGTTTGCTACAATTCACCCACATGTATCAACGCCACACTATTATTTGTGAAAATCCAAACGATGAAATGTACGCAGGCTTGTCCACTGATTTTAAATTGCTCATTTAGCCTGAAAACTTTGTGATTTTGTCGCCATATCGTCTTCTCGCAACCTGTAAACATCTTTTCTGTCTTTATAAACAACACATACACGATCCATTCACAATAGCATCACGCTGTAGTAATACTGAGAGTGGCGAAAGAGTTCCTAAGTCGCTAGATTCTTATTCCGAAAGAACAGGGTTCATTTCCCACGATGGCCATGTGTAAATTCTTATTTAGCTATTTGTTTCTAGAACCTACCGCAACCGAATGGCTCTTTCCTCTCCGTTCATTCCCTTTCCGGCTTAGCTTCCGCCTGTAATAGCTTGGAGGAGCAAGAGGCATCAAACTAACCTTCCTTCTCGTAATATTAACTGTATGTTATGAAGCTAATTTGTATCATCGACACAGCAGTCAGCTTCGTTAACTTTCTACTGGAGGATACTTGTTCGGTTCCTCTTTCCGGTGAACAATTCGTCTTAGTCGGAGGGCCACGTCACGGATGCAGTTGGCCATATATCCGCACTGCACTGATGTCCAGAGACTTCTCAGCCAAAGGATAAAATTGAGGTCGGCCGGAAAATCCGTTTTCTCACAGACGATACTGCTATGTACTTTATGAAGACTTCAGTTTCTGCATTGGTATGTTCGTCTATTAAGGGGAGCCGGAGGTTCCTATGCTGCCCATGTTAAAATCACTGAGTTTGAGGAACATTTATGAATAAACTACCAAACAGAAAAATTTGATTTTTTTATATATAGGGTAGTTTAGTATTGCAGTTATGACAGAGGGATTTTGGAGTATCTTTTCTAGTTTCCTACCAATATTTTTTTTATTAATGACCCAAATTTTTTTACAAATAATTGCTTTATAATTAAACTGAAATGAAACTACTGAACATATTGCCAAATGGCTGTGTTACAATGTACGTTTCACCACTAGGAGTGCTGTATAAAAATTTCATCTCTCTGGCTTGAGTGGATTTTGAGAAAATGTTCCTTATATTCGAAAAATTCTAATTTACGGGAAATGGCTATCAAAGTTTCTCACTACATTCCTGCACTATAGGATGGATTATCAGAGTCTTCTTCTTCATCCTCCAAAAGTGTCCTCTTCTGTCTTCTTTTCTGGCCTGTTGTTCCATCATATTTCATATGCCTTTCTCTTCTTTCTGCTCCTCTTATCCTTTCTCTGTCAATATTTCTTAGTGCTCGTATAGTGTTCACCCCAGCTTAAATCCTAATTCCTTCAGAACTTCACACTTCACATTGTTCCCTCTTTGTAGGTTGCAATTGCATCATAAATGCCAAAGTGCAGTGTGTTTATGCTTACAAACACCGTTTTAAGAATCACTTTCCAAATCAAATTGTTTACTCTCTCATTAGGATTCTGCGTCTTTCCGTGTAGACATTTGTGTAACAATTCTGGCTGTGCTAAGTCATGAAAAATTGGTTTTATTGTTCCCTCCTGATTCTTGTACATACTGCATATTACCCGCTTTACACAAGAAGTATAATACTACTAACAACAGGCGCAACACTGAACTAATTCGAAACGGTAAACTGCAAAGCGACGATGTTCCGCGCTCTTATTCATTGTAGTATCGCAACTTGGTATTAGTGTTAATTTTCTTTTCCCTACGTTCTCCCTCTTCTTATATACACGGTCACTAAAACGTGGCATCGTAACCAGAACAAAAGTGTACGACAATATTAAATGGAGCAGGATGTTCAAAATTCTGAGGAAAATCGGAGTAAGCTGTAAGGAAATACGGGTATTATTTGTCACAGAAAACAATGTAGCCAACCCTTGCACACTCGCTATGTGCGTAACATAAAGCGCTGTATGCGTAACAGGCCGAGAAAATCCCAAGCAGTTCGCCAGGAAGTAACGAAAGGGCCGCCCATTTCCTCTGCAGGCGTGGGGGAAAATGGTAAGAACTCCACTTCTAGGGCGAGTAGAACAATAATTCAAAGTTTACATTAAAGAGGAATGTTCGAATTAATTTCCGGCAGCAAAAAAATTGTAATTTTTTTGGATTTGATCACCTCCGGCTCCCCTTAACTCTCCCGTTATTAAAAGAGGGACATAATTGGTGTGTACCCTTCCTTATATCTGAAACGAGTAATTAAACAAAATGTGTGCACGATATGAACTGTTGAATGTTCGGATAATTCATTTCCTCACTAAGTACACTTTATATACTACTTCAGTCTTGCTTACGTTCGATTAGCATCATGTTTTAAGACTTACAAAGACATAATAGTGGGAAAGCAATACGATAGTTCCGTCTCAGAACACGTATAATTACGAAACGTAGAAACAGTTTACTTATCGTGAAAACACTTTTCTCACAATACAGCTGCTTTGGGCTGTACGTTACTTAGTAATGAGGCGTTATTTTGAGATACGACCCATGCCACTCCCGGATAAAATTTAACGACAAAGTAATTTGTTCTTCCTCAGATAAATGCTGCTTGAGAGAGTAGCGGTTAATCTCCTGTCAGCTACTAGGTCAACAGAGATGGAGCAAAGGTTGGGTGGAGAAAGATGGGGAAGGGAATAGGCCCTAACCTTTGAAAGGAACCATCCCTGCATTTGTCTTAAACCATTTTCGGGAATCACGGAAACCCTGAATTTCGGTGCCCACTGTCTAAAAGCAGGACCATAAAGAGCAACGAATACCACTGCTCGGAATTGCTTACGCGTTATGAGGCTGATAGTGACGATTTTTTATCGAACATCTTCACAGGTGATGAAACATGGGTTCCTCACTCCGGACCAGAAATGAAACAGCAATCTATGAACCGGCGCAGTACCACCTCTTCTCCGAAGGAAAGGTACACAACCGCACCCTCAACTGCTAAAGTCATGACGATGACGGCCTTCTGCAACCCTGAAAAAGGTTTTTCTGTTTGACGTCCCCCCTTATGGTGCAACAATCAGCTCTGCTGCCCTCAGAAATTGAAGAAAGGACTTCAGCGTCTTCTTCTTCTCCGTGACAAAGCAAGAGCTCACACGAGTCTACGCACTCGAGGATCTCACAAAATTTCATTGGACTGTTCTTCGTCATCCACCATACAGCCCGGGTTTCACACCTTCCGACTTCCATCTGTTTGGCGCAGTGAAGGACGTAGACCACGGCAAGCAGATGATGGCGAAGGTTATTGATGGAATAAGACGTTGGCTCCGACGTAGACTTGTATAGTGACACCATCTAGGCATACAGGTCTTCCCAGTAAGGTGGTGCAAGGCCGTCGTACTGACCGGACATTGTGTTTAAAATGGAATCCTGCCTTCAGAAAAAAATTGTATTGCGTTACTCACTGAACGCACATCCAGCATTTCCGGTTGTATTGAAATTATATATATTGATACTGTCTACCATTGAGAATATCTGCGTTGAACCAGTTGATCAAATTTTGAAAGAAAGATGGAGTTCAGTGTTGATGGAAGCCCTCGTGAAATTGGCATCTAAACATTTGTAAAGCGTACTCACTGTGTATTAGTCAATACAAAAATACAAAACGTCGCAGTGACATTCTGTTTACCCTACGCTGCTGTGGCTGTTAACAGTTTTCTCAAAATCATTTCCGATCTCATCAGCATATCACCTCCTTCGTACACGCACATATGTGTGTCTTTGACGTCTCTCACCTACTTATTGTGAAAGCAGATGCTCCTGTTACAACACCTCCGTTCCAAAAGCCGTGCCCCGACGGTTGGTAACAACAGCCTGGCCATAAAAGTGAGGGCTGCAGTTGAATCTGTACAGAGTCAGGTAGATACAGCTGCGTTCGAATATCTCATCTTGAGTCTTTTACCGGTCCTACTGCAAGGATTTTTTTGTCTTACTGTGTACCACTGGGTCATATAGACCCAAAAAAATTTACTCCGGGTATTGAACCTTTAATTGACTACTTGTTCCCAAAGGTTATTAATCTCAATCAGTACCCATAATGTAAAGTGGAAGTAGGTACCAAGGAATAACTGGTGAATTTAGACACAATTTTCAGTAACAATCTTTATTCAAATTTGGTTCAACACTTTACGATATTTATTAAAAAAACAACAGTCATTTAACAAATAAGTCACAATTTACGATAGGAAAGGACTTTTTAAATTATTAAATTATTATAAAAATTTCATGCCAGTAAAAGACAAATACAGGCAAGCAATTTAATATATACAACGCGGCGCTGTATAATATTTCAAGCTCAGCTAAATTACAGGTGAATTTCACTCCATTCATTATATGGCGCAGAATCTAACTTGTATGTAACGTGTAAAGACAATCCTGTTTACAAAACTTCTCAAAATAGACGAACCAAAACGCATGAGTCATTGACACGGGGGACATTCACAGTAAATAACATTAACATTCCCAAAGTATATAAAAAAATAAATTTTACAAATTTCTGCCAGTGAACTTACGGCAAACACACTCGCTCGCCAGGTAGGACTTGCAAACTCTTACAACATTCTCCTTTCAAGGCAACAATTGCTACCCGTAATGGAATGGCAAACTTTTGCATGGCAAGAAAACACATTAATAACCAACTACCTATATAAAACACATAACAACGTTGAGTAAAAGCCTTAAAAGGTACTGAATTGGAAAAACACACAACAGTTTTTTGCTGACTAGAAACAACATAAAAAATCCACTATGGCGTACATGTGAGGATAGTAATACTAATTATGGCAGGCGATAGAATGGATCAGGGCTTAGTGCCTTGCATTTTAAACAGTAGCCGGCCGGAGTGGCCGAGCGGAATTGCAAGAATTCAAACTTACTTACATAAAACACAACAAAACCGCGAATTGTTTATCGTTGGGTATGACAGATTATAAACAGACAAACACCGGTGAGGAGGACAATAAAGAGAACAGCACTCAGAAGCCTCCAGGGGGTCGGTCTGCCCCTGTTCACTTAAGTGAGACAGGTGGTGAAACCAGCTACACTTAAACCGTCGGAACCCAACCAAGGGACAGCCACGGACCGACCGACAAACGACTTGCTTGCCACTAATTGGTACATGAGAATCCAACACCAAATGTTGCGGGCGTGATTATCCACGATCAAATATGTTTATGTATTAAGTTGTCAAAACTACACACCGTGTTGGACAGCGACAAGAGGTGAGGAAAGGACACTGTCTGAAATTACGTTAGTCGTCAGGGCAGATAACCGGAACACTATCGGCCACAAGGCAGAAAATTCCGCTGGTGCAAATGAATCGTAGTCAACCATTATAGTTAATTCCACCGCATGGTGGCTAAGTTTCAGCAATACAAACACTCGGTGTTGCACACAGGAAATCCTGCCCAACAGCGAATCACCGAAACGAGCCACACATCACGAATGGACGTGGTTTGGGTACTTGAAACCACTACTCAACTTTGATGTCCTGGGTCGGTGAGACACGAAGCTCGTAGCGATCGGACAGCTCCATACAAGCTCAGACAGCGCGCAGGAACCACCAGCGCACCTGGCCGACTACATCGCGCGGAGATAACTTCCCTGGTCTGCAGCAACCAACCGACTCCTTTCATAATGCCGACAACATCTAAAATAGTCGTCAGTGGACATAACGCCAGCTACACACACAACCTGACAAACACTTGCACAAAGACCTGAACGATACCCAACAGCAACTAAATACGCACGAAGACAAATCGGAAGCCGATGCACACACAGAAAGCCGACTCATGAACGATCGGCGAGCCAAAGCGCCGTCCGGTAGGACTTCCGACGATTCCCCAAGACCGTGGTCCTGCTCAACTGACGCGTGGTGGCAGTGGTCGGGCGAGCCACGTGGACGCAGACCTCACTGCTTCTCCAACCCGAATGCACTAGTGCCACACTGCAACTCTCCGTCTGGTAGGTCCGGACTGGGCTCCAGACGCGTTCCAATTGACTGGTAATGGTAAGGCAAAGCATCACCTCAGTGACAATAGTAATTTAAATTAACGTAGTGAGGTGAAAGTACGTTAAAAACAGGGTGTAAAATATACGATGGCGGGAACACGAGCCAAGCGCGGCTCAGGCCTCAGTGACGCTCAGTTCAAAAAGCTGTCAATACATTTTAATGTGTTGTCAATATAAAACTGAACTGAACGTCATTGGGTATAAATGACCCAGAAAGAAGTCATATATTTTGAAAATAGAGATCTTTGAAAACAAGATACATATGGAATGAAATTTTCACTCTACAGCGGAGTGTGCACTGATATGAAACTTACTGGCAGATTAAAACTGTGTGCTGGACCGAGACTCGAACTCGGGAACTTTGCCTTTCGTGGGCAAGTGCTGTACTAACTGAGATACCCAAGCACGACTCACGCCCGTCCTCACAGCTTTACTTCTGCCAATACCTCATCTCCTACCTTCCAAATTTTACAGAAGCTCTCCTGTGAACCATGCAGAACTAGCACTCCTGAAAGAAAGGATATTGCTGAGACATGGTTTAGCCACAGCCTGGGGGATGTTTCTAGAATGAAATTTTCACTCTACAGCGAAGTGTGCGATGATATGAAACTTACTGGCAAATTAAAACTGGTTTAATCGCAGGCGGATGTGGTTCTGTTTATGAAGTGGTGGTTGAAATTGATCTGGGACAATGCTGTTCTACTTTTCAGAAAACAGCATGTAAATTAGTTTTAAGGGGTGTACTTAATTTGCCCTTGCCACAACACTGTCAATATAAACACAAGATCATGCACAGCGTTTCCCTTAGGTTATAGCTTGGTAACTCATGTACTTAACTAATCGACCGAGCGAGGTGGCGAAGTGGTTACCACACTGGACTTAAATTCTGGAGGATGACGGTTGAAATCTGCGTCTGGAAATCTTGATTCCTGTTTACCAGATTCAGGAGCTACTTGATTGATAAGTAACGGTCTCGAAAACTCAAATTTGGCTGGGAGAGTTGTGTGCTGCCCACATGCGCCTCCATATCCGCATCCGGTGGCGCCTGTGGGCTGAGGATGACACGGCGGCCGATCGGCACCGCTGGACCTTCATGGCCTGTGCGGGCGGACGTAGTTTAAGCGCCAGGCAGCTGCATTTCAATTTCCAGAGCCATCCTGTCATCGGCGCAGGTTTACCCTAAATCGCTCCAGCAAATATCAGGATGGTTTCTTTGAATGGGCATGTCCGATTTCCTTCCCTAATTCGATGGGGTAGATGACCTCGCTGTTTAGAATCAGCCAACCAATCCGCCAACTTAACTCACTTTGAATGTCGACTATAGTTTCGTATCACTGCATCAATATTAACGATCAATAAGGAATGTTCTGTTCAAAATAGTAAGAGTGACCGTCTGTGACCTGGCAAATTCGACACTCACATCGACCGCCGCCACTCACTTCTATTGTAAGCGATTGTTGAGTTTCTGTCTCGAATGTTATGACGAACCAGCGGGCAGGACAATCCACGCTACATTCTACGGTCAAGCTTCGCTCAACTACGAGAAGTGAAGAGACTGTTTCCAAATCAATTATCACGCTATTGCTCTCGAAACGTCTCAATACGCGCCCCATCTGCGGGCTTTTGACATAGTGCATTATGATTCGCTCTGTACCTATTTACTATAAATGTTACACAGTCATTGAATCACGTTAGTAGAGTGGTCAGTGCAGCTGTCATGTGAATGACACAAGTCCAGTTCCACATATTTCCAGGGGTATTTCTTTCGGGGTCGACTGGAAAGGGGTCAATGATGGATTCACTCAAATGAGAAGTAGCGGCTCCATGGTTTGGAAAGCAGTGTACTAACTCGATGCTGTTTGGCAAAAGAAGTTTTGAATCATGAATGTTGCCATATTGCTATATTATCTGAATACCTCGAAGTCTTCAGTTCCTTATACGTAAATATACACTGTTCAATCATATTAATGTGAAAATCTGTCAGAAGCCTAAAAACCACCTGTTGCAGCGCTGACCGCTGCGAGACGCACCGGAAGAGATTCAGTGAGGTTCTGGAAAGCCGACTCCAGTACCGGGCCAGCTGGGCTGGGTTTCTCACTTGACGACCCACGGCGTGAACAGCGCGATCGAGGTAGTCGTAAAGATTATCGATTGGGTTGTAATCCCGGTATTCAAATAATTTACGGGTTAGCTGCGGGGTGACGTCGTCGGCTACCGCCGATATTTCGACAGGAACACACCCTGCCATTCTCAAGGCACAACTGCAAGGAGGAGGCAATGTGCAAGGGAATTTAATACCTCGAGTGGATTGAATATTCAGTTCACTATGGAGGTGGAAAAGAATGGATTTATATCTTCCCTTCCTTGATGTGTTGGTCAGATGGAAGACTGATGGTACGTTGGGACATTCTGTTTATAGGAATCCTACTCACACTGACTTGTATCTGCGAGCTGATAGTTGTCACCATCCAGCTCAGCGTGAAGGAGTACTTCGTACCTTGGTTCACAGGGCCCACGTTATCTCAGACCCTGAAAGTTTGGCAGCTCAGCTATCACATCTCTAAGTCACATTTCGTCCGAATGGTTATAGTGAGAGGCAGATCAATCGTGCGTTGCGCTATCAGCCTTCTGTGCAACGGGTGAGTGACGATAGCAACAAAGTGTCACCTAAGTCTACTGCACTGTTGCCTTGCACAGGAAGTATTTCTAACAGGATTGGCCGTAACTTGCGTAATTATGATGTGTTTTTAGACAACCTTCTAAGACTAAGGCCCTGTTGGCGTCCGAAAAAGATGACCTTGGTTTGTGTAAGGCTGGGGTCTATCGTATATTGCTCAGACAATCCGGACTGTGGAAGACCGGTGTATTGAACATAAGTGTCACACGCGATTACAACAGCCGAGCAAATCTGCAATTGCAGAACATTGCCTTGACACCGGTCATCCTATGGAATACAACAACACGGAGATTCTGGCTTGCACGTTCAGCTATTGGGATAGTGTCATTAACGAAGCTGTTGAAATCAAACTATGTAGCAACCTTATGAACAGAGATGGTGGATTTGGTCTAAATGCTGCTTGGACTCTGGGCTCTGTCTCTCATCAAAAAACAGAGGGACAAAATTAGGGCTACCTCACCTGTTGATTAACAGTCACTATCAATATTTCTGATGTTGATTATCTTTGGTTGTGTGTTGACTTTGCGCCTACTTGTTCTGTGTGTGGTATCATCCTTGTTTCTCCTCTGTGGACGGAGGACTTGCACATTGCTTTCTCCTTGCAGTTGTGCCTTCAGAATGTCGGCGGTAGTCGACGCCGTCACCCGGGAGCATACCAGTAAATTATTTGAACCTTCAATTCGCCGGGAAAAGTTAAGGTCTCATGTAATCCGGGTAGTTTGGCGGCCATCCTGGTGCTCTTCGAACCACACATGTGCACTACGAGTTCTGTGGCACGTTCTGTTGACCTGCTGGTAGATACTATAGTGCGGAGGAATAACAAATTGTATTGATCCATTGTGCCTTGCAGAATGACGAGTTCGCTCAGGGAATACTACGAAAACATTTCCCAGGCCTTAACGTTCCATATTGGTTGCAGAGTGTTTGTTTTCAGGTCATTCATGCCATACACGCCAACTGATGGAGCGTATATCGTGATTCATCTGAAAAGGCCACCTGTCACCACTCAGTGGACGTGCAGTTGCGGCACTGGAGTGCAAATTCGACCCTTCGTCGCTGATGAATATCAGTCAGCACGTGGGCATGTTCAAGGCTCCGGCTTCGGAGACCCAAAAGCAGCTACGTTCCATGAACAGCCGTTGAGGAAACACAATGTTGGTAGGGCCTGGGTTCATCTCGGCGGTTAGTGGTTCAACAGTTGTGCGTCTATTCGCCCGTACACATCTCCGTAGCCATCGTTTACCCCTTCATGTATGGCCTGTGGTGCACGACTGTTGCCTCGGTGCCGTTTATGGATACCGCCATTTTGCCATGCACGGCACACTTTAACGGCGGTGACACATGAACAGTTTGCACACTTAGCCATTTTGGAAATGTCTCTATCCTTGGCTCGGAAGCCAATGATCTTGCCATTTTGGATGTCAGATAAATCTCTGCGTTCTACATTATGACAACGACTGAAATGTTTTCCACTTCCGCCAGACATGCTTTTTATACCTCCCACTGCTACTGCTGCCACCTGCCATCTGTTAGTGGTTATTGCACGTTGACATTGAACGTTGGCGGCAATCACATTCGAGGGCCTGGGTCTAGAATTGTCCCTCGTTGAGCATATGTCTTTCCTTTGGCTTGAGCCTACCTTTTGAAATGACATAGAACATCGCCAGAGCAGAGAACCTTTACTTGGGTGTATCCTCCAGTACTAGCTACAGATATCCACCTAGCTGTTCAGTAGCTCAGCCTGAATGAGATCCTTCGACAGCGAGCGAGTCAACTGGGACAGTGACGAAGCTTCAGGGAGTGTCTGCGGTTTGATCCACAACCGTATGGTAACACCATACCTAGGTTTCAAGATGGTTCCGTGTGACTCATAAACGGGACTTCTTCAAGGTAAGCGCCGGGCGGCTGCATTTCAATTGTCAGAGCGATCCTATAATCAGTACAGCTAGACAATGCCATACTATCTTGGCTGTGTTGGACGCAGACTCGGAGCCTGCCCCCCAGTTACGACGCAGGTCGTCACAGTCGCCTCCGGGACTGAAACCACCAAACGCTACCTGACAAAGGGCCTTGGCAGCTAACATTTCCAGAAACATTTCCAGACGTACCTGCCGGTGTCTCGCGGCCTGAGGCTCGAACAGGTGACCCCAGACGCCAATGCCGCCGGAGTTCACCTGCCACCCGCCGCTGTCCTCCAGCCGTCGGTCCAGCATTTGTCTCTGTGTAGCTCCACTTTACGGTATCCAATTGTGGCCACCAGTTGCAAATCTGATGCTGTGCACAGTTTGTATGACGGTATGTCATCAACACTGTCATTTGAGAAGCCGTAAAGTGAGTGAACAATATTTTTATCGAGAAGGAAGACAGTGCGCTATTGGTAAAACCGTTTTATGTGAACAACAGCAATAACATTGTTGTGCTGAGAGAGTATCGCCGCCTTAAAGCTCTGGGGAGAGGCCCGATGTCACTAAACGGTTTTGAAAAAAGTGATAATGAAAATCCAAAATACGGGTGAGCTTGATGAGCTACCTCGAAGAGGAAGGCGTCCTGTCCCGGCGAAAGTTGTTAACGACGTTGCTGTTGTTGTAACCGACAATACAGCACGAACCCCCGGTACTGTCAGCGCTCGTGCAGTGGCAAGAGAATTGTGCAGTGCAGTTGCGGCACAAGAGAATTGTACATCACGTGGTAAATAGTACAGAAAGTTTTGCGGTTTATTTTACGCTGGTACCCGTACAAGATCCAGACAATGTAACAACTGAAATTTCGTGGTCCACAATTACGTTCTGGATTTACTCTTCGGTTTCTGGCAGGGATCTAAGTTGATGATATGTGGCCCCGCAATATTCTGTGGGGTGACGAGACACATTTACATTACAGGGTGCAGTGAGTACGCAGAACTGCCGATAGTGGACTACTATTACAGCGTGTGTTGTGCGCTAAGAAAAATTACACTCGTCGTATGTGTTTGTGTGGTGTGGATTCACGAATCCCTTTATTCTTAGTCAGTTCTTCTACGACGTGAATACACCCAGACGGCTTGTCACGTATACTGTGATGTCTGCGAGTCATCGATTACTGCTTTGCAAAAACAGACATAATGTCTTTTGGGACAACATCAATCAGTGAAATTATAATGTTACTTAAAAACCGTCTTGATTGCAAATATTTTTATTCATATGACCGGTTTCGGTTCATTCAGAACCATCTTCAGATCTGATATTTCAGTTACAGGAGTAACCCGTCCAAATCCAGCAGTTTTCACATGCTACGTCACATCTGCTTTGGAAGAGGGCAACTGTGGTGTCACCGCCAGACACCACACTTGCTAGGTGGTAGCCTTTAAATCGACCGCGGTCCGTTAGTATACGTCACTATAAGTGATTGCAGACCGAGCGCCGCCACACGGCAGGTCTAGTCTAGAGAGACTCCCTAGCACTCGTCCCAGTTCTACAGCCGACTTTGCTAGCGACGGTTCACTGTCTACATGCTCTCTGATTTGCAGAGACGACAGTTTAGCATAACCTTCAGCTACGTCATTAGCTACGACCTAGCAAGGCGCCATATTCAGTTACTATAATTACTATCTTCAAGAATGTATTCTGAACAGTTAATATTGTGAATCATGTACCGTCAAGAGCGACGTTCATCATTAATGGATTAAAGTTAAGTATCAAACTAATTACGTCCGCTTTTTGAATTCTCATTCCTTGTCATGTTCCAGACATCACGTCGGTATAGTTCTTTCCTCCTCACGCCAGCCTGCGTGAGCTAAAACGCGTGCATTTCGGCCTCCACTCGTAACACGGTGTTGGCTCTTTTGCTAACACAAAAGCAACTCTATGTAAACCATTCTTTTCACGCAAGATCGCGTTAAACCTCATGTTTTCGATCAGTGAAAGATTGAAAGATATGATTAATCCAACCTTTCACCAGGGAATTTCCAGGTGTAAGATGATCTTGTTACTTTGGCCCTGGGGATATCTAAACGAACATGTTTACCAGGCACATGCTGGGTCCATATCTGATCTGAAGGCTACTATACAGGAACACATTGCTTAGATTCCACTAGAACTGCTGAGATCAACTATTCTTCACGTCTTTTTACGGGTACAGCATCAGCATCTCGGCGATTCTGCGGTGCTCATATTTAACAAACTGTATCAGCGGCAGTTAATAATGAAATCTACATTATGCCTTTGTATGATGTCTTCTGCCCGGCTCCCGTTCCTAATTCATTACACATGAAACGTTTTTATATCTCTTTCTTAGATTCACAGTGCTAGATTTGCACCAGGTTGGCAAAATTGGAAGTAATTTTTTTTCCTCTAGCGTATAGCGGTTTCAAATCAACGTGTTAGAATATCTAACAAGTTCAGTTTCGACACGATAGTTACAACCCACACTGAACCTCTGCGAGTGGCTGCACTTTAATTCCCACTACCCGGTAATCCGAGACGAGGCAAACAGCTGCAGACACGACGGTGTACCCAAATAATTGTCCAAATCTAAGAGAGTAATAAAGAACATTTACCGTCACCGACTGTTTCTCTACAGCCACCCACAAAGTCAAACAGTCTTTCCCGCCATAATCCGAACCTAGAGCGCGACACGTGGGAATTGAGCTCTCCTAGAAAACACCAAGACGTCTCCCAATAATCATACCGATCATTCCTGCCAGCTCACTTTGAAATGTATATATCTCCGTAAACGACGAAGGTAAAACCTGTCGATTTGCTTTTTGTTTGATGGTCCTCAAGAAACTCAAGAGATGCATCGCATAGAGAGTCTCTCCATGTTTCGATTCATAGTACAAAACGTGATGTAGCAGCAAATAGCAGCAGTAAGGGACAAGCTTCTCAGAACATAGTGTGTAGTGTAGCGGCGTGTACGTTTTGTGTCCTTGAATTCGCTAAATATGAGTCAGTTGTAACTGTTCAGCGAAGACTTGTTACGAAATATCATGTAAAAGTTCCTAGAGAGAAAACAATTCACGAGTAGTAAAACACATTCCGCCAGACTGGCTGCATATGTGGTGAAAAAAACAACCCGGTCGGGACCGTTAGCAGAGAAGGAGGAGTGTGTGCTGGAAACATTCATCAGGAGCCTAAAGAAAAGGACGGCAGGTGGGAGCACAGAGCTGCAGTTAGTGCAGTCAAAAGTCTGCCACATTCCACGCCGGCTGCAGATGTTAAATGTGCCGACTTCAATGGATCATCAGGTTCGTTCTGTCTTTTGCAACGACTTTCGGTGGATGCTAGAGGGGTTTTCACAAAAATTGGTTTTCAGTGGTGAGGCACGTTTCGTGTGTCTGCACAGTGAATCGTCATAGCGTGCGTCTTTGTGACGGAGAACATCGACGCAAGACTGTGGAGTACACTCAGAAATGACATAAAGTTGGCGCCTTTTGTGCCAAGTCCAATTCAAAATTTTTAGGCTAATTTTCTTTTTGAAGAAAACTGTGGATCTCTTAGCCTATCTGGCCATGTTGCAGAAAAAGACTTACGCCACAATTACAACTAAACAGCGGTTATTTGACTATGCAACAAGACGGTACCTCAGACGTTCGTGGTTACCTCAGTGCAGGACTACCTCAGCATAGAATTGGATGTGCTCCTCAGCATTACTCTTCTGTTCTTCGATGGCACCCACGGTCACCTGATGACATGATATTTCTTTTCATTGGGTGGTGCAAAGATCGTTTGTTCCACCCTATACTACCACTCAGTTTGTAAGAGTTGCAAGGAAGTAAACTTGATATAGTCGCTAACGTCGATAGTGACGTGTTGTGATGTAAATGGGAAGAGTTCGACTATCATACTGACGTTTGATGCGTTACACACTGTGCCCATACTAGGCATTTGGGATAGTGGGTTGCAAACTTGGAAAGGTGTTCTATCCACTGGTATCTGGGTATTTTCTGCAGGCCTTGCAGTTTTCGTATCGTCGACTTTTGATACCTTGTACTTACATATGAATGATCATGTGTTTCCACGGTAAAGTGTGTTTTTAATTATTTATTTATTTTTTTGAAGCGTCATCACAATACACTGAAGCGCCAAAGAAACTGGTACATGCGCATGAGAATTCAAATACAGACACATATAGACAGGCAGAATACGGCGCTGCGGTCGGCAACGTTTATATGGGACAACACTTGTTTGGCGCAGTTTGTAGCCGCTTACTGCTGCTGCTATGCCAGGTTATTAAGATTTAAGTGAGTTTGAACATGGTGTTATAGTCGCAGCACGAGCGATGAGACACAGCGTCTCCGAGATAGCAATGAAGTGGGGATTCTCCGGTACGACAATTTCATGAGTGTGCCGTGAACATCAGGAATCCTGTAAAACATAAACTCTGCTCCTCGGAAAAGATCCTGTAAGAAACTGACCAACGACGACTGAAGGGAATCGTTCAACGTCACAGAAGTGCAAGTCTTCCGCTACGGTTTTCAGTGCTAGGCCATCAAGAAGTGTCAGCGTGAAACCATTCAATGAAACCTCATCGATATTGGCTTTCGGAACCGAAGGCCACTCGTGCACCCTTGATTACTGCAAGACACGAAGCTTTACTCCTCGCCAGGGCCCGTCAACACCGACATTGGACTGTTGATGAGCGGAAACATGTTACCTATTCGGGCGAGCCTCATTTCAAATTGTAACGAGCAGATGAACGTCTACGTGTGTGGAGACAAACTAATGAATCCATGAAACCTGCATGTCAGTAGGGGACTGGTCAAGCTGGTGGAACACTGTAATGGTACGACTGCGACAGGTGACAACGTACGTAAGCATCGTGTCTGATCACCTGCAGCCATTCATGCCCATTGTGCATTCCGACGGGCTTGGGAAATCCCAGCAGCACAATGCGATACTCCCTCCCCCCCCTCCCCCACACACACACAAAAGTCCAAAATTGCTACAGAGTGGCTCCAGGAACACTCTTATGAGTTTAAACCTTTGCGCTGGCCACCAAACTTTGCCGATATGAACTCTGTTGAGCATATCTGCGATGCCTTGCAACGTGCTGTTCAGAAGAGATCTCCACCCCCATCCCCCACCCCCCACCCCGTACTCTTTACTGGTTTATGGACACGCCTGAAGGATTCATGGTCTCAGTTCCCTTCAGCACTACTTCAGACATTAGTCGAGTCCATGCCATGTCGTGTTGAGGCATTTCTACGAGCTCAAGAGAGGCCTTACACGATATTAGGCAGGTGTACCAGTTTCTTTAGCTCTTCAGTGTAATTTGATTTTAGTCCATACATCGTAGACAGTTACAGTTCCATTTTCTGCCGAATTAACATTACATATCAGATGAATAATGTATGAGTAACACTGAACCCAGGAACACAATACAACAGCAGAATACATGCGCATTCTCTGCCTGCAAGAACTGTTGTCGAGAAGCAGAGGAAACAAATTTTTGCGTTTTTGTAGAACGTATGGTCTTTATCTCTGTTGACATTTCGTTTGTGCACGGCTCCCTGCGTGATTACAGTGGTTTTATGAGGGTTGATGAATTGTTTAACGACGAACGTATTACAGAGGAATTAGTACATTGATACGTAGCACTGCCGTTCAACATACTCACCACAGATTTGTACCATTTGTTCCATCACTGATTCCGGGCATTAAAATTAGTTGGGAAAAATTCAGAGAAGTAGGAGGAGATTAGTGTTTAAGGACTCTTCGACAACTAGATCATTAGAGACAGAGCACAAGATCGGATTGGGGAAGGACAGAGGAAGAAGAAGGCCGTGCCAGTTCAAAGGAACCAATCCGTCATTTGCCATAAACGATTCAGGGAAATCACGGAAAACCTAAATCAGGATGGCCGGACGCCGGTTTGAGCCGTCGTCCTCCAGAATGCGAGTCCTTTGTGCTAACCACCGGGATATCTCACTCGGTAGAAAAGTTCAGATATGAACCTCATCCATGAAGAATGAACATGGGGACGCTCTGATGGACTTTATCAATAAGTGACGTTGTGAGAAAACGTTTAATGAAAGAGAAACGGACATTGCAGATACACTAACCAGAGGCCGGCCGACAACATCTGACACACACGCCAATCGACGACGTCCCAATATAGTGATTCGAACGGATAGTTACATTACATCTCACATCAGCTGCAAAATCATTCTGAAAAAAAAGTGGGGCAAGAAGTAAAACTCTGAATTTTTCCGAACTGGTTTTGATGCCTGCATTCAGCGGTGGCGCTCAGGTGTACAGATGCATAGCGACTACGTTGAACGGCAGTGTTATCAACAGAACTATTCAGGCTGTAATCAATAATAATTTCGGTGTCATGTGTTCGTTATCAAATTTTTTATGACACGGGTGGCATTACATTTTGATACAGCCTCGTACCTCAGGTACCACAGCGAACACAGCTTTCATTCCGATGCCTCCTCCGCTTTCTACGTTCCCTCTGCCCGCCAGAGTTCCCGGTCCTGGCCCGCGTCAAAGCTCACACTGTTCCCCTCCACAGGGAGAGGAGTAGTACCGACTGCGCTAATCATACCAGTCAGAGGGGGGGGGGGGGGGGGGGAGTAGAAACCTGAGGCTGTGAGCCACACAAAGGCGCCGTCTGAAGCTGGCGCCGACTTTTAATACTTCAGCGCTTCCGGCCGCCGTCACTGCTGCTGCTATCGCAAGAATTTAAAGCAAGTAGGAGCCCAGAAGTATTGGTAACTCTTAACAAGGATGCATGGTTTGTTTTCGTAGAAGTATGCACTTGACAGCTGCGATGGACGTCTTGGGATACTAACATATGTTACAACTATGGCTGGAGAGTCCTTTCGACGCACGTATCTCGTGGTCGTGCGGTAGCGTTCTCGCTTCCCACGCCCAGGTTCCCGGGTTCGATTCCCGGCGGGATGAGGGATTTTCTTTGCCTCGTGATGGCTGGGTGTTGTGTGATGTCCTTAGGTTAGTTAGGTTCTAAGTTCTAGGGGACTGATAACCATAGATGTTAAGTCCCATAGTGCTCAGAGCCATTTGAACCATTTTTTTGTCCTTTCGACAATGTCTTCGAATTACATTTAAACATCGGTTACAGACTAGCACTTGCCTCCTAAGCTGATAGTGCATATGAATTATTGGTTACTAGATCATTTTGTGCACCGACTTGTCAACAGACCATCTACTGCTGACAAAATGATGAGCAGCAGCTTTTAGTGGAGTTAAGATAATAACTTACCACATATCTTCCACTTTTGTTCTCTACATAGCGTCTTAATATTGTGAACAGTTCAAGAATACACACGGCTTACTTTTTGGGAACAAAGATAGCAGCTAAATTTTAAATAAAATAGTGGTACAATCTTGTCCAGAAATATGCATCGTAAGGATGAAATAAAATGTATTTTAGCATTATCAATACTTCCAAATGAAGATCCTGGTCCCTAGAAATTGAACAATGGGAACTCTTATATGGACTCATTGTTTCACTGCAAATACTGTATGATACTTATCTTCTTTCAAATTCTTTTATAAAATCGCTGCACCTCTGGCACAGCAATCGGTATTTGTGATGGGCAGTGTCCGTGTCCATGTTGTTGTACCGTCAGCTATTTTTCCTTCGCCAGACGACCAGAACGAGTCGCACTTAGCGTCGTGATGCCGGCTGAGAAGCTACTTGAATGAGAAATGTCGGCTCTGAAATCTGGAAAGTTACAACAACTGGGAGAGCGTTGCACTGACACCATACTCTCCATATCTCTGTTACGCAACAGAATAACTCTATTGTGCAGTCTTACAATGTTGTTGAATTTCTACCTGGCCAACTCAGAACACCATAGGTTTCACTGGGCTGATTTGCCGATTGGCATGACAACAAGGGCTTCCGCCAATGCAGCAGACCACAGAACGATGCAAACAGAAACACAAGCACCATTGTGCTACTTGAAAAGGATCTGTGAGGTAATGCTATGTAATTTCTCTGCCTGGGAACCACTACAAAATCAGACAACTACAGTAAGGAACCGACCATGCCGACACATAATGGTTATTGAAGTAACACAGCGAGGCGAGGAGCACTGATATTTATGGTAAATGCAGACAAATGCTTTTGTACAGCCAGAATCACAATGTCATAGGTGCGGGGTCGGCCTGTTAAACTGAGAAGATTTCATTGTTTTGTGCTGCCGTTCTGTCCACCTTTGTAGCACGGGACAGAATGGCAGGCTATTTAGTTTCAGTGAAAAAACGACAATCTGATCAGTGATGGGCAGTTTGACTTCAGCACCTTGAGGCACCCAAGAGGATGCGCACCACAGCTGTTGTCTGCCACTGCTGCCTACTGGGTCACCATAGGTGAGGAGGATTGTCTGAGTGGCCAGGCCTCCTCCACTACTGAGGGTCGTCACAGGAGACCTGACAACTGCTGTCTTCGCTTCGAACAGGAGAGGCGTGTCCGCACAACCTCCTGGCCAATCGATGAGTATCTACTTCAGTCTTGGTTGATCGACGTTCAGCACCCTGTCTTCACAACAACATGCATCCTGGAGAACAGTCCACCTGAGCACACACTGGGCTGCGACAGCCCCACTGGGTCATCACAGAGTGTCTGTGTGGGCAGTGTCACGACAAGCTAACGAGACGTAAGCACCCCTTCATGGATCATGCAATTTGCAAGTGACTGCCAACTGCAGGTCTACAGTCACTTACACCTTTGTACACTCTGCACGACAAATGAACGTCATAACAGCCACTGTGACGCCTCTGGGCTTGCACGGGACCACTCATCCTCACTCTATGTTCAACCTCCTGATCACACCGTGACCCATGCATGTGAGTCAAAACATTGGTGTCAGGATTGGCTGTCCCCTCAAAACTTCGGCTGTGGTGTGGCTGTGGCTACAGGGCCGTCTAGCAGTACCAGCGCAATGTGTTGCGGAGAGTGATCTCTTTCTTCGTTGAAAGGTTTCAGAATGTATTTGTGTAGCTCCATGTCAATTTGTAGGGACATCAGTAGCACCCTTGAGATGTCATTTGTTAAACCACAAGAACCTGTAGATGTGTCAGTGTTTAGAGGGAATGTTACGAAAACTTATTTAACAGCAGTTCTATGTAAGTTTTGTAGCCTGTCTGAAAATGACCTGCCACATACTAAAGCGGTGACTCTCACTTATGGGCGAGTTGGACATGTGGCACAAAACTGTTCTCAGTCTCGTTGGGCGATGATACGCCAGAGATATAAGTGTGTAATTATTGTTCATGTGTTGGAGGTACAGTTTTTCTATTTTTTTGTTGCTGCAAACGGCAATAGTGAACTACTCAAATAGTCAGACACACGTTCTGCTACCATGAATGAGCCTGTTGCCACTTTGACAGAGCAAGTACAGTATTTTCTGGGCTAAATTCCCAGCAACAGCAGGAAACGTAAGGATTGCGCAGTAGACGTTTTACAATTTCTGATTCAACAGTTAGAATCAGGGAATGAGGAAGCCAAGACAGCAATGTGCGTACCCTCCCCTTCTTCTTTCGATCCTTCGGTAGCTACGTTGATAAAAACTTTTTGTCGCAATTCAAGTGGGGACGCAACTACGTTCATTGACTATGTTAGGGCTACCGCCGCATTTAGTGGTTGGTTACGCGAGATTATTCTCCGTGTGGCTATTTGCGACTGACAGGCCGAAGCAAAAACTTACTTATTGTACCCAAAGTTCCCGTAAGGCATGGACATCAAGCAGTTTGCTGGCGATTTATGACCATGCCATCAAAAGCATAACAGTACAAGGTATTTTCGGAAAAAATTAATACCTTAACACAAAAACTAGGAAATCGGTAGAAACCTTTCCAAATAAAATATGGTCGATCAGTCAGCAAACATACCCGCTGACGCAAAATGCAGAAGCAGACAGAGTCTTGCAGTAAGAAAACGAGAATAGGACACTGGAGGTATTTCTACAAGGTATCCCCGCAGAGATGTCATGGAGGGAAAGGATAGAAAATCCTGGGGACCTATATGTAGCTCTTAACGTCGCGACTCAGTTGGAGGAGGCCGACATTGCGACTAGAATATTCACGGACCACCATGTTTTTTCTGCGGAACTCATATGTTATAGATTTAGACAGAAAGTTCAGTCTAGATCAAGGCAGGAAGGGGCTACGACCATCACGTTATAAATTGTGTGGAGTTAGTTATAACAATGTTGTGTCCTGGGGTACAACATTGCTCAGTTTCAGTATCGGAATTAGGGATTACCAGGAGTATATGGGTGTCTTATCATAACTAGGTGAAGGGTTTTCAGCAAAATTTGGCTAGAGTTTCTCGTCAGTCATCATTACAAAAGCAATCATTCACTATATACAGTGGAATCTAGTGGGACTTCGTTTCCACTGGGCGGATACAGCTGCAAGAAAGTCAGTCTCGCAAGGGACTGATCTCACTAATGTGTTGCTGCATAAACTGAGAACACACGTGCTACAACTGGTTCTCATGATAAAACACCATCAGGTACACGGAAATCAGTGTAGGCTTCTGTTGATATCGATTTGCTATGGGAAACATTATGCATGATATAGTTACTAAAGGAAATTAAAAAATTATGTAGAATGCTCAGCAGCATATCACACATAATTAGTATTAATTCTGAATTTACGGTCCCTCTAAGCCTGGACAACTTCGGAACTGACTTGGTTAGTTGTTTGATGGGCTTCATTATTGCCACATTAAAGGTATTATATAAGGAAGTTAATGATCGGTCATGTGACGACTGAGCCGTAAGCAAACTGTCGAGACAGCAGCATAACAAGAAAAGGTGGGTCACTTGTAAGGCAGTGATCAGCAGGAAATGACAGCTTTACTACTACCGTTTGTGGATTGATATAACATGAAAGGTCCTATACAGCAACACTGGTATCCCAGGACTGTATACCTATCGGCAATAATATTCCAGTTTATAGGAAGCTGTACTTCGTAGTGAGGCATCTTAAACCTATAATGGAGGAGTTCATGGATCAGCAGTTAGTGGCAGGTGTAATAGAGTAAAATGATGGCCCATGAGATGCAAATATTATCGTTATGCCATAAAAGTCAACAGATGGTACCAGGAAGTTCATAGTCTGTCTCGAAGACCATGAAAGATGCATATCCAACCCCAGTATTGCAAAAACAATAGAGGACCAATGCCAGTGTCAGTACATAATGGGTCTAAGAAATGGATATCACTAGCTGGACATAAACCTGAAGGATAGACCAAAGACCGCTTTCATGGTTCCATGGAGTCTTCACCACTATGAACAGACGCCATTTGGGCTGAAAAACGTGCCAGCTACGTTCCAAAGGTCTTTAGATGGAATTCTATGTGGTTTAAGGCTGAAAACGTGCATGGTTTGTTTGGACGATGTTATCGTATTCTTGAAGGATATGCCAGAACATGCGAAATATATGTGAAATATTTGGAAGACATATTCAAATGGTTCAAATGGCTCTGAGCACTATGGGACTTAACTTATGAGGTCATAGTCCCCTAGAACTTAGAACTACTTAAATCTAAATACCCTAAGGACATGACACATTCCACACCCGAGGCAGGATTCGAACCTGTGACCGTAGCGGTCGCGCGGTTCCAGACTGTAGCGCCTAGAGCCGCTCGGCAACACGGCCGCCGAAGACATATTCAGCTAGCTACATTCTACACATCTAATGCCTAGCATAGACAAGTCTTTTTCACATAGACACAGGTAAAATTACCTTGGGTATATGATTAATGTGAAAGCTGTTAAAACCAATCCTTGCCTAACAGAGGCAATCGAGAACTTCACAGCACTCCAAACAACAAAGCAATTACAGTCATTCTTGGGATTCTGCAATTATTACTGCGAATTGGTAGACTTTTGTGCGCACCATGGAATCCTTGGATTTTTGATAAGGTAGGGCATGAAATTACAGTAGTCACCAGAATACGAATCAGCGTTGAGGTACTGAATGCAGCATAAGTTTCTGATCTGGTACTAATCTTTCCTGCTGTCAGGAAGGAATCTATCCTTTCCTGTGAAGCCAGTACTGGAGCAATTGGTTGCATTTCGAAGCCGAACATACAGGAGATGGACAGGAACATCCAGTATGCGTCAAGATAGTTAAATAAAATGGAGCAAAGCTATTCCGACACACTTCATTAAAATGGTTGTTGGGCTTGAAAGACCCATCGATTGGATTAACAAACTGGACACTCAAACTCATCAATTTTGATAATGAAGTGGTCAGAAAACCAGGTAAGAAGTACATAAATGCACTTACTTGAAATAGTGAAGTTTCAGAGTTAATGTACTAGGCACAAATCTGATCAAGGATCAGACAGAGCGAGTGACTAGCGGAAGTTTGTGACACTTGAAGACTTGCTCTGTAGAACAGCTAAATACGGACTGCGAGTAGTTTTCCAGTGGCATTCAAGGAAAAAGTGCTGCAGCAAGTGCGTGACTATGTGTAAGGGAGAAATTCTGGTGGCAACCAAGAACGCATGACGGCCAGTAACAAATGAAGGACTATGTGCATCATGCACAAAGAGCTGATCTCAGTCATCAAGAAATCTCTTTGCGAAGACTACCAAAGGCGTTTGAAGCCTTTCAAATGAGCGGACTTAATATTGTAGGACCGTATTAAACACTCACTGGATTACTGACAATCATAGATCATGTTTCTTGAAATTTCCCTTCTGTAAACAGTAATCTATGAAGTTTAGGTATTACAGCCAGACGACATCGACTTCTTACCATGATATTTCAGCTGACAAACATTCAGTCATCTTCAGATGAGTGTTTTGCACTAGTGTTGGTAGTTCACATCTCTTACTGTATATAAAAAATGGGCGTGGATAGGCACCCACAAAGACAGCTATTATATGAGCAACCTCTGTCGAACGCATATTGCTCCATCTGTTTTGTGTCGGACATGCATAACGGTGATACTGCAAGCGCTCTCTCTGTCGGAGCTTGGAATTGCAGAGTTAAAATTCAGATACTGAAGAAAATTAATCATCGCTAGACGTGTCACTAGCCATAAAACATTTCCCACCTGTAGGTATTAAAACATCGCTACGTCCCACAGCCCCATCCTGTTTAAATCCACCATCACCATTAATAAGATCTTCCACTAAACATACATCCACTGATTCCTTACTAACTGAATCTCAGAAGCATCTTGTCGGGCCCAAGATTTCCTTTGAAGAACAATCCATAGAATCAATCAAAGGCACAGAATGTCCTATGGAAATACAATGCTTGACTACAGCTGATTATTGGGCTGAGAAAGGCTAGTTGCGGCTATCGTGTTCAACGCCTCTCTTATGTAGTGCGTTTGTGGTGTGACCAAAGTAGGCCTTGCAACACTGAGATGGTATTCCATACATTCCAGCCCTCCATAATCGCACATCATCCTTTACCGAACATAGAAGAAATAACGTCTTTATAGATGCCTGGAATATTACTTTGACATTGTGTTTCCTTACAATTCTAAGTTCGACGAAATGTTACAGAAATAATGCACGAACGCCGTGGAATTGAGCTGCTCCTCCTCTCGCTCGCGTGGGTGGTTCCATTGCTTCCTCCTTAGAACCAGGCTGATGTATCTTTGAACAGAGATTGTAGTTCTTCCAAATCCTTTGCAAGAGTGTCTTTATCAGACGCATGTACCTGGTGCACCGACGTTTGAAAGAAGCCCATAGTTTGCTACGAATGGTGGCACCTAGACGCATGCAAATCCAGGGCTTACGATAGACGGAATGCCTCAGGGATCCATCCTCTTTCTGATTGACCAAGTCGTCCAAAAACGACAGTGTGCAGTACTTCTCCGCTTCCATCGTAAACTGTCCTCGTGGATTGAATTCAGATGTTGCAAAAATCGTGACAGTTCTTCTTCGGCGTCTGGCCACCCTACAAAAGTATCAGTTGCTTATCCCCAGAAGAAGGTTTGTTTCAGTGCGCCGCCGTAGCTGAGTGGTCAGCATGTCTGACTACCATGTAGGAGGCTCAGGTTCGATTCCCCGCCAGATCGGAGATTTTCTCAGTTCGGCGACTTTGTGTCCTCATCATCATTTCATAGCAGTGACACACGAGTTACCCAATGTGGCTTCAACTGAAAAGACTTGTAATTCGGCGGCCGAACTTTCCCAGATGGGGACTCGCAGCCAACTCAGCCGACTTAGCCGGGTCAATTGCTCCCTCGCTAGAGTCGTCCGTAAAAAAGTTTCTTACCAGAAGGGAGAGACGCCTACCAATGGCCACATCATCGATTTGCTCAAAATATTTGAAGCCGAATTACCAGTATGTCGAGGAAAGAGCATGATGAAATAGAGGTTTTATATCGGCTTTGAACTTATTGCTGATATATGACAATGAATCCTTGAGAGGGACCCTAGAGAGTAGTTAGACGACATCGAGGCTTAGTAATGGGTCTGAGTGACCGACTCGAAGTGATTTAATAAAGTCACCAGAATTGCGAACATGATTTTTTTATTTTATTTTACACGTATAGTTCTGTGGGACCAAACTAAGGAACAAATCTCCAAGGTCATGAAACGTGCCAGTACCTGCAATTACATCATAAACTAATAACAGATAAAATAAAATGTTTATAAACGACAAGACATCAGCTTAAGTAAACACAATCAGTAATATAACATAGGAATTAGCTTAATTCTTCAAGGAACACCTTGACAGAATAGGAGGAGTGACCCATGAGGAAACTCTTCAGTTTCAATTTCGAAAAGCGTGGATTACTGCTAATATTTTTGAATTCTTGTGGTAGCTTATTGAAAATAGATGCAGCACTATGCTGCACAAGAGTCAAAGTAGCGCGATCCAAATGCATCTTTGATTTCTGCCATGTATTAACTGAATGAAAGTTGCCAATTCTTGGGAATAGGCTGATATTATTAACAAGAATTGACCGTAAAGGATTTATATATATTGAGAGGGCAATGCTAGAATACCCAAACTAGTGAACAGGGGTCGACAAGGTGTTCGCGAACTCTGAGCCAAAAATATCCTATGAGAATAGGAAGAGTTACCCTAAAATATAATACCATACGACATAAGCGTATGAAAATAAGCAGAATGTACTACTTATCGTGTCGAGCGATCGCCAACTTCAGATACAGTTCGTATAGTAAAAATGTCAGCATTAAGTCTTTGCACAAGATCCTGAATGTGAGCTTCCCACGACAGTTTACTATCTATCTGAACACCTAGAAAGCTGAACTTTGCAGTTTCACTAAATTATATGCCCATTCTGTGCTATTAAAACGCCGGGTTTTGTTGAACTGTGTGTCAGAAACTGTAAAAACTGAGTCTTACTGTGATCTAGCGTTATTTTGTTTTCTACAACCCATGAACTTTTGTCATTAACTGCACTACTTGAAACCGAAACATTGTTGCACACAACATCCTTTACTACCAAGCCAGTGTTATCAGCGAACAGAAATATTTTAGAATTACCTGTAACACAAGAGGTTATATCATTTATGTAAATAAGTAAGAGGAGTAACCCCATTTGACTGTACCCACTCAGGCCCCACATCGCAGTCATTCTCAACACTGTGAATAGTGTCCTTTTGCTATCTGTTGTTAAAGTAAAAGGTGAACCAACTCTGAGCTACTGCCTACATTTCATAATAGTCGAACATCTGGAGCACTATTTTCTGATCAACAAAATCAAACGCCTTAGTTAAATCAAAAGATGCCTAGCCTTCGAAACCTTTTGTTTAATCCATTTAGTACCCCACAGGGAAAAGAGAATATAGCGTTCGCAGTTGTTAAACCACTTCTAAATGCGAACTGTACTTTTGATAGCAAATTATGTGATATGAAACGATCAATTATCCTTACATACACAGCCTTTTCAATAATTTTACCAAACACTAATGACATAGAAATAGGTCTAAAATCGTCAACATTCTCCCTTTTTATAAGGCAGCGTTACTACTGAGTACTTCAATCGTTCAGGAAACTGAACATTCTTAGATGAAAAATTGCAAATATGGCTAAGTACAGGGCTAACATTTGCAGCACAGTACTTTAATATTCTGCTAGGCATTCCAATATATCCTTTTAAGTGATTTAATTACTCACTCAATATCACCCTCGTCAGTATCGCAGAGATATATTACAGACATCAGTCTAGGAAAGGCGTTTTTCAAAAAAGTTATACGATTCCCTGTAGAAACTAATTTTTTTAATTCTTCAGCAATGCTCTAAAAAAGATTTTTAAATAGCGTTCATATATATGACTATTCAGTAACACATTTTTACTACGAACTGACTATATCGTCAACTTTGCGCTGCTGACCAGACACTTTCTTCACAACTGCCACAAGGTTTTAATTATATCCTGAGAATTAGCTATTCTATTTGCATACCACATACCCTCCTAATAACATTTTTAAGCATCTAAAAGTACTGTTTGTAATGGGGTTCTGTAGCTTGTTATTGACTGCGTCTAACATTTTGATATAATTCCCACTTTTTTCTACATCATACCCTCATCCAAGAAGTCAGCCACCGAGGCTGCCGTTGACTGTTAGCATCCTATTTAGAATAATCTAATGGAAAGCAACTATCAAAGAACATGAGAAATGTGTTAAGGAAAGCATTATATTTGTCATTTATGTTATCAGCACTTTAAACATCCTGCCACTCTTGTTCCTTACAAGATTGAAAAAACTCTCTTTTGCTGTTGGATTAACATTACTACATAGTTTGTAATTATGTATAACAATTCTACTAGTACAAAAACTCTTAAAATTTGTGCATCATGCCTGCACCCTGGTTGGAAAAACACAGTCTGCATCAGATCATATAAGTTTAGAAGATCTTGCAACATCCTTTTTCTTGCACAATGACATACAAAATTAATATAGCAGTCACCACATGTAACTAATTTTTGGTACTTCCTATCTAGCTTGAGCAGAAATGCTTTGAAGTCAGAGTTATGAGACCTTTATACAACAACTATTGGAAGTTTAATTTCACTAGGTTCAACTGCACAACATTCAAATACCTGTTCAGTAAATTGCCGTGATATGTCTACAGACTCAAATGGAAACCGTTTTTTACATACGTGGTCACTCCCCCACTCCGCAAAGAACTCCTTGAAAAACAGCCAGCTAATCTGTGTCCCGGTAAAGAAAGCGTCTGAATTGTCAAATTATTTAAGTGGTGCTCTAATATACCAGTAATTTCAGAGTCAACATCTGCAAGCAGTTCACTAACTTCATCTCTAATACCTCTTATATTTTGTTGAAATATGCTAATTCCTTCTCTACTTGGGTACCTGACCTCCTCTGAAGGTGATTCGTTAGTTAGAGGGACTTCCTTCAAGAAGGCATAACTATCAGCTGACTTTAATCTAAAAGAGGTAAAGCTCTAACATGAAGAACAGCAGGAATTTTTTCTTGAATGGTCCCACCACCACCACCCACTACACTGTCGACTACAAGCTTTGCCAGTCTCCCCTTCCCATGACTATTGAGGTGCAGGCCATGCCTAGTGAAACCTGATCTATTGATAGACTCAGCTGGTACCGCTGCAATGTGAGCCATGCCCTCTGCCATCAGTGCCTTCTCCAGCCCCGTGTTAACACGCCTAACAGCACCATTAGGACGAGGTCGATAATGACGGTGAAACAGTGGCACGAATTGCAAATTAGTGCTACCAGTTTGACTACCTATCCTTACCAGGTCACCACCTAAATCATATTCCCCGTCCCTATCAAGACCATTTCCTGCTCCACCCAAAAACACTACCAGATCCTCCTTCGTAAATTTCCTACATGCCTCCCCTATGCTGTCAGTGACTTGAGACAATCTTGCATTAGGCTTCACAATGCTGGTAACCTTGTACTCACTCCCCAACACTTCCTTCAACTGCATGCCCACACCTCTGCCATGCAGAACCTTCTGTCTGTTACATCTTTAAACTGACTTAGCCTTCCAACTGCTGACGACTGCTCCATGTTTCCTACATCTACAGCTACAAGAGGGTCCCCTCCACTCAACTCTGACAGTTGCTCAAATCTATTGCTTATATGCAAAGTAAAATTTTATGAATAGCTCCTCCTCCTAGCTGCCTTCTTGCCAGCTGCCAGTTCCGATTCGCCACCACTCTACCCATTCCCCGGTATACCTCCCATTCCCCAGAACCCTTAACCCTCCTCAACCTATTTAGTTCCTCCCTTTCGTCAGGTAACTGCACCTGAAGGGAACAGATCTTAAGCTTCTGCTCCTCTATCACGTTATTTCTGCTAAAAATTCTGCATTTCCAGAAGAGGATCTCGCTAGAATGCCCACTGGCTTCCCCACTGCATTCCTCCCAATAAAAATCCTTTGAACAAATCCCACACCGTAACCCACAACTCACAACCCTGCGACAAAGGCCACACTCCTCACTGATGGTAAAATTTTAATAGTTACTGAAAAAATCAAACGTATACGTTACCTACGTTCAGTTGCAACAGTAGAACTATTTGAACAACTGACAAGAGTGGTCTCGAAATTTACTCTCTCTTAACAGAGCAGCAACTTTTGTTAATACTACTAAACCACAAGTAACACCGATACCACCAAAATTTCATACAATTTCTTAACTGAAACCTAAACTTCAAGCGGCCCCTGAAACACTCAACGTAATTAAAAGATTGAATGAAAATTTTATTGCAGCATTTCACTAGAAACAATAATAAATGTCAGCTAAAAACTACCGCACGAAATTTACTAACCGACTTTAACGCACAAACAACTCTAAAAGCACAGAGTGCAGAAGTTTCCGAAAGTTTATTGAACCATTATTTCGCCAGAAACATCACGAGACACAGTGTAGAACTACTAAATTTAATAACTGTATGACAGTGTACAAACAATTTTGTCAAAACTTAACTTAAGAACCGCTACAGCTGCAACTGCACCGCGTAATATAAACACACTGCTAATGTTTCGATGAAAGGTTGAAACCTACTTAATTTAATATTCGAATACAGTGACCAAATAACTTTGTCAGTACGTAGCTTTAGAACCGCTATAGCTGCAACAGAATTCCACGTAATGTAAACACACTGCTGAGGCCTGAGACTTGGATAAGCGACCTGAGCACGCTCACGAATAACCCACAAATGGTCTCCGTAAAGATGGAAGTCATATGTTGGAGCGCCGATACTGCTCTCAATAGGACGTAATGGAAGACCATCTTTGTGGATCTTTGGAAGCAATATAATCCTGATGGAAAAGAGCTGAAGGGTCTTAATAGATTAGCATAGATTAGCAACGTCTTGTGAATGAGAAGAAGAGTTTAGTAACGCTGATGTCTTCCTTTCTGCTCTAGCTCTTTGGTCTTTACCAGTCAGCTGGGACGTTGATTCACCTAAGAAGCTATAAATCTTTTGGTCATGGACCCCACGTAGCAACAGCACAGTGGTGTGTCCCTTATTAGCTGGAAGGACCTCCACGTGAGGATCTTCTCGTAAACTACGTAGTGCAGCTCTTTCCGTGGAAGACACATTACTCTTCTGATACGGAGCCCTCGTTAAGTGTGTGACATGTTTCACATCTTATTTCTCCTGCAGGGATGTAACAGCGCTATTTCATCACGCCTTTTCTTCAACATACTTTTTGTTCACCACTGAATATTTGAGAAAATTGATGGCATTACCATGAATACAGGTCTGTAGATCTCTCTATCCTCTAGTGGGAGATTCTTTTGTGGAAGACTTTGAGGAGAGTGTAAGTGATGCAGCCCAACGTAATTCAATCATCTGCCGGCGATACGTAAATGATCCATGGCGAAGAAGAGCTATTACACTTTTTCTAGCATCTGAACTCAGTCCACGAGGACAATTTATGATGAAGGTGGAAAGCGGTGGCTGTCTTCCGTTTTTAGACGTCTTATTCAATAAGAAAGTAGGATGATCATTGGGGTATTTGAAAGAAACCCCCACTAGTACTAAACATAAATGTCTCAGATTAGCTGCTAAGCCTTTAGTTGACGGTATATGGGGAGTAAAATATAACTGAGCGCGCTTTACAATCAGAGATTTGCGATAATTAGGCCAGTCCGTCCTTGAACTGACTTAGTGAGCCACCGCGTAGGAATTCCTACCTGTTGAATATAGGTGCTCTCGTAGTTTTATGTTCCCATGCACAGCCGTAGCAGCACCGTCGTATTCTGAAAGTGCAATACCACTGTCTACGTTTTAAGTAATGATGCGGGAAGCCGTTTCTTGTGCAAATTATTTTTTCACGGATGCCATTATGGATCGTTTATTTAAGAAACTCTGAAAAACTAACTTGTTCACACTGATGATAGGCTAACTGTTAACGGTACGAGAGCATGGTCCACCGCATGACTAGATCGAAATGCATTCTATCGAAGACTGCCGACCATGGCGCGCAGTCTGTAAATTGAGCGTACAGTCGGTATAGTTCGTATAAGATCATTCATCTTCTGTTACGCCAAAGGTATTCATTTATTTATTAACATAAATTTTTCCTGACATTGTAAAATTACTGAAAGATAATGTGTATGACGCGTAGGCTCCTCCTAATGTATATGTGGCAAAAGGTATTTTTTGTTAGCAAATACTTATTAATAACAATTACTTGATTGACGCCAGAATAAATGTACTTTCCATGCGTATCTCGTATCTGACATCACTAGTGATTTCTGCACCGACACCTCATCCCACTCACTGGCTCTCAAAGCGACAGATACCCAACCGCCTCTGGTAGCCAGTACGGTAACCTACTGGTCGCGTCTTACTCCGTACGTACTGCAGGAGTGCTGAAGTACGTGTGTGAAATATCACAACTGGAAAATGCGCTGTTATCCGCAAATAAGGGATACATTACACATCCCCTGCGGTATTTTCTCTTCAAAATTGTCGTCCTATCGTTCAGAAAAAATCGGAATTTTGAAAACATTAGAAACCTGTTACCTCAATCCTTAGGTGCAGCCTTTACAGCCATAGGTCTAATTATTTTAGGCTGATTATTTTGAATATTCTTTTGCTCTTCAAATATAATTTTAGTGCTTTGACAGAAATGTTTAAAATGCACTGTCTACTGGCTTATGAAAACTTATTACATTTGTACCTAATAAAACAGTTTTATAGCTGCCGGTTTTAGTATTTGCATAATCTTTGAGTTTTGACTACCACGCTCTCCTAAATTTTGACTCCCAAAATTCTTTTAAAAGATTACATTGATGTACATAAAAAACATATTACAGAAAGCACTTGGCGTATACTCACAAAGACAAATAAACGTTAGCTTTCGAAACATTTACGAATAACATAAAACATGTTTAGGAAATACCATAATAGTACAGGTTGTTTAAGGTAACTTTAACAAAAAATCTAGAAAAATTACTAAAAACGTTTAGCAAGTTTTGAGGTAGTTATTCAGCTGTCCCACAGGAATCCGCTGCAGTACAATGTTCCAGAATTTTCCTAAATACACAAGATTCACAAAATATACAACACACTTCATGAAACCATGCAGAAGATTTTTCGCTTTTTACACTGTTATGGTGTTTCACTGATCACCATTGAAATTTAGGGAGCACTTACGACTCAAGGTCGTTCTTTGATAAATCACTGAACTGACACACTCGTTTGGGGAGAAGCAGTATTATTCGCTGGCCGAAATATTGGACCTAGATGACGTGTTTGCGTTGCTTGATGACTGCAGCCATAATTCGCGCATATGGCAACAGTAGCTCTAGATGCTGACTGATCGAGCTTGGTTATGAGCGCATTTTATCTGGGTGATTGTGCTAAGTATTTCCCGTATTCCCATAATCAAAGCATCAGGTACTGATACATAAAACGAAGACACATATTTTAGAACCTACATAATAGCAATAAATTACATTTCCCAAACACTGGACTGTTCCTTCTAACTAACTACACTGCTTCTGTCCAAGTGACCAAAATTCAAAACTTTTGATTAACTACTACCTTCATGAATTAATGAGTTATTTTTAAATAATTAGTATGTAATAAACAATTCTAAAGTTAAATAACAGTATATTAAGTTCATTAGTTCCCGAAAAATTATCCTCTTTTACTTACTTTATTTAAATGATTCTCTATTAACAATTATTAATTATTGTTATCAAATTATTTAGGTTTATACAGTTGGTTTTTTAAAAGCTCATAAAGGGTCGCCATGTCTACCAATGTCGCGGTCGTGACGTGTTTCTGCTTACGTCACGCCAGCCACATCTCATAGTCACCTGGCTCTACTATTTCAGCCGCTGGCTGTGCTCTGCATTAGTCCCTCGCTGCCTGTGAGATCTCTGTAATGACCTTGCTGACGTCACAATACACCAGCACACCACATCCTCTTGAGGTTCATTCAGCCCCTGACTTTGGTTTAGAAACACATGAACTGGACATATATGATTCCAAAATATTTAGAACTATTTCTCAGCGGTTAATGAAACTACTATTTACAATGCACGTCATGGTTACGTCTGTGTCTTTCACATTGCATGTTCTTTATTATTATCCTAGTTGTCTTCACCTTCTTTGGGTCTGGAATTATTCCTTCATCAGATATCAAGTGAACAAGAAACTTGATTTGTGCTCTTCTGAGCTTTGATTTCACAAAGTTCGCTATTACCCATGCATCTGCAAACCTTGTTATTACTTTAGTTATTATTTCAATATGTTTCTCCCAAGTGTTAGTAGCGATGGCCAGAACATCAACATACAGAGTCACTCTGCGTAATATATCACAGCTTAACATCGTGCCAAGCCCAGCCCGAAGGGCAATACCTGAAATTGATAAGAAAAAAGAAGACCTTGTACTTCCTATACTCTTCTGTCAATGCAATTTGCCAGTAAAAAAATCTCATGACTACACTCGTCAGGAATTTCACGTTATAAAAATTTTGAATTTGTTATCCAATGCTCTGGCTGGTACGGACTGGTTTTACTGTCCTGTTTATATCCCGTGCGTCAAGGACCACGTGCATACTGCCATCTGCTTTACGCACTGCAAGAAGTAGACTATTATAAGGTGAGTTTGACCCTTCTACAATGGTCCATTCCAACATTTTCCGTATTTCCGAGGTATCCGCTTCCTTCCTTGTTGAGAGCACTGAACATGTAGCTTTGCAATAAGTTTGTTGGAGATATATTTTCACATGGTAAGCATAAGACATAATGGTTTCAGGTTTCTATGCAAAGAGAATTTGAAAATTGGCTAACAAATATGCCAGCTGTTTCTGATGGCTCAAGCTTACGCACTCTGATTCCACCACTTCATTGCGGATATGGTTAGTAATACTATTACTCTCGATACCAATGCTGCATTAGTATATATTAACCCTGGTATTTCTGTATTTATGTATCATAGACTTGTGTTAAGGTACCTCACACACATACGTCGTCAATATTTGCCATATCCCTCACCCTTTGTTACCAACTCGCCGGCCTGCATTGTCAAGAGTGCATTTAACTGTAGAGAGGTCAATTCTTGCTTGCCTCTCCCGGAGGAAGTCCCATCCCAGCGCGCAAGGGACCGACAAAATTTTGAGTATAAGGATCATGCACTGTAATACATCATTTCCTATTGCCAAGTTTACTTGAGCTTGGTACTTCACAATTTGTGCCTTAGCACCGATGCTGCTAACGACTTTGCATCCGTTATCAGGAAGTGTGGGTATGAGTAAGATGGATTCCTTAAACAATTCTTTGTAAAAGTTAAAATCGAGTACACTGGGTGTCGCTTCCGCACCAACAAAATTCTTTGTATAAATTAAAATCAAGTACACTGGTTGTCGTGCTGGTATCAACAATAACAGTTACCGAAAACACTCCGATTTTGGCTTGACTAGCAGCTTGTAGGTACCTGTAGTACCTGTTTTGCCGTGTTTTTAAACTTTGCTGTCTCGTGACACAATTCATCACGGATATCATGTTCGTTTTGGAATTGTAACAAGATAACTTGGTCAAATGTGCCTTCACTCTGGGCCCTTACCATCGTTGGAAGACGTAGCGTCGTCAGATCCAGTTTGCTGACGTGACGGGGCCGGTGGGTTCTCATTGTGCATTTCGGTTTTGTACTCTTTGTTGATTACGAGGATGTCACTCCGAACTGTTTTCCGAGATATATACCTCTGATCATCCTCGTTTCAGTTTGCAGTAGCCCTCCATTGAGTATTCGGAGATTTGTTCCTGCCTTGGGTTGTTGGTACCCCTGACTCGGGCTGTTCATCGCATCGCTTCGGCGCTTACGTTATGCATTTAGTTAACTGTTACTGTCATAATTGTTTCGTCCTCCGTTATAATCGTTGTGCCTGAGCCGTAATCATAACTATTATTGCTGTCACAGTTACTATGACCGTCTCTGTTGCGGTTACCGCTGCCATGACAATATTTGCATTACCTTTCTTGGGATTTTTGATGAATAATAACTATCGTCATTCCCACTGTCTCTTTTAGTAATCTAATGGGCCATACTAGTTGAATCCAGAGTAGCCAGAAATTGTTCGTGTTCTGTTTCAGGTATGTTCACTAACTGCATACTGACCTGGGCAGCCTTTTCTTCAAAACAGTAGAGCATCTCTCGTAAAAACCGGCTTATCCCAGTACCTCGTTTTATTAACATACTTTAGTATAAAACTCCTTTTCGGGTTATTTTGTTGAGGATTTTATACTTATTTTCTAAATCTACCCTGAATGCAAATTTCAAATTTTTGACAAAAATGCTCTTTCAAACCGCTGGAGCTCATCGCACTCTTCAACAGTCTCCATTGTCCATAACGCTGCATCGCCATGTATGTGCGTTCTAGCTGACCAAACTTTGGGCAGAAAAAACTGAAAACTCTTTATAAAAATCACAGGGTGTATGGTTATTTTCTGAGAAAAAAGTTGGTAAACTATTTACGATATATTATACTCTCTTGGCTCTTTACACTGGAGTTGGCCTTTGTGTCTTCTCGTATTTCAGATAAAAGAGGTTCTTTTATAGGTATCCGTGTATCATACGCATGACGTACCGAAACAGTGGCTACTGGATATCTTCAGTCGTTACCATATCTCATACGCTGTGGTGTGCCCTCAGTTAACTTCCAGCCAACACACACACGTCCCCCCGCTCAGTGCGAGCTATTTGTGACGAGATTTCATTTCTCCATTGAGGCAAATCTTCGTCTAAAGTCTGTCTGATACTTTGCAGTTCAGACTTTCATACATTGACAGACTCTACACTTCCAAAAGCCGACACAGTGGTGGAACCTTGACGCGGCTGACTGTACCTCTGTATTTACGTGTTCCTTTATCTTCTCATCCTTCTGTTGGAACTATTGTGCTATATTGTTGAAGTTTTTCGGAATGCTTCTTCATGTACTCTTGGAGCTGCACTGCTTATTTTATTTGCAGTTATTCCAGCATATTGGTCACTTCTTCTGCCTGCTTATTCAGGTTATCAGCGGAGGTCTTGGATTTATGTAGGTCCTCTGTAAGTCTGTCAACTGATACAGGTAAGCCCTTATATGCTTTCCTTATCAGAAGTACTTTGGTGGTGATGCTCTTCGAACTATCCTCTGTTCTTTTAGCGAAGGTTTGATCCCTGTTCTGTAATATGTACTGGCACTTCCCGCTTCTGCTTGTTGACAGCGACAAATTGTTGGTTCTACGGGTTATTAGATTTCGCTCACGCATCCACTACTCGGCGTGATAATATTATTTGCGTCAAGTTACGCGTAAAAGTATTCGTTGCAATGGGCCCTTGGCAACAACCAAGAATAATAATCATTCGTTCGTAGGTAAAGAAAATTAAAGTTTAAAGTTGTTAATATGTGTGACACTGTTTGCAAATAAGTCACGAGCCAAAAGTTATTAACCGCAGCGCGTAGTAAGTACTATGCTACAACACCTACTTAACTATAAGATATGTGTGGGGAACATATGCTGACCCTCGTCTGAAAATATTACTTTATTCTTTCAAGTGGGTCATTAGTCCATTAATTTATCATTTATCCCGGTATTACACTAACATATTTCTTTGACAAAGAATTTTGATCAAATATTCGTCAAATTTCTTTGATTATGTAAATTACCTACAAATGGATGTGAGTGCATTTCAGTATTTGCTTACTTAAGTGGCTCCTCGTATTACATTGCGATTTCTTGTTACAGGAGACAGCTATTCCAGCTTACACAGCAGCACTCCAAACACACAGAGCACATAATACAAAATAATTCAAGAAAAGGGTGAAGTGATTTATAAAGCGATGAAGGAGGAATATCTGAAGGTAAATAAATGTTTAGCACACACAGTATAGGCAATAAGAACTATTTTTATTTTTGAATAATTTAATTAATAGAATTAGCGTTCCAATAACTACGAACGTAATAAACAGTTTGAAGCAATGAAGCACTTTTTAATTTGTGGCACCCAGGATTCAAAAATTGCTAAAGTTGAACGGAGAGCTAAGTTTCTTTTTTTATTTTGGAGTGCTTCCTTCTCCTCTATTCAGGCTTGCTGAAAAAGCTGCCTGGATGTTCCCATATGTAGAGGTAGATATCTGTAGATGTGACTGCGGATTTGAAGTCGCTGCAGCATATCCCACCTTCCGTCAGCTCACGTTTAATAGCGTGCGTTGTGCCCCTTGGTCAGACTCCACCCGAGTCAAAACAAGGTTATTAAAAAGAGTAGGAACACACCAACTAGACTTTGCAGTAATGTTCACAAACACGCTACAGACGCCAAATAGCCGTAGCAACGACAGCGCTCCAAGTGGTTACACAGTGAGGAGAACAGAAGAAGACTTCGTTTTGTAAACCCTCGTCGCCAGTTTTTAAACCCTCGTCGCCAGTTTTGTAAAGGCCTCGTCGCCACTGCTGTGGAGGCCGAGTTGCCGCTGTTGTTACGGTAGGTAGGGTTTGTGATTTCGTGAAGCGCCTCCTGGTGCAGTACACCGCTAAGACAATTTCTCCCTGCCACTATTGCACAGCAATGCCCCAGGGTCAGGTAACAGATCGGAGAACGCTGGTTCTACAACACTCCAACAAATTAGTAACAAAGTCACACAAATGTTTTAAAATGTTTACTTATCTTTGTAACTTGTTGAGTAATGAAGTCGGCAACCATGCTTGTAATATTACACAAAAAATGGCCTCATTGGCTAAGTGTAAATAATCGTAGGTTAACTTCACACTAGATAGCAAATGCAATTTACAGTAACTGTCTGATCACTTTCTGTTGATTTCTGAGAGTCCACTAAACGACATCCCTGTCTAAGTAAGCCCTGGACGATGATCTATGACCAAGTGGGCGAGAGGTGCTCTTCTATCTCCCGAGTAGGCTTCTGTCCGTTGTCGTTCAGTCATTGGCGGATTGTACTCGGCCCGCAATTGGCTGAGGCGAAGTCTAAATCTTCATCCTCCAAGCTGCCCGGGGCCCTGGTGGAACTCGCGTAAGAAGTGAGTCTCTATGACACTGGCACCAGCTGCCATCACTGCGCATGTGGTGCTTTCGCCCTGGCTGTGTCTTGTTATGACGACACAGCAACGTTTATGATCAAACCTATGGCGAGACCATAGATTTGAACATATTTCTTTGATGAAATGCGAGACTTGACAAAGTTCCTCATTACACTATCACATTTCTTTGACAAGAATATTTGATGCATCTTTGACAAAGAAATATGATAGTGTAATACTGGCATTAGGTTCTCTCAGAGACTAGTTTTCAAACTGATTTCATAGAAAGACTAACCAGAGCGGTGCATTACGTATTCCCACGAAGGAAATTATTTCAGTTAACACTCTGTCAAAAAACGATCGTATAGCTTTCTCTCTAAACTAACATCAATTTATGCTTCTTTACGTATCCGATGAAGCCCGTAATATTTGAAATTACGTTGTTCTGGCGTAATGGCTTCTTTGTTTACCCGGTGAAGCCCGTAATATTTGAAATTAAGTTGTTCTGGCACAATGACGGCTGATTGCCGCTAATCAACAATGCTTTAACGGCAAAACTTTGCAAAGCTAGAAAATTCTTGTTATTCATTTTCTTATGACAAGAGGGAAGTGGAGGTAAAGCAACCATTTCAACTTGAAATTAATTATTCGAACACGCTTACATGATACAAACAGCTTCAACAAGACCATAATTTCATGGTTTAATCAGATACACTACTAGAGGTACTCTCTCTCTCTCTCTCTCTCTCTCTCTCTCTCTCTCTCTCTCTCTCTCTCTCAAGCTCAGCAGCCGCATCAAAATGAACAACAGTTAACACACAAAGGGTTTGTAATAATCTCTGACTTCACTTCCGACGTTCTGTGATACTACTGTCACCCTCACAGGGCTTTTTTTTTTAGCGCAAGACTTTATATGGTATTTCATTCAATATTTGTCGAATTACCGGGCGACGGCACAGACTGTCTGTGTGTGTGATTCAGCAGCATTTTATGTGGTATCTGAATTATTTGATGGCTCTCCCTGCCACTCGTCACCTACAATATCATTCATCCTGACTACAGGTTCTTCTTTTGATTTTGCAACCGGGAATACGTCATGCGTCTCCGACAAGTCAGAGGTCACCTGAGTTATATTCTCGCTATTATTTGGTTTGGTCATTTAACTTTTAGTTGCCTTGCACTTCTAAGAAACATAAACTATGCAAAACACTATTCTATCAGTTTCACTTACTTTGAAAATTGTATATTTTCCTGGGAGCAGTAATGCTCCGCTGACTCGCCGTGCGTCGAAGTACGTACCTCAGAGTGCCTGTAGAACACACCTTCACTGCAACAGTGCTACGCTGAGTTGCTATCTCGGATACAGACGTATGACACAAGTGACACCCAATCATCTGACCACGTTCGGAGTCCGGGTGTTCCGCGGAACGCCCCATTCTGCTCTATCAGGATGTCTAATGACTACTGAGATCTCTGATATGGATTACCTGGCAGTAGGTGGCAGTACAATGCACCTAATATGAAACACGTATATATTTGGTATGTCCGGATACTTTTGATCACATAGTATATGTTCTTTTCTTCGGAATTGTCAAATAATGACGCCAGAAAACCCGATGAAAGGCGTTGTGTTGATTCAGTTTTCCAACGCTCAACTTTAGGACACCGAGCACTCTTCTGTCGACAGACCGTATCCTCGTTTCCTAACCATCGTTTGAACACCCCCACTTCCACCCGTTTGCAGTTGGGGAGCTGCCATATAAGGAAGAGTTTCTCTGCGCGGTGTTTCACCGTGACAGCTGCCGGACGTACTCACATCCTCCGCCGACTATTTAAACAAGATGTGAGGAGTGCTTCAGTGCAAAGACGCTTGTATTAATGTAATGAATAGTTATAAACTGAATAAGTACAACATAGGACATAGATGATAGAGTAGGGATCTGTACCTTACACACGAAGTACCATACTTGTCCATATCACATCGTTCAAGGCAACTTTGTTTCCTGTATGTGTGTGGCAAATGGTTCCAAAGCAGTTCACCTCTGAAACCAAATACAGTTTCCAGTCTCATTTATGTGACTACCTGTCAAAAGCCTAAATAAACACCTTTTGTAGCGCAGCCCGCTGGGAGAGAGTCGATGAGATTCTAGAAGGTACCGACAGAGATGTGGAGATATGCCGACTGCTGTGTCGTGACCAGCTGCTCTGGATTTTTCGGCTGAGAATCGATAGCGCGAATAATCCTTCGAGGTGGTCCCACAGATTCTCGTTTGTTTTTAAATATGGGGAGTTTGACGGCCAAGGAGATTACAAGTGGAGATTACAAGCCTATAGAAACCGGTACTGGTCTGACGCAACTGCTACATTTCCACTATCGTTTCGCCTTTTTCAAAAGTTGTCAGCTTTTGTGGAAACCAGTGGGTATCGAAATTTGTCGTGTTCAATATATGATTAAATATCACTTTTTCCTCCATCGCCTCGACTCCGATACGTTTGTCTTCGGTTGCCAAAGCTTCAGTTCTTAATTCCTCACAGATATTTTGTCTGGTACTTCCATCTTCGTCACTCAGGCTCAGTTTGACCACAGTATTTTTGCGCCACCCAACCGTTGTGTTTTATTATGGCTTATTCTTAGATTAGGAAATGAGACACTTAAAGTAGTAGATGATTTTCGCTATTTCGTGAGAAAAAAAGCTGATGACGGTCGAAGTAGAGAGGATATAAAATGTAGAATGACAATGGCAGGAAAAGCGTTTCTGAGGAAGAGACATTTGTCAACATCGAGTATATATTTAAGTGTCAGGAAGTCGTTTCTGAAAGTATTGGTATAGAGTGTAACCACATATGGAAGTGAAACATGGACGATAAATAGAAGAGAATAGAAGCTTTCGCAATGTCATGCTACAGAAGAATGCTGAAGTTAGTTGAGTAGATCACATAACTAATGAGGAGGTACTGATGAGAATTACGGAGAAGAAAACTTCGTGGCACAACTTGACTAGAAGTAGGGATCGGTGGGTAGGACACGTTCTGAGGCAACAAGGGATCACCAATTTAGTATTCGAGGGCAGCATGGAGGGTAAAAGTCTTAGAGGGAATCCAAGAGATGAATACACTAAGCAGATTCAGAAGGATGTAGGTTGCAGCAGGTACTGGGAGATGAAGAAACTTGCAGAGGATAGAGTAGCTTGGAGAGTTGCATGAAACCAGTCCCTGGACTGAAGACCGCAAGAACAGCAACATTCTTGCCGTACCCTTCCACCGTCTCACAATGGATTGTTGCAGCGTTATTCCCCCAAATGCCGGAAAAGAAATGTCATACGATACTACTTTATCAACTGGATGGGTTATTTTGTTTCTACTGCTGTAGGGACATGCCGCGGTACTATGGGCGCAGATTTCATTGTGTAATATGAATCTGGACAACTATCTGAAAATAAACAAACAATTAATTACGTACTTTACGTTTTCAAGATGTTAATTCAAACGTTATGACTATCTTTTGTGTATACCATCACACCAATTTCGACATATTCTTAGGCAAGTGTCGTAAAATAAAATATTTGTCAAATTGCACAGAAACTGAAAATACTTATGTCCCTACTCGACCAGGCGATATGTACACAGGTTCACTGTCGTAAAGTTAGTGGTTTGTTATGTGTCAGATCACCAATTCAAAGGAAATAACCATTTTATTACGTGTTTTTTCGTAAACAACACATACAGAATGGCCAATAATCGAAATCATTAAACAATTTATCTACGAGTAGGTGGTGGCAGGCGCACGTTACCTTTGCAAGAGACTCTAAAAGCAAACGCATCTTCCACCAGAAGTGGACATATTTAGAAACAGCACTATCTACATCTTCATTTATGATAAAAATTCACTTTTTTAAGCTTATTGGTGTCTGATGACCAAATTAAAACATGAATAATTAGTAGTCTCCCTCGCTGAATACCACTTATCTTGTTGTGGACAGTGTTTACATTTTTTTGTCTGAAATAAGCTCAGAAGCGTAAGACAATATGGACGACATTCCCTTGCTCCAGTACTCAAAATTATGAAATTTATCTGTTGAAGCATGTGACAGATTTGCGTTTTCCGTGTAATATATTTTTTTTCTGGCAATGCAACTGATACGTTCGTATCAATATATTGGAATCTAGCGTCGGTGTCTTGACTGGTGGTTTTCCGAGTTCCCTTGGTGCGTTGCAAGAGGGTACGTGGCGGCCTTAAGATGCTGTGCAAGCACGGTACGGAAGAGGTGGCTGTAAGTACCCTGGTGCCACGGAGTCTCAGGGCAGCAGCGAACATATCAGCATAGCCCACGCACAGTGACGACTTCCGAATTGGAAACGCAGTCAGTTTTTCAGTTTACAGCTGACTATGCGATCCATAGTCACATGCAAATTCTGCGATTCTTTCATGGTGTTTGCAATGCCTTTTGTACCAGTACCTCCTTTCTGCGTAATTGTTATGGTGAAGAATTAATTTAGTTGTTTCGTATAAGTCAGGGCAGGTATATGCGCGCAGAGGTAGGCCGCAATCTACAGCAATGATAATGTTTAAACTCTGAATATTGTTGTTGGAACGCCATGTATATTTTGAGCGCGACTGAATGCTTCTTAAATATACGTAGCGCGACATCATCTCAACACACGGGCAAAAAGTTATTTTTTATTAATGGAAATGTTACGCTATCTTTCAACAAATGACAACGTAACGTAACCTGCAACTAACCCAGCGATAATATAGAGCATGAATAATTTTTTTTCCCAGCAAATTAATCTAATGTTACCCAGAAGGAAAGAATGGTGAAAACACCTGGGTATTATTGAAATAATTGGAAATAATTTTTTCACTTTATCTCCTGAAGAACTGAGTTAACTTTTAATCCTTTTAATTAACTGAAAATACACACATCAAAAAAAGTTTTGCATTACCTCGATTCCGAGAGTTCCAGAACCTGTGCATAAAATCGGAATAGAGTTCAACATAAACATCATTTCCGCCCTTTTTATTGCTTATGAAAACTACCATACAGCAAGACCGTCAGAGGTAATGGCCCAGATTGCTGTACACACCAGTACCTCTAATACCCAGTAGCACGTCATCTCGCATTGATGCATGCCTGTATTCACATACTATCCACAAGTTCATCAAGGCTCTGTAGGTCCAGATTGCCCCACTCCTCAACGGCAATTCGGCGTACATCCCTTAGAGTGGTTGGTGGGTCACGTCGTCCATGAACAACCCTTTTCAATATATCCCAGGTATGTTTGATAGGGTTCATGCCTGCAGAACATGCTTGCCACTCTAGTCGAGCGATGTCATTATCCTGAAGGAAGCCAATCACAAGATGTGCACGATGGGGGAGCGAATTGTCATCCATGAAGACGAATACCTCGCCAATATGCTGCCGATATGGTTGCACTATCGGTCGGAGGATGGCATTCACGTATCGTACAGCCGTTACGGCGCCTTCCATGGCCACCAGCGGCGTAAGTCCGCCCCACATAACGCCACCCCAAAACAACAGGAACCCCCACATTGCTGCACTCGCTGGACAGTGTGTCTAAGGCGTTCACCCTGACTGGGTTGCCTCTAAACACGTCTCCGACGATTCTCTGGTTGAAGTCATATGCGACACTCATCGTCGAAGAGAACGTGATGCCAATCCTGAGCGGTCCATACAGCTTGTTGTGAAAGAAATGGCACCGCATCACATCACTCCTGTTTGTTGCGCCGTATGGCGGGCGACAGAGAGGCTGGTATCCAACCGCTGTCCGGGGCGTCTGAAGACACGTCCCCGTTGGTCATCGGGGCTCCTTGCGATGCGGGCCTCTTCTCGGATGACAGTTCTACTCCAGTCAAGAAGATTCTAGGTCCAATGTGCCTGACATACTGCTCACGGCCTTATCGTTGCACAGAGGTTAAAGGTAGTCGGCGCAAGCACCCCCATGAACTTAGTCCCTTTTCTGATCTGTATGATCACTGAAGCACTAGTTCCACGTCGGATGGATGATAATGATGAACCCGAGACTACGTGTGCTGTCTAGCGACTGCTCGGTTCTCCCATTCTGTCGTATCTCTAGGACGACAGCTTCCTTCTTGGCGCTGTGTTCGATCACGGCTCATCCATTCCTGCGAACGTCGTCGAACAGTGGCATCGCTCCTATTCAAATACAGAGGAATTGCCGATTACTGCAACCAGCTTCTTTGAGCCCATTTACACATCTTTTCTCAAATTCTGGCATCTTCGTACATTGTTTACGCGCTTGTCTCCGGGACATAGTTACTCTGCAACTGAGTGTATGGAATGAAACTAGCAAATACTTCGTGCACTGGTATCCACGTTTCCCTTGTTTACTATCCTTGTCAGCTGCAGCAGTACACATGCATTCATCAGTCGAGAAAGCTTTCAGTTTCCCGTTGTCCGTCCATACTTGTTGAATATCAATTCATGACCAATTTGCTTCACTTCTTCGTGGTGCCAAATCAACTCCCCCTATTCCCCCCCCCCCTTCTTAGGGCGTATTACGGAGAGAGTTGAGACAGTTCCTAAGACAATGGCTGTTGTTGTGATCTTCAGTCCCGAGACTGGTTTGATGCAGCTCTACATGCTACTCTATCCTGTGCAAAGGTTCTTCATCTCCCAGTACTTACTGCAACCTACACACTTCTGAATCTGCTTAGTGTATTCATCTCTTGGTCTCCCTCTACAACTTTTACCCTCTACGCTACCCTCCAATGCTAAATTTGTGATCCCTTGATGCCTCAGAACATGTCCTACCAAACGATCCCTTCTTCTTGTCAAGTTGTGCCACAAACTCCTCTTCTCACCAATTCTGTTCAATACTTCCTCATTAGTAATGTGATCTACCCATCTAATCTTCTTCAGCGGTCTTCTATAGCACCACATTTCGAAAGCTAAGACAATAGGTACACATTTCACCAAAAAAAATGTTCACATGTGAAGATAGTCACGTGTAAATTTAGAATTTTTTTCCTACAACCTACCACTACTGAATGACTTCCCTCTCTCCCTCAGCCCCTTTTCCGGTTCAGCATCCACCTCCGGTAACTCTAAGTGGCAAAGCATATCCTGCGTTATTTCTCCAAAATTCCTTTCAATGCTAGTTGCAACATTTGTTCGATGTGTTTCAACGAGCCGTTGACGACGAGATGGTTAATGAAGCACAGGCTCAGGCATTGAAATAAACTCTGCATCTGATCGGGCAGACGAGAATCTGGAGGGCCTGCGTCCTGATGCAACTCCACTATGTTAACTACCATCCCACAGCAGTGTTGCCATTACTCCACCCTGAATAAATTTTCGATACAGAGACACACAGGCAGTTCGTAATCTTCACCTTTTCATAAAATGCCCAGAGGCGATCGTCATCGAACTGGAATGTATCACTTCCTTTACGTTTACCTATGACAACAATGAAGGAAACGCGTGCAGACAGCCTGGTACTCATGTTCGCCAGTACAGGCCAAGAGACATGTATTATGTGCAACACACTTCTGATAACACAGCTAGGAAGAAACCGAAAAATTTCTTCAGTCAACTACACGAATATCTGAAATACAGAAATTGATCATTACAGTTTCTTCTGCTGGCCGCAGTGACCAAGCGGTTCTAGGCGCTTCAGTCTGAAACGAAGCGACCGCTACGGTCGCAGGTTCGAATCCTGCCTAGGGCATGGATGTGTGTGATGTCCTTAGGTTACTTAGGTTTAATTAGTTCTAAGTTCTAGAGGACTGATGACCTCAGCCGTTAAGTCCCATAGTACTCAGAGCCATTGGAACCATTTGAACCACTTCTGCTACACTTAATAACGTTCTTGTAGACTTTGTTTTTGTCTTAGCCGTACGTTTCACTAAACATTCTGTACTTTCAGTCAACCGGCTTTCCACGTCCGGACAAAAAGTGTCAAGTGAGCAAAAATTATCTTCAATACATATCCTTTCTCCTTGCACTTCTATTAATCTTCAGTCATTTCGACTCTTTCAGTGCAGGTCAAAATCTTCTGAGTGCTGCGAACATCTCATTCCAACTTCCACTGTCATCCGTTTCTTCTGCTCCATGAAAGATAGATATGTGTTTCCTACTTAGAATTTTACCAGAGCCATCCATGGCTGCTCTCCCTCTGCGTCCGTTATGCCTGAGGGCTCGGTCCTTCCCTCACCAGCAGCACTAAACGGCAAACATGGTTTGTGGTTTGTGGTTTGTGGTACGTGGTGCCCGGACGAGCAATAAAGATTTTATTTTCAGTATTTCATAAACCTACAAACCAAATTTAAATATTTAAAATGCAGTCATAATACACTCCTGGAAATGGAAAAAAGAACACATTGACACCGGTGTGTCAGACCCATCATACTTGCTCCGGACACTGCGAGAGAGCTGTACAAGCAATGATCACCCGCACGGCACAGCGGACACACCAGGAACCGCGGTGTTGGCCGTCGAATGGCGCTAGCTGCGCAGCATTTGTGCACCGCCGCCGTCAGTGTCAGCCAGTTTGCCGTGGCATACGGAGCTCCATCGCAGTCTTTAACACTGGTAGCATGCCGCGACAGCGTGGACGTGAACCGTATGTGCAGTTGACGGACTTTGAGCGAGGGCGTATAGTGGGCATGCGGGAGGCCGGGTGGACGTACCGCCGAATTGCTCAACACGTGGGGCGTGAGGTCTCCACAGTACATCGATGTTGTCGCCAGTGGTCGGCGGAAGGTGCACGTGCCCGTCGACCTGGGACCGGACCGCAGCGACGCACGGATGCACGCCAAGACCGTAGGATCCTACGCAGTGCCGTAGGGGACCGCACCGCCACTTCCCAGCAAATTAGGGACACTGTTGCTCCTGGGGTATCGGCGAGGACCATTCGCAACCGTCTCCATGAAGCTAGGCTACGGTCCCGCACACCGTTAGACCGTCTTCCGCTCACGCCCCAACATCGTGCAGCCCGCCTCCAGTGGTGTCGCGACAGGCGTGAATGGAGGGACGAATGGAGACGTGTCGTCTTCAGCGATGAGAGTCGCTTCTGCCTTGGTGCCAATGATGGTCGTATGCGTGTTTGGCGCCGTGCAGGTGAGCGCCACAATCAGGACTGCATACGACCGAGGCACACAGGGCCAACACCCGGCATCATGGTGTGGGGAGCGATCTCCTACACTGGCCGTACACCTCTGGTGATCGTCGAGGGGACACTGAATAGTGCACGGTACATCCAAACCGTCATCGAACCCATCGTTCTACCATTCCTAGACCGGCAAGGGAACTTGCTGTTCCAACAAGACAATGCACGTCCGCATGTATCCCGTGCCACCCAACGTGCTCTAGAAGGTGTAAGTCAACTACCCTGGCCAGCAAGATCTCCGGATCTGTCCCCCATTGAGCATGTTTGGGACTGGATGAAGCGTCGTCTCACGCGGTCTGCACGTCCAGCACGAACGCTGGTCCAACTGAGGCGCCAGGTGGAAATGGCACGGCAAGCCGTTCCACAGGACTACATCCAGCATCTCTACGATCGTCTCCATGGGAGAATAGCAGTCCGCATTGCTGCGAAAGGTGGATATACACTGTACTAGTGCCGACATTGTGCATGCTGTGTTGCCTGCGTCTATGTGCCTGTGGTTCTGTCAGTGTGATCATGTGATGTATCTGACCCCAGGAATGTGTCAATAAAGTTTCCCCTTCCTGGGACAATGAATTCACTGTGTTCTTATTTCAATTTCCAGGAGTGTATTTTATCAATTATTCTTCTATGAAGGGTGTCCCAGAAATATAGTGCCAAATTTTGTGGGGTTGTAGGTATTGTCTTGTGGAACAAATCGTGGACAGGAGCTTATATCTGGAAACGGCACCCTGCAACGCTACAGAGGGTCGACGTTATAGGCACTGGAGCCTGCCACTAGGCCAGCCATTCGGAAGTAATAGTGACTTCGTACGCTGACGGACCATAGGCGGTATGTTTCGCGATGTTGTTTGTTATTCACGACTGATTGCCACATTCACCAGTGGAGAAAATAGAGCTAGCTGCAGAGTAGAAAGACTTTGTGTCATATGAATACGGTGCTATGTCGCCTTGATCAGTAACTGGTTCAGTCACGGACTTCGGCCTGAAGTTCATTTTTCCTGTACATGGAAAAAGATTAGTTTACAAGGTTCCATCAGAAAAATAAGCTGCAGATGGGAACTGTTGTCCAACACCATCATCCACCAAGGCAAGAGAGCACTGCGATCATTGAAGACAAGGCCTTTAAGCAGAGCAGCTAGCACCATCCTCTCCATTGACGATCGTGGCAATCTGTCGCGATCACTGAAGAACAAACAACAATGCGACACGTTCCGCCTATGATCCGTCAACGTGCAAAGGTATCGGAGCCTGTAACTCGGTGCTCAATAGCGTCATTTTGTGAAGTTTCTGGACAAGTGTTTCTGTCCTTCATTTGTTCCTCAAGATACGCTCTACAACCCCTCGAAGTTCATAGAAACATTTCCGGATACCCTGTATGTTCTTATTCATTCATTGATTTATTTAGCCTGGCAAGATTAGGGCCAATATATGCTCTCTTACATCCAACCAGATATTGTGGGTATTTTACTTTTGTATTCATTACAATAAGAGTAAGTTACATCTAGGACAAAACACTGTAAGATATTAAGTAATTTCTGTAGCGCACAAAGAGAGACAAATAAGCAAAAATTATGTTTATTCCTGATTACAACTGTAGACAAGATATGGTCATTACCAGTAATGGACATGAAGTAGGTGTTGGGAAAGGAAAAGGGAGAGGGAGAGCGAGAAAGGAACTTGATCAATTCAGTATTAAGAACATAGCCGAAAAGAAAGGGATGTGAGTAATGGAGAAATGAAAAGAGGATGAAATTTGTTGAGATAATCGACAACCTGCTGCAACTGGGTGTAGATTATATCAACAAATAAGAATACAGTTGCTGAAATTAGATAAAATACAAAGAAGACGTGTAAGTGGGAGAATATAGGGACATTTGATTTAGGGTACGTTTAAGCTGTACCCTCATTGCTGGCAGCTCCCTGCTGTCACAACACACTTCGCAGATCGCCAAGAGCCGGGTTACATTTACACTGCAGCCTTGCTGCTCCCTGCTCGCTGGGAGTAATTATCCTGCATCTGTTCACATAGTCAGCGAAGACAGACGCGGCACTGCTGTGGTGAACTAAAGTTTCAGGCGGGGGCTGCTGCGCGAAACACGAACCAGCTTGTTGTCATCGCCCGCGGAGAATCTTAGAGAGCAGTGATGCTGCAGGTGAAACGGTAGGACCCTGTGGGCTTGATTCCTCATCGTCGTGCTATGCCGGCAAGCAGCAAGCAGTGAGATGGCAGCATAAACGCATCTTTACTGTTTGACAGTCGAAGAACTGGCCATATGTGTTCGTTTATGGGGAGCCGTTATGAGGGTGAGAGAAGAAAGAGTTTTTAGTTCTTCAGAAACGCTTTAATTGTGCACAGAGTTTAGAGTAACTTGTTCCACAGGCGGACAGAAGCAACAGGGAAAGAGTTTACAAATGTGTTTTATGAAAGAACACAGCTAGGCAGGTAGGTAAATGAAAACTCGTGCTAAGTTTATGGTGTGCTGACAGATATTGGAATGGCACTGAGGAGGTGATGAAAAAACATAGCATGTGGAGGTCAGGTACCTCGTCTGACAGCAAGTAACCCAACTGAGCATTGATGCACTGATATAACCAGTGACATGGGTGCTGCACGTTTAGTGCACTCGAGCATCTGTGGCTTGTTCTAACCACCTAGTATTCAGGTTAATCATGTCATGCTGTATTATATTCAACTACCTCATTATCAGCTCGGCATAAGAGCATCTAAATCTGTTAGGTGACAGTTTTGTCTTTTGTTATGCCACGTCGTAGAAAAGGGATATAAATTAAAACATTCTTAAGTTCACGATACCACAGCTACAGATGTCACAAGCAGATATGGTAACACAGCTATTGTGTATATATATATATATATATATATATATATATATATATATATATATATATATATATATATATATATATATATATATTTGGTTTTTAGTATAATTTTTGTTGAACTTAATTGAGATGGATGGAAATATTTAAAAATCTGTGAATATATTATACCATGATACGGTGACATGACATATACTTTGATAATTTCGTCCCCGTAAGAATGAGGTTCGTGGGCCACGTTATTAGTGAGCTAAAATGAGATAAATACTGAAAATACAGTTTACATACAATGTTGAAATTTTAGGATCATGGATTAAACAAATAATGAAATCACAGTAGCGTTAATCATAACTATAATTACTGAAGTGCACTATGCTACTTACATTGGGAATACAATATTAATCACTAGTGATGTGTTGATTATCCGCACGTCTGTACCTCGTCCGTGCGCAGTGGAAATTTCCTTATATAATTACTAGTATGCGCGAGTATGCGCCCTGCCGTACGCAGTGACTTTTTATAAAATTAAATAGTTTGAGTTAGAGCGGCCAGTCTAACGCGCGAAGCTCTCCCTCGACTCCATTCCAGAACAGATAACAGAAGAAGTCATTAACAAAAGACTAGACATCCTTTCTGTGTCTTACCAGCGATCACATGCGACCACGCAACAGATAACTTGCATTCGCTTTCATGCTTAATTAAACAGGGTTCTTTAATTTAAAAAAAGATTTACATGCTGTGGCTAAAAATGTGCCTTTAAACTACGCAGCAGAAACAAACAATCAGCATTGTAACTCGGTCGTGGTGACGAGCACACACTGCCTCATGAGCAAACAGTTCCCTGGCACAAGTTGCACAATCAGTGAAACGCCCACTGAGAGAGAGACAGAGACCTACATGAAGCAACAAGTCTTATCTCACATACAATAACACATTTTAGAGACTTCACAGTGCCGTTAAGAGCTCATAACTGTTAAGCAAACACAATGGAATGAGGACTGATGACCACTAGTGATGAAGCAGCCCACATCAGTCATAATGACTAGAGCCTCAGGTTATTACCTCCTGCCTGTCTCCATAAATGCTGCAGTTCTCCAGCTCTGAGTTCACCTGTCATTATGATGAATTTCTTTCATATTGAAGCTCTCAATTCAGTGATTGTTAAAGTGTAGTGACATCAATGTGTAAGAATTTCCGGCACTTCTCATGAACATGCTGGTTTCCATTCCGAAGATTACAACAACCAATTAACCATGACCTGCCACTCATGGGACTTCACATTGGCCGCCATCCACCGCCCTGTTGATAGGGAGACCAAGAGTCTTCCAACACCTGTATATCACATGGTGCATATCGCACTAAAATCATCGTCACTGTTGAGTGAGAGCGCCATTTGGTGTCTCTGTTCTTAATCATTTCTCCAGGCACTTCTGGGTGCGGAAGTCACAGCTTTCTCGTGGGTTTAGCATCAGCCAAATACATGACTTCCAACAGCACGGTATATCCCAGTGGGTCATCGCGAGTTGTCATCATCTTCTGATCGAAAACAATGTGGTGCACATATGCTGCAGCTTTGCCTAAAGACTGCTGGAAAACAGCCCACAAGACTTTGGTTGAATTTCTGGTGCAGGAGCCTTGGCGACCTGCCAACCATAGCCAACAACTGGAGCCAACAGAATTCCAGCGTTTCACAGACAGGAGGTATCAGTCGAGACTGATGAGAAAACACAGAACTGTAAACCTGAACAAACATATGTTAACTTGCTACTCGTGTTTTATCAGCGCTGAAGGTTGCGCTGTACGTCCATGACGCTATACCGACAACAGAAACTGTCTCTGCCTGGTACCCCTACATTTACATCCAGTACTCACAAGAGAAATTTGGTTACTATGTACAACACATTTACCCATTTTCTACCTTTCTATTAACAACTATGTTAAAACTTGCCACTCTGTTCACTAATACTGTTGTTACTGTTCTGCAATAATCCACCAAGACGTACCTATTCTACTTCAATTTCGATTTACTAGTATCTAACACGTATGACCGTAGCCTCTTTTCAGAATTTACAGTTTCCCAGGCATAAGCTTCCTTTGTTAGTCCATGGGCCTGATTCACATGCTTACTTAAGCCTGCGGTCAGCCATGTATTGTGACGCGACAGCAGTGTTCCGAGTGCATAGAGTCAACATAACAGCATCTCTGACGTTAATGCTTGTGGGGTAATGCACCAATATGAATGGCATCCACTTCTCATCATGCCACAGCAGAAAAGTATGCCCCAAAACAGAATTTTCGGAGAGTACATTGATTTCATTTCACGCAATCGTCGGATGTCTACATTAACAGACACGTTGTGAATATTGTTTCTTTACTTAAGAAGTTTTACGAGAGCTGACTTCAAAATGATTGTTGCAAAATTGTTTTGCGTCATTATAAAGAAACAATGTTCACGGCACGTAAATAATAAGTGTAAAGATCTAAACATGGGATTAAGAATTCTTGCTAGTTAAGCTAATTCATTACACATTATATTCAGTTTCAACAGTTGCAGTGTTCTAATATGTTCGGAATGGACAATAATTATGTAGTAATGTTTGTGTGGAAATATCGGTAAATATTTACCAGATTTCCGAGGCAGAGCACAAGGTGGGCGCCTCACTCTCTCCCTTCCTCCCCCCCCCCCTCTCTCTCTCTCTGTCTCTCTCTGTACCACAAATTTATTCTGTGGCTGAAATTGAAACCAATCACGGGGCGAATGCGGCTTTGGGCAACTGGTTACAAACCCGTGCCCTAAACCATGTAGATTCCTAACATTCCAAATTTCTAACGTATAGAGTGTTACTCGTATTATCCTTCTCCTGATAACTCCTTGCTTTGAAGACCCCACCGGAAGATCCGAATGAGGTATCAACTCATCTCCGAAAATATTTTGCAGCCATGAGATTATTTTAGAGAACTGCACCTGAAGATCCGAATGAGGTATCAACTCATCTCCGAAAATATTTTGCTAACCGTAGTGGCAGCCATGAGATTTTTTTAGGGAACTCCACCTGAAGATCCGAATGAGGTATCAACTCATCTCCGAAAATATTTTGCTAAACGTAGTGGCAGCCATGAGATTATTTTAGAGAACTGCACCTGAAGATCTGAATGAGGTATCAACTCATCTCCGAAAATATTTTGCTAAACGTAGTGGCAGCCATGAGATTATTTTAGAGAACTGCACCTGAAGATCCGAATGAGGTATCAGCTCATCTCCGATAATATTTTGCTAAACGTAGTGGCAGCCATGAGATTATTTTAGAGAACTGCCCTTTGGACACACTTTATCGTCGATGCTGTGATTTCCATTGCTTTCTGCTGTGAATGGTTGCTGATTAAAGGAAGGTGTGGAATACTGAGAATGAATTGAGACACCGTGATATCACTTTGTTTGTCTGTGTGTGTGTGTGTGTGTGTGTGTGTGTGTGTGTGTGTGTGTGTGTGTGTGTAAATCTGTTAAATATTTTAGTACATGATTACAGAGCATTTGTTGGAATTATTTAAGCACCGTAAATGCCCTTCCATGTCGAACTGATCAAGATTCTTCAACATTTAGCATTTCTAGCTGTTCTTGTATAATGGCTGATGATCTGTAGCTGCAGCTGTTGCCATTACGCTGCAAATATGAATTTAAACTAACCGTACTGAAGGTGCACCACTTGACACGATTTTCAGTACAGCAGATAAACTGAACAGTACAAATGCTAAACATTTTCTCACTGGCTTTCGCTTAAAGCCGAATTTGAGATTTGGCCTGGACTAACGTATGCACTTATTTTTGTGACGAGTATAGAGTTTTTCTATATAAAGCTAATGGAAGCATTACTTAATAAGACTATGAAGTACTTCTCTCGCAGTTAGTATTACTAAAGATGATAATTTATTTCTACGCAGGCCACTTCCAGTCTGTCGATGGACAATAACATGTAAGTACTTGTAGATTTAAACTAATGGAAAGGAAGTGGTACTTTAAAAGAGACGACGTAAAGGGGACACATTACGTCCTGTTGAGAAGGAAACGATACATTTGGCGGTTGAAGTAGGGTTTCAAAAGGAGAATAATAAAGGGGAATGTAACTAGAGGGTGATAATTATCTTGCAGTGGTAGGAGAATCAGAGGAAGAACTACAGTTCGAGAGAGGAAAGACTCTGAAATATGTGAAACCTTGCAGATGCTGACAAAATGCAATCTAAGTAAAGATAATTAGATTTAGAACATCCATGGGTAAAAGATTTTGGAAAGGACAATGGTATGTTCCAATAGAACCAAGAAAGAACAGCTTAAATTGCCCTCTCTGTTTATTGATTGGATAGCCACTGAATTGCTATTGATTTATTTAATGGGATAATAATAATTATTAAAAGGTGGCAATTTTATTTAAGCATTGTTTTTACTCTTTCGATTGTTGCGAGCCAGCGATAGTGCAATGCTGCTCGCTTTGGAGAACACACATTTTATAAGAATTGTTTGGTCCAGGAAACACTTTTGCGATCACGGTTGCGATTTAGACGGTATTCGCGCAATTGTACTGAATACAAGTAATCGTTTCGGAAAGACGCAGGTTCGATCAAAGCTGTGTGCACTTTTGCGCGTATAATGAAAATATTCATAACACGTCGCGTAACAAAAAGAAACATGCGAATCACAACCGTGATTAAACGAAGAAAATATATAATAACATAAATGTTCTTCGCTGTTAATCAGGACAGAGAACAAATTTCAGACTCAACAAAATGTCTTACATCGAATTATTACTTGCTTAACTCTTAACAATCATATATAGCTGCATAGTACAAACAATGCTAATTTATTCCGTGCACCAGAAAGTCTTTGATACACAGGGCACAAAAACGAAAATAATAAAATTATAATTACATTTTTGATATCATGAATACTTATTTAAATCGTGAAAATAAGGTTTCACGTCGTCGTAATATTAATTTTCATCGTTGTAGCACTACCTTGCCCCCTTTGGATGTACAGTCACACTTGTTTGACTGGACATCCAAGCAGGCTTATTTTCCTTGTCTGTTCTGTTTAAAGTTGTTCTTTTACTTGGAAGCATGTGCTTTGTTTACTTTTAAGTCTCAGGGATTTTGAATTACGCTCCCCCATTCGGGCAAAGGCCAATGGGAAAAACCCCGACAAAAAACACTGCGGAGCAAGCACATCTTCCATACATTTTCAACATTTGAATATTCACTTCGTATGACATTTAATAATGGTACAATTTCGTGATAGTGCTGCTGGTGACGACGGCTGGCGACTTGGTGTACTGCAACACCAATGTCTCGCCCCATCAGGTAAGTCTGCGATGGACTGCGATGACGTGGCAGCGTGCGGCAAGGGATGACGGATGATGTCGCTGCAGTATGCTGCCCCCACCGACACGTGTGCTCAGCATCCCAGCATACAGTCATATGAAATTCAAACAGCAGTATCAGTTCCTTAAATTAACATCTAAATTACATCATATTTCACGCACTCTTTCACTCAACAAGAAGAATGGTTTCTTTATTGATTTTCTTTTTTTTGTGATGTGTTTGACTGTTTGTGAGTTTCTTTATCATGATACAAGTCCATTCGTCCTTCCGACGTAGCTGACTATCTGCAATTAAAGGTTCATGTAATTACGTTCCAACATTGATACAGGTCTGCAACGGGTTTAATGATAGAGTCAGTAGCAGTTCCCAACACTGTTACGATTCACCACTGTTGCTGACTGATCGATAAAAACACTTGCTCTTGAGTTTTAGTTTGCCTGGAATGTTACGTCCACGCATGTAGTCCCAATAACACTCTGAATACTTGACATTACTAAACACTCGTAGCACAAAATTTGAAAACGAAATCATGGTAACACGACGCACTCATTGAGAGTCCGCTTTTGTGTTAAATTCTACTCTTTCGCCAGTGAAATAAAGTTCGTACTCGCAGAGTATAATGTTCACAGGAAGTTTTTGTTCAAAGGTCATCTGTGAAATGTTCACTCCACCACGTAGTCAAGTCTGGCAAGGTAAAGTCCTTGTGCTACCCATAAGAATGTCTTTACACAGTCTAGGTACATAATGATAAATAACTGAATGATTGTACATATCAAATGAAGTGCATAATTGTAGTCATTTACAATATAAAAACAAATCCTAAGTCATAAATTTTCTCGAAAAGGTGCTCCTGGACTTACAAAGAAGAGTTCAGTGATAAACACAAGTCTGTATATGTCTGTCTGTGTAATGATCTGTTCAGTCATGGACAACATCTTGTTGGACCTGGTTTATAGCTCATGCAAATCCGAGCACTAACTTATGGTGGAAAATTTGTTGAACATATACGTAACTCGCGTAAACTTTACATGTTGTAATTGTATCCTGTACACAGTCTGAAAGAAGAAAAAAGAACATAACCTGCTCACCCTAGTGACTTCAAAATATTTAATAATCAACAAAATGAAACGTTTCTTTTCTAAAGTCACTATATCCTAGTGTTGTGTGAAATATGCAGTTCTGTTCACTGTTAGTAGTTTCACATGCATAATTTTCTGCAAGTTTACTAAATCTCAACAAGTTTGTATTATGTTTGATTAAGTGTCTTAGGGTGGAATTATCTTGAAGTAATTCTTCTTCTCCTTGCTGCAGCTCGGCGTTCTTTTCTCCGTCGAACTGGAGCTGAAATTTTCTTACAAGTAATTGGTATTCTGAGAGTCTCAGCCTCCAAGCAGTACTGATGCTTCCAATGTTGAATGTTCCTATTCTCCCAAACGCCACATCGCAGGGTGTCCATGAAATACTTAAACATTAGTCCATTAATTAATAATTGTCACTTAGCCTACTCGTACAGTGCTTGATTCTTTGGTGTTTGACTTCACCTCATTACGACACACGTAAAAGGTCATCTACTGTACTTAAGATACATATCTTTTCAAGTCTTTGTGATTGTATAGTCCTTTCTGTCTATTTGAGTTGGGATAGACCAAGAAATAACTATTTTTATTTGGTGTACCTAAGATCACAAATGGTCCTGGATATAACGGAAACCACTTCTTTATTTTTCTCTTTAATAATGACGACTTCGTATAATTCCTTACTAACACCACATCTCCCACGTTCTCGTATAGTGAGACCAATGCTTGTCTTTGTCCTCCCAGTCTTCCGGTTCGGTATTTAGTTTTGGAAGTGGGTTGACCCAAATATTGTTCTCTTTTGTTTTTAATGTGAGTTCTGCTGGAGTAAAACCTGTCGATAAATGTGGTATGTAGCTTACAACACTTTCTTCCCTTTTCGCGCTTTTGTATTGAGTACGTTTGATGACAGTAAATTTCATGGGGAAACACTTGCATGTCGTACACGTAACCTTTAATTAGTCCAGGTTTTTTCAAAAATATTTTACGATAATTAGTAAGTGTGTCTAATAACTGCTTTTTTTTGCAGACTGTCAAGACAAGAGGATTGTTGTACTTTTTTTAGTGTTTCAGAGAGGTGGATATTCTCCTCGTCCTTCACATCTTCCATGACCGGGAATGTACAGCAATTGAAACTGTCTTGAAGCCGCCATAAATGTGCGCGAATCGGTTCTATCTTTAATATTTGACATTATTTGCCATTCAATTCTTTGGTCTTTACGAAGTCTAACCTGACTCTCGTGTCACCGAAACACATGCTGCATTCACCTTTGCGAGATCGATTATTGTTTCCGTCTCTCGCAAAATATCTAATCCAAGGAGACAGTTCACGGCTAAATTCATTACAATAAGGAAGGTGCACTCTTTGGCTCCCATTCCAAAATTAATACAAATCCGTGTTTGTTCCCAAACTAGTTTGGCTTTCTGACTAATGGCTCCTGAAACGCGATAATTAGTGACTGGAAAAACCGGAATCTTTCTAATCTTCTTTAAGTGAAGAAAGAACGATTCATTCAGCATAGAAACAGATGCTCCAGTATCTAAAATCACCGTAGTTTGAATACCATAAATATCACAAACTATAGCTGCTTGTATAACTTCCCGTTCAAACAAATTACATTCTTCCGAAAATCTTGACAAAATTCCTCTCGTATATCGACCGTCATTATATCTTAACATCTGCATAGTTGAACTACGTTGCTGAGCAACATCAACAGAATTATTCCTACACACTGCATCATTTGCGTCGTTCGACCCGATCGCTGCTGATTCTATGCGACACACATTCTCATTGTTACTACAGCTGGTTGTCTGCACGCTTGGTTGCTCGTTATTACTAACATCATTCGCGCAAGTGCCCCCTAGACACCCTGCGACTGACACACGGGAGCAGAATGTCGTAGCATCTAGTTTGACTGACTGGTACTGGTTGATGGTTGTGGTTCACTTACCTCAAAGATCTTGATATTTTGATTCGGTGGATGCCATGGCTGTACATTCATATGCTGCTGCATGTTATTTGACATATTTGCATTGTACGGGGGCTGTACATGATTTCTAATTTATTCCGTGCACCAGAAAGTCTTTGATACACTGAGCACAAAAATGAAAATAATAAAATTATAGTTACATTTTTAATATCATGAATACTTCTTTAATCATGAAAATAAGGTTTGACATCGTCGTAATATTAATTTTCATCGCTGTAGCACTACAAGCTCTAAAGGGAGAAAAGTGACTTGGATAGTTTTGAAATATGATTCAGGAGAGAAATTGTTAGACTGCAATGAACTGATAGTATGGGGAATGCAGAAGAACTTAGAAGAATAGGAAGTGAATGAAAAATCTTTAAAATTATAATAATTAGGAAAACATCTAAGCTCCGACATATCTTTCAACAACAAAAAATGCTTGTGATTTCTGCTCTCGAGTGAAAGACTGCTGTGTACACAGGAAGAAAAAGAAGCAGACTTCTAAAGATCACATTAAAATCGACGAAAAATCTCTCAGATTAAGGAAGATGCACAGAACTATGTGGGAAGCGTCTGCCGTTAGATATACCGGAGAAGAGGTTACAGAGGCATTCTTAATTATATGAGCAGACAGTTTACATAATGAACATCACACTGCAACGCAGCCTTTTCAATGCTATGGTATAATATCATGGATTTCAACATCAGTTGCTCATGAATGAAACTTAGCTCACATTACGTGCACAGAGTTCGCTGCCACGTATGTATCTTACGGTGCAGTGTTAGTAATCGGTGAACCAAGGAGAAGGTAGTTGCGACCACCAAGTTCGACGATATTTCTTTTTAGTTCATTGGCAACTCCAACCGACTATCTATGGAGCCAGTTGTGAAATGTAGCAGAATTCCTTCCGAACAGCAAGGTCTTCGACATTTATCGCCTACGAGAAGCATTCTCAAACGCAGTTCTACTGCATAAGAAACTTCTTTGGCGTTACTTTTATTTCGTGGGAATCCTGTATACAGTTCACCCCGTACTTCTATGCTAACAGTCATTGTTACCTTTCACATAGTTCACAGTTTGGAGAAAAAGCTCTTATCATTTCTTTACCTTATAATTACAAGTATTCTGCATTTATTATCAAACAGTAAATAACTGGATGTACTGAAAACATTGAGGTGACACCATAAAGAACGCGTCGACGTCTATTCTGCTAATACCTGTTTATTGCGAGTGGTACCCTTTCTCCTTTTTAAATGACAGAGGTATGATTTGGATAGAAAGTCTGCTTAGTCCCGGCAGGTGAAACACAGATATACGATGTTTGAAAAAGTGTCTCTCTGCTCCCGTTTTCAATGAACGTGCAGTTGTTAAAACTCTTTCACTTCTGGAAAGAGCGAGGGGAAAGCTATTCTCATATACACATATTGAGCGAAAAACCGTTTCACAATTCTGTCGGACACTGTGTAGTTAAAATCAGCGTATTTGATATGGACGCGGAAGGGAGAAAGGCATTCGAATGCAAATGGAGCAATATTTTATCTGTAACAGAGAGAAGGCCGTTTTTGTGCTGCCGGACGGTGACTCTGAATAGAACTTTTCATAACATGAGCGACAGCAACAGATGTTTCAAAGCAAGAAAGAGTGGTTAATCGACAGGCAGAAAATTGCAAACGTTTTACAGTGAACAAATGAAAAACCTTGAAATTTGATGTTGTCCGTCTTGTACTTCACATGATGTAACTACTTCTGAAAAGGAAGTAAAGTTCAGAAACGACTTAGTTTTGACTAGTATTGTTAACTACGAAAGACCTTGCTCGAGACATGAATCTTTTCACAATCCATATAAATAATGTATTTTATCTGATGAGAACTACATCAATAAGGGGTACAACATTGTGGTATATGAAATGCATATAAATAAAATAAAACGATATTTTGTGTCAGATGTGGGACATTTTTCAGGATATTTTCACCAAGCTTTAGACCACAAATAGTGGTATGTATTGTTCCACTTGCTATGGAGTACCACAAAATATGCAACATAAAGTTTCACTTGCGAAAACTACAGTTACGTAGATGCAGAACTGCTTAAAAATATAAAAAGGATTAATCACACTGCAAAAAGCTTAGCTTTTTGAATGGTTTCATGGCAAAATGTTGTCTTGAATCATTTATTTCAAATTAGCTACGTTCCATTTATGTGAGATAATCTAGATTGTATAACGCCTTATAGTTTCAATTATATGCCCACAATTTTGTTATATTGCTACTCTGAAGTGGAAGAGACATACTGTGATTTCCTGGAAGTATATCTTATCAGTGTAAAGATTAAAAATGCATTTCTCTGGTTTGCCAACAGATAATATGGGGTAAGTCCCATATCTGTCTCGAAACAACTGTTCAGCATTTAAAAGTGGTTCGATAGTTACTGCTGCAAAACATAACTGATGTCGATATGGAAAGTGGAAGTACACAGTACAACACAAGGTGCTGAAGGTCATCTTTTTTTTTTCTTAATTTGATTCAGTACGCAACAGATTAACCGGTATAGCACGTCATCAAAAGGCACATAGCTGTACCAGACGTACCCCAGGTTAATATGACAGTAGCTACTCATATGAAACATTACTTAGTTGATAGTATGAATAGCTACGACAGACGTTTTGCAGTTGATGCAATTATAGAGGATGAACAGAAATTCACGTCCTTCGCTACCACGGTGAGATTCCTTGCAGCTGATAGTACCAAACTGTATTTGACAAAATTTCGTCACTTGCTTAGAGATTTACGATAAACTCGATTCCGCATTCGTGTGTATTTTTCTTATTTTCCTAATTTTAAATCGCTATGCAGCAAATACTTTTATGGGAAGAAGCATAGCTGTTTAGTGCTGACACACAAATGAGTGTACAATCGTTTTCATTACACCACTTTTAAGCCAGAGTTCAGAGAAACATGACGCTGTCATTAATTGTGTAGAGATGTAGGGAGCTCCATTTGAGCATCTGCTCTGAAAACTATGTATGTTTTATGAAATGCTGTCTCTAACAATCTGTTTAGTATTTTACAACTGGTCGTTCTTATTGAATACAGCACTAAGTATGTTGAATGAAGGCCCATTGGTAAGTTCTGAAATTATTTCCTTGCTATGTCAGGAAATTTATTTTTAACCGATCCTACCGTCTAGCCGACCGCTGTGGCCGAGCGGTTCTAGGCGCTTCAGTCTGGAACCACGCGACCGCTACGGTCGCAGGTTCGAATCCTGCTTCAGGCATGGATGTGTGTGATGTCCTTAGGTTAGTTAGGTTTAAGTAGTTCTAAGTTCTAGGGGACTATGACCTCAGATGTTAAGTCCAGTAGGGCTCAGAGCCATTTCAACGATTTTGAACTACAGTCTAACTAGTAACTGTTGCGTTCAACAACAAAAAATGTATTTGTAGGATTACACCTCGTTTTATCAAGACTATACAACAGCTTTATGGGCAGATAAGAATATTTATCCAGTTATAGCGTCGCAAAACCTCAGTCTGGTGTAAGTATGGGCATTAGCTTTTAATGCAATAAAAATTCAAAACTGTGTTCGTCAAGAAACATGGTAACGAGTATTCTTTGACTACCACATTATTGAGTCAAAACTACAGTCAGTCAAGTCGTACAATTTTTAGTGATTAATAATGTACAGAAGAAATTAAGATGAGTATGGAGTAAGGCAAATGGCAGGCTATAGGGATATAGGCAGGCTGCAGTTTGTCTAGAAATGGCAATGCATAGATGGTTGTACAGCCTATACGTGAATATTGATTAACTTTATATGACACGCACACACACACACACACAAACACACACACACACACACACACACACACACACACACACAAAACACACACACACACGTCAGGTCGATAGAATAGGGACATTGAAAGTTTTCAGAGGATAGAGGTGCGTACGTATGACTGATGAGAGTTTTTTTTTCCTTCTTTATTGAATTTCGATTTCCCCCGAAGGGGGCGGGCTGGCAGCAGATTAGTACGCCGCCCTCCAGCCTACAGACTTTGTTTTAAAAAGATGAAGAGAATAAATAATAAAAGCAGGCGATGAAATCGGATACTTAAATAGTAACATGGCGAAACATCGCGGGACTTAAAACATAGAACAAAGGGATGATGATGCTAATGAAATACAAACAAAGCAGACAGGTAAAATAATAGACAGAAAATTAAAAGACACTGCGACAGTCTGGCTTCTGTTCGCAATAGACATAAAATTCACACCCAGCGACAGCATGTTTTCTGTCACTAGAAAGACGAACAACACTGAACAGTCACTCGAACACTGCGCTAAAAAGTTGGCAAATGTGACATACCAAAGCCGAGAGCAAGTGGGGGGAAACTGGACAGACGATGGGAAAATAAAAAAGGTTGGAAGGAGAGGAAAAGCGAAGGGGGGGGGGGGGGAGGGGTGAAAGGAGCCGATGGAGGATGAGGACCCATAAGAGGGGTGTCGTGAGAGATTTAATGAGAAATATTTAATAGCCGTAATTATCAAAAAAAAAGGTTGAAATAGCTCTGAGCACTATGGGACTTAACATCTGAGGTCATCAGTCCCCTAGAACTCAGAACTACTTAAACCTAACTAACCTAAGGATATCACACACATCCATGACAGAGGCAGGATTCGCACCCGCGACCGTAGCAGTCACGCGGTTCCGGACTGAAGGGCCTAGAACCGCTCTGCCACCACGGCCGGCTCCGTAAGCAGCAGACAACCGAAGAAAGGAGCCCTACATATCCGAAGAACTGCTTGGAAAACTTAAGGACTGAAAGCTCGAATGCTTGTCAGTGTCTACGTATTTACGCTACAGATATCGCACAGATAAAATTCAGCAAATAACTGCTCGCACAGAGACAGTCACGGTTACTACATTCCACCCGTGAATCAGAAGAAACCTTAATATGTGGTACAACAAAAACTGGCATGCATTTCATACTGATTTGCAAAGTATAGATGTTAGGCATTACAGTCATCGCCACATCAGAAGTTGCTTCTCTCCAGCAGACAGTTCTAAATATGATAACTAATGAACAGTTTCTCTGTGTGCTATCCTCGTATTTCTACCATTGCCGCGTACAGATGCTGCTAGCGGTTGTAATGCGTAGTCCGTTATAGCGTGCTGTAGTGCGGCACGTGTTGGCTCCGTCTCGTGCCGGACAGTTGTCGGCAGTCTGTTATACACAGAAGCGCGTGCACACACACGCACACACACAAGCTTATACACATGCACAGTCCACAGTCCCCAGATGTCGCAGTGGACGTGTCTCGCTGCCGTGTTCCGGTACGCAGCAGCGCGTTCTACAACCAAACATGCGTGCGTCGTGATGATGGAGAAGTTACAGGCGCTGTGCTGGAGTAGCGGCAGTAGTTGCTTCCTGTGTCCACGCTTACAATGTTGAATGTCCGCGACCCACACGATTCACCGAGGTGAGGTGAGAGACGCCTCCGGCAACTGCAAGTGGCTAACGTCAGCCAACCGTTTGCTGTCTCCATTAAAATGCACTGATCAATGTGGAATTTAAGAGCGAAGAATTGAGACGTCACGACACAAGTTCTGGAATTGAATTAGGACACCGAACAGTTCTCGTCGTTGGGAATACCCAAAAACCAGCTTTTCGTAAGCTACGCCACAACCTAATACTGCAGATAGGTTCCACGACAACATCTGCAGAGTCGCCCACAGCTGTCAAGAACAAATGGGCAGCTGTAAAAGCCTGACCTACTGATGATGTTCGCACGTTGCTTCCTCAACTAGATGACGATGCGAATCGCACTAATCTTAGTGTGAGAGGGAGAGCTGGGCAGACTCGATCATAATTGAGAACGAGGTCACTGGCGATTTTTCCTTTTAGGAAACCGTTCATTTTTACTCGCTTGCTGTTCTCTTTTTATCTTAGGGATGTGCTAAATATATTTTACACTACTGACCATTAAAATTGCTACACCACGAGGATGACGTGCTACAGACGCGAAATTTAACCGACAGGAAGAAGATGCTGTAATATGCAAATGATTAGCTTTTCAGAGCTTTCACACAAGGTTGGCGCCGGTGGCGACACCTGCAACGTGCTGACACGAGGAGAGTTTACAAACGATTTCTCATACACAAACAGCACTTGACCGGCGTTGCCTCGTGAAACGTTATTGTGATGCCTCGTGTAAGGAGGAGAAATGCATACCATCACTTTTCCGACTTTGATAAAGGTCGGATTGTAGCCTATCGCGATTGCGGTTTATCGTATCGCGACATTGCTGCTCGCGTTGGTCGAGATCCAATGACTGTTAGCAAAATATGGAATCGCTGCGTTCAGGAAGGTAATGCGGAACGCCGTGCTGGATCCCAACGGCCTCGTATCACTAGCAGCCGAGAAGACTGGCATCTTATCAGCATAGCTGTAACGGATGGTGCATCCACGTCTCCATCCCTGAGTCAAGAGATGGGGACGTTTGCAAGACAACACCCATCTACACAAACAGTTCTACGATGTTTGCAGCAGCATGGACTATCAGCTCGGAGACCATGGCTGCGGTTACCCTTGACGCTGCATCACAGACAGGATCGCCTGCGATGGTGTACTCAACGACCAACCTGGGTGCACGAGTGGCAAAAGGTCATTTTTAAGGATGATTCCAGGTTCTTGTTTACAGCCCCATGATGGTTGCATCCGTGTTTGGCGACATCGAGGTGAACGTACATTGGAAGCGTGTATTCGTCATCGCCATACTGACGTATCACCCGGCGTGATGGTATGAAGTGCCATTGGTTACACGTCTCGGTCACCTCTTGTTCGTACTGACGGCACTTTGAACAGTGGACGTTACATTTCAGATGTGTTACGACCTGTGGCTCTACCCTTCATTCGATCGCTGCGAAACCCTACATTTCAGCAGGATAATGCATGACCGCATGTTGCAGGTCCTGTACGTGCCTTTGTGGATACAGAAAATTTTCGACTGCTGCCCTTGCCAGCACATTCTCCAGATCACTCACCAGTTGAAAACGTCTGGTCACTGGTGGCCGAACAACTGGCTAGTCACAATACGCCAGTCACTACTCTTGATGAACTGTGGTATCGTGTTGAAGCTGCATGGGCAGCTGTAACTATACATGCCTTTCAAGCTCTGTCTGGCTCAATGCCCAGTCGTATCAAGACCGTTATTACGGCCAGAGGTGGTTGTTCTGGGTAATTATTTCTCAGGATCTATGAACCTAAATTGCGTGAAAATGTAATCACATGTCAGTTCTAGAATAATATATTTGTCCAATGAAAACCCGTTTATCATCTGCATTTCTTCTTGGTGTAGCAATTTTAATGGCCAGTAGTGTAGATAAATTTCCAGAAAATATATCAATATGCACAAGTATTACATCAGCATGAGATATTCATCGAGTACCTCATGTTGCCAGTTTGTTTACTTCGATTTCTTTAGCTGCATGTGTTCTCAAAGAATCATCAGATTACTTGAGTGAAGTGACAGGACCGGCCGCTGTAGTCGAGTGGTTCTAAGCGCTTCACTCCAGAACCACGCCGCTGCTACAGTCGCAGGTTCTAATCCTGCCTCGGGCATGGACGAGTGTGATGTCCTTAGGTTAGTTAGGTTTAAGTAGTCTAGTGGACTGATGACCTCAGATGTTAAGTCCCATAGTGCTTAGAGCCTTTAGAACCATTTTTGAAGTGACAGCCCAGTGACCGCAAGACAAGTAGTGAGCTGCCAGAACAAGGTAAACGGAATCTGCTTACGACTCAGTGCGGACAGCCCAATCAGCATTCACTTTCGACGAAATCTCGTAGTCACAGAATGTACAGTATCAAGGTCTTCAATTCGTATACAGAAAATTTGGTATTTTATGGTGGCATTACTAGCATGAAATAACTGGAATTAAACCCTCATCTGTCAAAACATCATTAATACTTTTCGTTTACTATTTGTTTGTGTGTAAATTAACTATGCATCAATGTATCATACTCTATGAGAAGTGGAGACTTATTTGGAAACTTCCAACACGGGGGCTCAGATACTGCATCCCAAAATTAGAATGTTTGTTCAAACAATGGCAGGAACTACGTAAATATGCTGGGAGATCGTCGAAATTTAATAATTGAAAAGAAACAAGATTTTTCCGAACCCTTGACGACATAGCACATGGCATTGCCTTGAAGATCTTTACAGTCGAAAAAGATTACCAGTTGTTGGTCAATCAGCAGTTGAATAGCGCCTCAAGGTACATGCAAGAAAACAAGCATCCGTTACTTGAGAAAGAGAACTTTTGAACGGACACAGGTAAACATTAATAAACGACAGTGAAACGAATATCAAAATCAACAAAACTATAAAACTTCCTGGCAGATTAAAACTGTGTGCCGGACCAAGACTCGAACTCGGGACCTTTGCCTTTCGCGGGCAAGTGCTCTACCATCTGAGCCACCCAAGCACGAGTGAGGCCCCGTCCTCACAGCTTTACGTCTGCCAGTACCTCGTCTCCTACCTTCCAAACTTTACAGAAGCTCTCCTGCGAACCTTGCAGAACTAGCACTCCTGCTGGTAGAGCACTTGCTCGCGAAAGGCAAAGCTCCCGAATTCGAGTCTCGGTCCAGCACACAGTTTTAATCTTCCAGGAAGTTTCATATCAGTGCACACTCCGCTGTAGAGTAAAAATCTCATTCTGGGAACAAAAACTATACATTACTGTTTTGTGTACTTAAAATATAAATGTTATGTACAGTGTATCTGAAAATGAAGTAGAACAAGAATCCACTACTAGACCTATGCTGCTAATTTAACGCATTTTAGTCGTTAATTTCCTACGGAATATCAGGAAAAAGTCTCCATGAAACTCACAGTGAAATGCTTTTCTATGAAACCGTACGTTTCTGTCAGAACGGCATAAAATACGACTACCTTTGGAGGTGCATGTGGTTTGAAGAAAACGTTTTATAAAACGAGCCTTTGCGTTTACCTGGCAGTCATATGGGACGATTGTAATGATATTTTTCGCATTAACTGTGATATCTCTCTTCGACGACCCACCTCGTGGAGTCCCTCTATGCTCCAAAGGTATCCATCATGCAAGGGGGATGTCAAAAACCATTTATCTATTGGAAAAGTTTATTTTCCTTCAGGAAGTTAAATTTCGCCCGCAGGATCAGATTGCAGTTTGTTCTGTTTGTGTTCTCCGTGCCGATGTGTATTTCCAGTCATAATTCAGTGTCACGTCAGAAGCCAAAGCTCCGTATTTCGAATTAAGAATCCTTTCAAAACTTTACATATATATGCCACGTTGTGGATAGTGATGTGTCGCGTTCGGCTTTACAAAAACTGAAATATCATTTATTGTTGCTGTCCTCTGTTCTGTCGCCTAAATCTTCTGAATCAAAAATTAAAAGGGTGACTTCGCTGAATCGTGAAGCAGAAACAACAGACAAAGATACATAAGGATTCAAGTAGGAGTCAATCAAATGTCAAACAATACGATTAATGTGGTTTAACTGCTCGTTTCTAATAAATCAAGAGTAGATTTAAACAATCTAATTTGAGTGACAAGTTCTTTAAGACAATTTTCTCACTGTAGGCAGTATATGAAGAGATCAACACACCACATGTAGTTACTAATGTTAACGTTGTAAAGTATCTGACTGTGAAAGGTTTCAAATTCATGTAATTTTAGTGTAATGAATAAATTATTTAAAAAAATGTTTTCGATGAATAATTATGTTTTAAAATATCTGATTTTCTCGTCACATTTGCCTTACACGCTCAGTAAGTAATAGGTTTCCTTATTATACTAAATGCAGTAACACTGTGTTAATAATTAGGTTGAAAGTAAATGAAAAGGTGCTTCTGAACAATATACACTCCTGGAAATTGAAATAAGAACACCTTGAATTCATTGTCCCAGGAAGGGGAAACTTTATTGACACATTCCTGTGGTCAGATACATCACATGATCACACTGACAGAACCACAGGCACATAGACACAGGCAACAGAGCATGCACAATGTCGGCACTAGTAGAGTGTATATCCACCTTTAGCAGCAATGCAGGCTGCTATTCTCTCATGGAGACGATCGTGGAGATGCTGGATGTAGTCCTGTGGAACGGCTTGCTATGCCATTTCCACCTGGCGCCTCAGTTGGACGAGCGTTCGTGCTGGACGTGCAGACCGCGTGAGACGACGCTTCATCCAGTCCCAAACATGCTCAATGGGGGACAGATCCGGAGATCTTGCTGGCCAGGGTAGTTGACTTACACCTTCTAGAGCACGTTGGGTGGCACGGGATACATGCGGACGTGCATTGTGCTCTTGGAACAGCAAGTTCCCTTGCCGGTCTAGGAATGGTAGAACGATGGGTTCCCCTCGACGATCACCAGAGGTGTACGGCCAGTGTAGAAGATCGCTGCCCACACCATGATGCCGGGTGTTGGCCCTGTGTGCCTCGGTCGTATGCAGTCCTGATTGTGGCGCTCACCTGCACGGCGCCAAACACGGATACGACCATCATTGGCACCAAGGCAGAAGCGACTCTCATCGCTGAAGACGACACGTCTCCATTCGTCCCTCCAATTACGCCTGTCGCGAAACCACTGGAGGCGGGCTGCACGATGTTGGGGCGTCAGCGGAAGACGGCCTAACGGTGTGCGGGACCGTAGCCCAGCTTCATGGAGACGGTTGCGAATGGTCCTTGCCGATACCCCAGGAGCAACAGTGTCCCTAATTTGCTGGGAAGTGGCTGTGCACAAATGCTGAGCAGCTAGCGCCATTCGACGGCCAACACCGCGGTTCCTGGTGTGTCCGCTGTGCCGTGCGTGTGATCGCGGCTTGTACAGCCGTCTCGCAGTGTCCGGAGCAAGTATGGTAGGTCTGACACACCGGTGTCAATGTGTTCTTTTTTCCATTTCCAGGAGTGTATTTTGAGATGAAAACTAAATATGATTTTATATAATTCTAAGATATTTCAAGTGGGGAGGCGCCCTTCAACTTTTGCTACTGAGTCGAAAGCGTGATCAAATTATTTGTCCAAAGAGGCCAAACTAGGAGGCTACTCAAGGAAACGACCAAACTTGAAAAAGAAGAGCCTATCTAGGTGTCATTCTGGAACAAATGCGAAGATAGTAAGTTTTACGTAAACTGTTTCAGAGAACAATTAAAAAAGATTACAAGTTACATTAAAAACCACTCCTTAAATCAAGGAGAAGAAAACTAAAACATCTATAGGAAAACTATCTTGCCTCGCAATGAGTATGTGTCCTACAGCTGTATATATTAGACACAATTTTTTATAGAAGTTTTATAATTATCTAAAAGTAAAACTGCAATGTAGAGCCAGTGACTGACCGAAGAAGAACGAAATTGAGGAGGGATCGAGATCGGCCATCCACAACCGAACGGACCATTCCGGGAACGAGACCACCCGCTATCCTTCTGGGAACGAGACCAGCTGCGAGCATCGCGGAGAGTAAACGGCTGTTCCTTAGAAGCCGTCCCTGGTCCTTCAGTTCACTTCAGCGAACCGATCCTTCCTACATCTACATCCACATACACACTCTGCTAGCCACCGTACGGTGCCAGCACGAGGGTAGCCTGTACCACTACTACTCGCTCCCTATGGTGTTCCACTCGCAGATACAACGAATGGAGAATGACTGTGTATATACTTCCTTATTGGTCGTACATTATATTCGTCGTCCGTATGCGAAATGTGTGTTGGCGGCTGTAGGATCGTTATGCAGGCAGCCTTCAAATGCCGGTTCTCTAAATTTTCTCAGTATTGTTCCTCCAAAAGAACGTCACCTATACTCCACGGACTCATTCGAGTTCCCGAAGCACATCCGTAGCAACTGTGTGCTGTTCAACCCCATCAGGAACAAATCGAACAAGGCTGTTTCTGAATTGCTTCGATTTCTTCCTTTAATGCGAACTGGTGTGGATAAAATAAACTAAAAAAGTGCTCAAGAATAGGTCGCACTAGAATACTAAATGTGGTCTACTTTACACTTGAAACTTCCTGGGAGGTTAAAAACAGTTCGCCGGACCGAGACTCGAACTCGGGACCTTCGCCTTTCGTGGGAAGTGCTCTACCATCTGAGCTACCCAAGAGCAACTCAGACCCTATCCTCACAGCTTTACTTCTGCCAGTACCTCGTCTCCTTCCAAACTTCACAGAAGCTCTCCTGCGAACCTTAAATAACTAGCACTCCTGGAAGAAAGGATATTGCGGAGACATGACTTAGCCACAGCCTGGGGGATGTTTCAAGAATGAGATTTTCACGGGGCGTAAGTCGTGCTTGGGTAGCTCAGTTGGTAGAGCACTTGCCCGCGAAAGGCAAAGGTCCTGAGTTCGAGTCTCGGTCCGGCACACAGTTTTAATTTGCCAGGAAGTTTCATATCAGCGCACACTCCGCTGCAGAGTGAAAATCTCGTTGTACTGTACACTTTCCAAAAATTCTCCCAGTAAACCTAAGTCGGCTATTTGCCTTCCCTAGCACAAGCCACGCATGCACGTTCCTTTGCATATCGCTTTAAAACGCTACGCACAGATATTTAAACTATCCGACTCTATCAAACAGGCCACTACTAAAGCTGTATCCGAACATTGCGGGTATGCTTTCATTACTCACCCGCATTAGCTTCCATTTTCCTACATTTAGAGCCAGTTGCCATTGATCACACTGACTATAAATTTTGTGTCAGTCATCTTGTATCATCGCACAGTCACCCATCTTCGACACCCTCCCGTACACCAAAGCATCATCAGCAAATAACAGCAATGTCCGCCACATCATTCAAGTATACAGAAAATAACTGCGTTCCTATCAAACTTCCCTTTCTTACTGCTGATGATACCCTTGTCTCTTACGAACAATCGGCGTCGAGAACATAACACTGCGTTCTGTTACTTAATAAGTCTTCGTGCCACCAACATGCTGGAAACTTATTACGTGTGGACTTAACTTAGTTAACAATCTGCTAAGAGGTACCGTGTCAAACGTTTCTCGGAAATCTACAGATATGGAATCTGCGCATTGCCCTTCATGTAGAGTTCGCAGCATATCATTTGAGAAAAGGAAAAAATGAATTTCACACGAGCGATGCTTTCTTAGTCCGTGCGGATTCGTGGACATAAACTTTTCGGCCTCCAGGTAATTTATTATATTCTAAATTAGAATACGTTATAGAATTCTCCAGCAAACCAAAGCTAAGAATGTCTGTAATGTTGCGTGCCCGTGATTTCGTCTATCTTAAGGTCATTTCACACCGGCGTAGCGTATCTCGAGCTACGTCTTCGGAAAGACGTCGCAGACGTATCTTGTAATGTAATCAAATGGGGCATTTCAGACTGACGCAGATGGCGTCGCTTCCAGCCGAGATACGTAATACGCGTACCTCCAGCTGCGCTTGCACACGTAGCGTCGCTGTGTATCTCGGGTCGCGCATGCGCACTACACTGCACTGCAAGCCACGTGCTCTTATGCTGAGCAGCTCTATTACTGCGTGTTTGTGTGTTTATTGTGCAAAATGTCTGCATTAATTGACGAAGTGCAAAAGTATCCAGTGCTGTGGGACTACTCTAAATTGGAATATAGAGATGCTAACTTGCGTGACTTAGCTTGGGAAGAAATTTGGCAAGTTTTAAGGGAGCCAAGTAAGAATGAAAATTTCTTTTCGTCCAGTATTTAGGTATAAGTAAGACTGCAGTATTAAGTCCTTATTACGGCTGTACAACTTTCTTTTCCTTGTTATAAAAGATTATTTGGTATGTTCGTATTCTCCTCAATTTTAGTTACTAAGAAAAAGCTATTCTTCAAATAAGCAGTCAGATTCGGATAATGTGGCCACTACTAGTTCTTCTCTACTAAAATAAACAATACTTCTCTATATATCGATATACTTCTTAATCTAGCCATTCTCCTGGCTAAATGACTGAAAGTAACATGCCGTGTACAATTCAATTAGTATCGTGTATCGTGATTTTTTTTATCTGAAAAGCTGCAAAAACCTTGTTTATAAAATCCACAGGGTATATAGAAGTTGATGTTGAAATTAGAAGGTGACCATTATTAGTTACTCTTTCCCTCTATTAGATGCTAATGAACAGTAAAATAAAAATAAGATAACAATATCATATTTCGTCTATGATGGACTAAATCAGGAATGTGGGACCGTTTTTGATGACAAAGACACATTGAAATAAACTTTTCTGTGTTCGTCACATTGTTTTTCTTCTACGACGCGTATCGAGGGTTTGCCCCCTCTTCTTCTGGTGTTTACTATTTGCAAACAATTTGTCTTTGCCAATAAAAATAATCATCAAACATTATAATTACGTATTCATTAGCGTTTATTTGCAGAAAGTAGTCACAATAACATACTGACAAAACTGTTACAATAATCTTAATGAAACAATAATCTTAATGAAAGTTTGTGGAGTATTAAACGAATGCTTATTTTTCATAAGTGCATTGTAGTTACGTGTTAGCAATGTGCCGCCACTGCCAAGGCACGCTTCCTTCAGGAGAGTTAAAGAAATTGACAAAGTGGTTTCTTATTGCGGCGTTCTCCTTTGTAGCTGCGGCAGCAGTTTTTTCAAGAGGTTTCCAGCATGTACTGTAGGCGACCAAAATTTCTTCTAGTGACCCAACTGTTGTAACGTCACATTTATTGCACAGATAGTTGTGTAGTATTACTGTGGCTTTTATTACTTTATGTACAGAGTCAAGGTTGCACTGCAATGGCCGAAAGTACAATCTCCACCGTTGGGCAAGTATGGCGAAAACGTTTTCAACAACACGTCTGCACCGACTCACTCTGTAGTTGTAAACTCTCTTCTCATCGTTAAGATTTCTGCGTGGGTAGGGGCGAATCATGTACCGCTGCAGGGGGAAACCCTCGTCTCCCACGATAACATATGGAACAGGGGATCCTCCTGGTACTAGTGGCTCGTCTTTTGGCACCCCAAGGCTGTAGGTAGACAGTCTTTTCCCAAGTGTGCTATTTGAAAATATGATGGAATCACATTCCATTCCGTATGAGCCCACGTCTACGGTTATGAACTTATAGTTAGCATCTACCAAACCCAACAACACTGTAGAGTAGTATTTTTTGTAATTATAGAAAGAAGATCCAGATGCAGGTGGTGCCTGAATTCTGACGTGTTTTCCATCTATTGCACCGATGCAGTGAGGGAAATTCCACCTGTCGTGAAATCCCGCAGCAACGTTCCTCCAGAAATCTTCAGTGGGTGTTGGCATGTACAACGGTTGCATTGTACGCCACAAAGCGTCACTCACTTGGTTTACGATCGACGATACAGTACTAATGCCGACTCTGTAGCTGAAGCTTATAGTAGTGTATGAGTGTCCAGTAGCGAGATACCTGAAACAAAATTGTTGTTACAGAGGCTGTTCTAAAAACGGACTGGAAAAACTGAGAGATGCCCATAGGAATGCCCTCAAAAGAAGAGAGACAAAAAGTGGTCAAGCTGCAGCAAACTCAAAAAAGTGGAAGTACGAGAAAGAAATGGAATTTTTACTTTCCGTATTGCCAGCTCACAGCCTGTAAGTGTTCTTTTGAATTGAAATTTTAGTACTGTTATTGCACTGGTGGGAACTTTATAAATAAATAACTGAAACGCATTCCTCTGGTGAGAGTAATTTTTTATTTGTTTGTTGAAATTAATTTTTTCAGACACGACAGTAATATTCCTGATATGGATGACACGCAAGTTCCTGAAAATCAAATAAACGATGATAGCATTGTTAATGCTAAAGCTCCTGCTGCTCCTGATGATGATGAATTTTCCAACTCTGATCACGATGTCAACACAGTCCGGAACAAACCCAAAGGAGTCGACAAAATTCTGAATTTTCTGCAAAATAAAGAGATAAACAAACCTGTTCGCTCTGTCCCTGACGAAATAGATTTCTTTTTTGGTAGCATATCAATGTCGGTAAAAAAGAGTTTTATCCCTCATTGGCAGTGACATTAAGAAACAGGACACAAATTACTGAAAATCCGTTCTACTGCTCTTCCAGGTCCTTTGCTGTCTCTGACAGAATTACAATGTCATCGGCGAACCTCAAAGCTTTTATTTCTTCTCCATGGATTTTGATTGCTAACCCGAATTTTTCTTTTGTTTCCTTTACTGCTTGCTCAATAAACAGATTGAATAACATCGGGGAGAGGCTACAACCCAGTCTCACTCCCTTCCCAACTACTGCTTCCCTTTCATGCGCCTCGACTCTTATAACTGCCATCTGATTCCTGTACAAATTGTAAATAGCCTTTCGCTCCCTGTCATTTACCCCTGCCACCTTCAGAATTTGACAGAGAGTATTCCAGTCAACATTGTCAAAAGCTTTCTCTAAGTCTACAAATGCTAGAAACGTAGGTTTGCCTATCCTTAATCTATCTTCTAAGATAAGGCGTAAGGTCAGTATGGCCTCACGTGTTCCAGTATTTCTACGGAATCCAAATTGATCTTCCCCGAGGTCGGCTTCTACCAGTTTTTTTTCCATTCGCCTGTAAAGAATTCGCGTTAGTATTCTGCAGCCATGACTTATTAAACTGATAGTTCGGTAATTTTCACATCTGTGAAAACCTGCTTTCTTTGGGATTGGAATTATTACATTTTTCTTTAAGTCTCATATATCTTGCTCACCAGATGGTAGAGTTTTGTCAGGGCTGGCTCTCCCAAGGCTGGCAGTAGTTCTAATGGAATGTCGTCTACTCCCGGGGCTTTGTTTCGACTCAGGTCTTTCTGCAGCTGATCGTATCCAAACCATATTCAACTGGGGCCAGCTTGCCCTTTGTCCACGCACTGCACTCACATATCCTACCCATCTTCGCAATGCTAACAGAAGAAGTAAACTATACGCAGCTTGTTACTCTCCTGGCGTGTCACTAATGGACGCTTATATTTAATGAACTGTTAGCTGCATGTTCAGAAAAAATGACAACTAAGCTTCAGACTACCTGAATCTACATTTGCGAAGCGCAAGATCAAACCTTTTAAATATAAAAACACACGCAATGTACGTTACTAAGAATACATAGGAAAAGATAATTACGTAAGTTACTATCCTGGAGTTGGACCCATTCGTTCGCATGTGACCCACCACCTGCGAGCACTGGCTTGCGCTCATAGAGCGTGAGGCAGTGATCACTCCACGCTGGAAGAGACCATTCACACTTCCAAAGCGTGACGAAAAATGTTATCAGTCACGTTACAAATATTTTAGCATAATATTCGGACACTGTCAGTTGAAAATTTTTTTGTTTTCCTCAATTTTGCTGTCTCTGGGGCAGTATTTAATATCAGATTGGCTTACTAATGTGCTGAAAGCCATTTTAATTTATTGACGATTGTTTGGTGCCCAGTTTCTTAAGAACTATAGCTGGGCAAGTTATTTGTTAATTTTCTGTTTTACATTTTGTTGAAGGATTTATTTATGTTTAATAACTGTTTATTGCTAAAATAAGCCCAACCTCCCCCCCCCCCAGTCGAAATCCCACTCCCACACAAATCCTACACTATAGGATTAATCCAGTGTAGCAGTGTACCTGGTTGATTATGTATTATCCAATATGCGTAATTTAAGTTTTAATTTTGATATTATTTTATGCCTTTTAAATTACAGTTTTAATGTTGGTTTATTGACTGTTCTCTGAATAAAGGGTTCGAGCAGTACTGAGTTTTGTGACACTTGTAACATGTGCTGAGTGATTTAGTTCAACTGTTAGTGATCCACTGTTAACGCTGTTTCTCTCACTGAACATATTTGTATTGTTGTTTCCAAAATTGCTGCTATTGGTTTTCAGTCGATAAGTTTTTGCTTATATATTACTATTAAAATAAGTGTATTAGGAGAATTCTACTTTATAATTTAGTTATTGGATTCAATATTAGTGTTTTTTCTAAATGGTATCACTGCTAAATTATCATTATGTCTTCACAACGTTCAGCCAGTCCCACACCGTAGCCTACGTTGCTGTTAATGCTCAATCCCACTGCACCAGATTGTTTTCTCGTAATTGTGAAGTCATTTTAGCTGCCAACAAAGTAGAGTTATTCGAGTGTGCGTGTTCGGATTTTGCATTATTACAAATGAACAGTAATCACACTTTCTTTTCCCCTAGTGATACTGTCTAAAATACATATAGGCATAACTGTAAACTGTGGAGACACCTGCTGTTATTCTGAAAATCACTTTGTAGGCTGCTGAGTTCTGAACTGTGAATCCTCAAGAAGTGAAATTCCTAGTGTGACTTATGCTTAATGTTACGTTTTCCCTCTTCAGATTGAAATCAGGATGAATGAAATTTTCTTTGGTGCCGATTTCTCTTTTTTGATTAGACTATGACCGTCCTGAATTACATTTACGCTCGTCCACGTCACATTCTCACCCTGCGTGCCCATCACATTACTTAAGTTCATAAAACTGAATTGGCCGAATAAATGAAGAGACAACTATCTTTCTTCTGTGCAACAGATAATTAGGCCTTGATTGGTATGTTGGGATCAGAGATGGTGACGGCACGATTAGTCTTCCTAAGTACCTCTCTCTCTGGAGTTCAGTATTCATACATAGGCGTCTAACACATGAAACGCTCTTCAGGCCACATGTGAGATGGATTCAGAGATGAGGCTGAGCAAGACGTGGTGCGATTAAATATCAAGATATTCATGAAACACAGTGCAGAATTATTAAGCATCAAAGAGACATCACGTATTCGTCAAAGTAAAAGGTGGGAATACAATTCCGCAGTACATGAAACCTGTGGCACAGAGAACTGATCTCTAGTGTTTCCTTAGTACATTCTTATGAAGGGAAAATCAGTAATATAGTATTATTGATAGAACACAGCCCCATATAAGAAAGGTCAAGTAAAATATGTTAAATGAGCACAAAATTCACATTTTAGTTGTGTATCTATACTTGCGGAACCCAAAAGCATTTACACTTATACCGTGCTATCTTACAGGCCAGTAGAGAGCCAACGTGAGTTTCAGGGACATGAGTCGAGCCTGACAGGGCATTTCCACAACCATTACATAAATAGGAACAAACGTATAGGTATCAGTGACTAAAAGAAATTTCTTGCATAGAAAAATGGTCCCCGTGCTCGGGATTTCAAGTCCTAGGATGTAGAATCAGATTTCACTCTGCAGCGGAGTGTGCGCTGATATAAAAATTCCTGCTAGATTAAAACTGCGTGACTGACCGAGAATCGAACTCGGGACCTTTGCCTCTCGCGGGCAAGTGCTCTACCATCTGAGCAACCCAAGCACAACTCGCTTCCCGTCCTCACAGCTTTACATCTGCCAGTACCTCTCATTCAGGAAACATCCACCAGGCTGTGGGTAAGCCACGTCTCCGTAATTTTCTTTCTTTCAGGAGTGCTACTTCTGCAAGGTTCGCAGGAGAGTCTCCTACCTTCCTAACTTTACAGAAGTGTGAAGCTTGGAAGGTAGGAGACGAGTTACTGGCAGAAGTAAAGCTGTGAGGAAGGGGAGTGAGTCGTGCTTGGGTAGCTCAGTTGGTAGAGCACTTGCCAGTGAAAGGCAAAGGTCCTGAGTTCGAGTCCTGGTCCGGCACACAGTTTTAATCAGCCAGAAGTTTTGTCCTAGGATGTAACTTAGAATGACCGTGTAGATACTAAGGAGATTCCCTTTAATTGGCAGGCTAAAGGCTAGAATTTACCATGTCTCTAAGAAATTGAAAAATCTGAAAATGGGCAGAAATTCTAGCAGTCAATCGTTAGATTCACTACTGTAACATATGCACTTGACATTGCAGTTAGCAATAGCAGCAAAGTACGGGACACGGGCTAAAGGCAAGAATTTACATTGTCTTCAAGAAATTCAAAAATCTGTAAACGAACAGAATTTCTCCACGCATGCTGGTAAATGTTAGGTACACTCATTTCAAATCTATTATTTTATCATTGCCATTTAGCAGTGGCAGAGTAGTATAGGATACGTGGGTGGCAGAAGAACACAATTTACACTATCAGATGAGATGGGAACACCGTTGTGAATATTATAAAATCGCAACTTGCAAGTCAGCACGCGAGCTTATAAAGGGTAGAACTACACTGCAAATACTATAATATTGTTCACGATACTCCGTGCAGGAGCACAAACTCAGTGGCTCCTCTAATAGAGTAAAGTGGATCGTACAAGTTACTCATAAGCACGCGAAATAACGCAAGAAAATGGAAACTGAAAGAAGTCGTGAAGCACTTGTCTCTGCACTGCAAGTAAAAATGAGTAGAAATGATCATGGTCACAATTTATATACAGGTGAGTCCCATACCTTTGACCGTGATGTCACAGGATTTTACTTCAGGGCGCCCTTCTTCAGATCGTCCACAGTGAGTTCAGTGGCTGGGTGAAGTCCGCATTAGAGAGAATTGCGAACCACATACCTGTGGCGTTGAAGACAGACTGCTGCCTCTGTCAATGACCATCTCTCTCTGCTCACTTCACTACTCACCGATGAAATTGGATGGCAGCCCTGCAAACCCTGAACATGATGAGAACTACTTCAAAATACTCTCACACTCCCATCCACTCACCCACACACATTTACAGGTAAAGCAGGAATCAAGCTGGCTCGAAGAGGTAAATAAACAAGTAACCGGTCCTCCCGTTTACAGAGACTGCAACAGAGTTAGATAGTAACTGGTCTAAAACTGCCAGTATACTAAGACGCCAGACACACTTAACATTCATGAAACACATTCAACTGAAACGTAACAAATTGATCGGAAGTGATCACTCTTCATTCTACCGTTATATCATACACAGTCCTAATTAACAAAGCACCACGAGGCGAGAACATATGTTACCAGACCATAAAAGTGGTTTTCTTTTGGTATGTTGTGATTCGCAATTAGTTAGTTTGGATGATTTCAGTAGCGTCAAGGTATATTGGGTACTGGTCGGTGGTCGGCAAATAGACTGGTCTATGCATATTAAAAATTATGTGTTGCATGCAGGTCTGGAGTACATGGGAATGTAGTGATAGTCCACGGACTTTAGTTAAAAGGGTTAAAGTTGTATCTTGCAATTCGTTTTTGTATATGAAGGAAATAGTTAAGTCATACTGTCCGTAAGATTGATGTCCCATCCTATGGTATGGATGTGCTGAATTGTGGTGGCAAATACTGCACTACTATTTCTACTTTGTATTATGTAACGCTTCTTCTCTTACAATCAAATCTTATATAGCAATTTTAGGAGTTTGTATGGTTATTTAATAAAGTGTTGCAGTACAGTGTCAGTAACAATATGCCACTTCAGGTTCCTGTACTCCAGACGGTGTGACTCAGCCAACATGTCATATGGTCATCACAACGCATCTACACTGTTATCGCTTCTGGTCCATTAATCGTTCCCCAGTGGTACGTTTATGACTAAGCACTGACTGACATATTGCATGCTTTATGTATTTCTCTTAGTTTTCTTTGATTAGCACGTGGGTGAGGAGAAGAAGAAACCGAAAGAGACACACATACCTAAGTAGTTCATCGAACCAGGCAAGTAGGACAAAGCGAACGGCCGAGGGACAGGCAGCCCTTGGCAATGCTAATGGTCGTAGCTACGCTGACACCAAATGAATGAGCTGCTGGAGCACCAACAGATAAATTTCTGAAACTTCCTGCCGGTCCGGCACACAGTTTTGAACTGCCAGGAAGTTTCATGTCAGCGCACAATCCGCTGCAGAGCGAAAATCTCATTCTATAAAAATATCTGGCAACCACTGATCGACCATCAAACTATGTTTTTGCTATAGCGTGATTGAGCTGCGACGCAACGACAGCCGATTAGGCTAGAGTGTGCTGAGTGGTGCACTACATGACCTGAGGATTAGCGTCACTTACTAGGGAGGAATGACGTATGAGGACTGGCTACCACAAAACCAATCGAGATGATGGTTTGCTATTGGTGGACGATCTAGAGCTGCAAATGCAGACAGTCACATGAAGTCAATGACCCCTGTGTAACAAGAACTCTCGTAGCTGCCACCCAGTAAATTTCTGCATACCATTTTATCGTTTAACTCAGCATGATCTCTGCAATCGACCTACCTGTCTTGATCAATAAGTCATCCAGACTCCTCTTAAGCGTGCTGAAGAAAGGATCAGGCAGATTAGAAACTCGTCTGCCTCAGAGATCCAATATTTTTAATATTATTCGTTTTTCATTATTTAATGTTAAATGGACTGTGGTTCTATCTTGTAGGCTTTGCAGATCTGATTTCCTGATTTTGGTTCAAATGGTTCAAATGGCTCTGAGCACTATGGGACTCAACATCTTAGGTCATAAGTCCCCTAGAACTTAGAATTAATTAAACCTAACTAACCTAAGGACATCACACACACACACATGCCCGAGGCAGGATTCGAACCTGCGACCGTAACAGCCCCCCGGTTCCGGACTGCACCGACAGAACCACACGGCTACCGCGGCCGGCGATTTCCTGATTTTATATGCTTATGATTTGTCATCATAGATAGTGACGAGAGACTTCCGTTTTACTTTCGGTCTACTTTACAAACAAAATTCTTTTTAAACTGTGTTTATTTTTTATGTTTGGGTGCTTTCTGATTTTATTGTTGTAGCCTATATGGTAGACACTTGTTTACATAATTTTCTTTCAAAAATTCCTTTGTAAATACTGATGAAGTTTGTTTCGTCATGTGAAACTGGAAAATATTCCGCGCTGTTGTTTTGAGATGAAAGAGGTAGTGATGAAACACATCGGCTATTCGGGTCACCGTGTTTCGTAAGCGCACAAGTGTGCCGCTCGCCACTCCGCTGTTTTTCCGAGGTATCGTATTTCTGACACGCTGCAGTGCCAGGCTGGCGACCGCAGTATCTCTGAATAAGCACGTATGGTATATCTCACGCAACTCAAGGACTTTGTTTTGCTCAAGCCAGTCAGATACCTTACCATGAGTTTCAGTTAGAGGAAAGTGTGACTTGGCTGCAGATCATTCTGGGCTATGTTTTGGCTCTGTATGATGCTGGGCTTGCATTTTATCATGCTACTGTACATATTTGGATGAAATGGCTACGTTCTTCTGACTTAAACCGCACTTTCCACACCTGTTTCACTTATGTCTCTTGCAGGATGTGTGGGTGTTTTTTTTTTTTTTTTTTTTTTTTTCAAGTCACGTTCATGTGGAATAAATTTCTTCACTGCGTGTTGTTTAAATTTTAATGGAACACAATATTCCTTTCCGCTAGGTTTGGATAACGATACCCAAATGTGCTTCTCAAATATTAGCAAGCAGATTGGTATGGTACTTTTTTTGTTTTCGCGCCTATTGTAAAACTAAAGGTTTTATGGCTGTTATGCAGTATTGGTGGCGGTTTGTAATCACCCCCATGTGGCTGCATGTACTACAATTAAAATACTTGAATATTAGATCACATTTATTAAGAGTATCAGTATTCACCTATTCTTTATATTAAAATCCCCTTATTGAACACGAACGTACTTGGCTTTATATATTCACTTCCAGCACAGGATTTTTCGTGATTCTTTGCCCAGTTTAACGTCTTTTTTGCTGTAATAAATGTACACCCCTGGTACTGTTGCCCATTAATCTTTTGTCTTGTGTAGTATTTTCAACTACAGAGTAAGTACTACTGTTACAGTTCGTCATTGAATGCAGTTCGACGGACAGTAACGACTTCTGATCTGTCTTCTACGTAATTTCGTAGAAAATCGTATAGGTTTAAAAGTTCGTTGTCTCGGGTACCTGGTTTCATATAGTACAAACAGCAGAAGATATTGTATGTTTTATATGTGCGATCGGAGTCATTACTCAAAACACTCATAAGTTCTGCAGAATTCTTTACTTATGTTCACTGACGTGTTCCTTCATGAATATATCACATTGTGAAGATTTAACCATTATCGATGAGTATTTTGAGTCAGATAGAGTTATCACAGGGTTTTGCTTGAAAAAGGGTTGTAAATCAGTTATAAATTGTTTTACACATTCTATTGGCATTTACGTAAAAGTTACGACACAATGGCTAACTTTCAGATTATTCCGAGGAATGTGAAATATCATGAGTAAGATTGTCCGCTTGATATTAGACTTAACAGTGGTTAATAAAACGGCATGGAAATAGATCTAGCAGTCGCATGTAGGAAGCAATATCAGTAACGTCCGTGAATGCTGTATGAATTTGCCCAGCTTTGCGAGTAGGAAGGTGGAAAAAGGCTGTTTTATTACGAGCAAGCCAATTATAGAGCTACCCTTCAAAAAACTGGGACGGAACCAACATCATCCACCTGTACACAATTTTACAAGATAATTAAGTGGAGATACACGGTAAGAAAACTGAAAAGTTAATTAGATTTGTATAGGGTTGAACAGGTGATGTAAATTTAAAGTGTGTCCTACAGTAAGAGGAAAGAAGATACGTAGAAATGCTGAAAATAGGAAGATTAGGGGTTAATGTCCCGGATGTGACATGAGCGACAGAGCGTAAGTTTCAGTTGGGAGTGGAGGGTAAGAGGAAACGCTCACTGTACCACCTCCGTTGTTGGAATTCGTGCAGCATGTGAAGCGACGACAAAATATGAAGAAAAGGAATTCTGCAATCAATTTGCAACAGGTTAGACCAGCTACAAATATGTTTTGCAAAGCTGGGAGGCAGGCTGAGTAAGCTGATATACGATACGCATCACGTCAAGGTTAGATAACGTCAGAGAACAACTATCTACACAGGAAAGCTACTGAGGATTTTAAAAATTGATAATTAGTTGCAATGAGAAATATTGAAATTATTCATTACTGTGCTAAGTACCATCACTAGAAACACATGGAGAAACAGGAGTGAAATCCGATAAATAAGGAAATCATTGTGCCAGGTAGATTAGTAGATGTAGTGCAATTTTACGTTAAGTCACTGACAACTGATGCAGTAATTCAACTACACAAAAAGAAAGAAAATTCATTGTATGTACTGGGAAACCTGGAGTACATATCATTGAACAATCAAACAGTAGAAAATTCAGACAAGCAAAATTGCTAACTGTGAGAAGAACTTGAGCAAGAATTAGTTGTTGGTAAATTGATAATACAGCTAGAATACAGACAGGAGAAAAGTTTGCAAGTAGAGGACGGACTATAAGCCTCGATTCATTTTAGAGGAAAGGGTTGACAGTGCAGCAGTGGACTGAGAGTACTTGTGACAAGAGACTGCTATCCCGTAGCACAAAGTGAGATGCTGATGCGGAGAAATATATGGTTTATCACTATAGAGCTTCCAGAAAGGTGCACGATATGAGATCACACAAATATGTGGAAGTATATAGCTTTGGTACTACGCAGTAGGAGCTTGAAGATTCTTTGTTTCGACACACTAAATCTATGAACAGGAGAACTACCATCAAGTTTCCACGAAAGGAGTATCATTACATTATTGAAAAATTCAGGCATTAATAGATGTAACAGCGTGTACTATTTAAATTTGAGACAGTTTTAATCACTCTATCATCAAACATGACATCTACATGTTTGATTTAATAAGTGATCGTTTTATGTGAAGTAGTAACAGACTGATATTTTCATCAACAAGCAAACCCAGAAACACTTCTTTATGCCAGAAACTGATCAGTTGCAAGATGTAAGTTGTAACCAAATCGTTTTCAGGAATGTGTTACGTTCAAATCTAATCATCAGTCATACAGCGTTCACCATTATGAAGTCCCACATCAACTGGTGTTTAGGTACCGGTTTTTCGAATTATCTGTGTCTTCCATCATGTTCGTTCATCCTGTAATTTTTTCCATATCTCAAAACTCAAAGAAAGAAATATTTAGAGTCAGATACGACTTTATTTGAAAAAGAGTACTCATTATAAATCTCGACAGATTGCGAATAGATATACTGCGGTGGTATTTTGCTGCATAATGATAATCGTGCATAACTCTGAGGACAATAAAGATATTCATTTAACAATTGTCGGCGTGTTTCCCAACGTGAAATTAGTAAAATTCTTTGCACCTGTGGAGTACTGCCACTGGAGAATGTCTAAAAGTGATAAACAGCTCTTAGAGCAAAACACGTTGAGTAATATGTTATAAACGCAACACGTGCTTTGCACGTTCTAATCCCAAAGCACTATTTTCTAAACGTAATTTGACTACCCCCCACCGCCCCCCCTCCAAAAAACATTAAAAATAACATCACATCGATAAGTTTAAATAAATCGTGAAGATGCTTTTCAGTTGATTTTGACGTTATCTCAAAGTTTGTCAGGCATAAACCCTCTGGCAGACAGCTACATGTTATCGAGTATACGTTCCGAGGGTGTGTTACAAACCGCTTGTTATTTACAGGCAGAAATCGCGTAGTGTGCTAGGATCTTTGGTGGCATTAGCTTTCAGGCCCGTCCAGTGGATCTCAAGAGTGGAAGGCAAAGCACAATGTAGCAAGTTACTTTATGCTAGAGTTTTCTTATGAAGGAATCTAATGAGCCCTGTAAATGTAAATGTCGTGTGACTATGTCCTCCAGTCGAGTAGACCGTTCGCCGTGTGCAAGTCTTTGGACTTGACGCCACTTCGGAGACTTGCGCGTCGATGGGAATGAAATGATATTGATTAGGACTACACATCACCCAGTCCATGAATGGAGAAAATCTCCGACCCAGCCGGGAATCGAACCCGGGCCCTTAGGATTGACATTCTGTAGCGCTGAGCACTGAGGTACCGGGGGCGGACAATGAACCCTGTGATTAACGGTCTCGTTACGACTGTATTATTAATTGCTATCGTTTACGTGACGGATAAAGTTGGGAACATCTCAAATATAACTATCACTTGCAACTAAATCATCATAATTTATTTACTATTCAGACGGAATTTCTAACGTCACTGGAATATTTGGTGACCACACCTACATAGGTGATTAGCGTACCGTTATGGACAACAGTACCAATTACAACATCCATTACTTTCATAACATATTTAGACAAATATTTTCTCATACTGTACTAATCATAAATTTTACTTATGGATATATAGCAAATTTTATTATTTTGTAAGGCGATTTTATAAAAATCAAGTAATTTTGGAAAATAATTTTTAAATTTCTAGACTGCGTGACAAAAGAAAAATGTATCATGTAGAATGAGAGGAAGAAACGAAATGAAAGTTGACGGATTGAGAGGTTATGCCATGTTATTTTAGTGATCTCAAAAGTTTAATAAATTTTACGCAGAACTGGACAGTGTGATCCTATTTATCAGTTTGACATTGCACATCAACTGACCTCGATGTGTACAGTAACATGGTTCGGTTAGGTTAGGTTAGGTTAGGGTTAGGTTAGGTTAGGTTAGGTTATGGTTAGATAAGTTGTCACAAAGCCGTTGTATCCTCTCCTGAGGCAAGTTGGCCCACTATGTTGATGTCATAACTGCCCAATTAATAAAGACCAGAAAACGTCGAATATCGGGAATCGTTCACGTAGTCGGTAATACTTGTCTAGTGGTAGAAGGGAATCATAGTAGATATCCTGACTGGTAAGGGATGAGTGTGGAGACGGAGGTGCGTTTGAAGGTCTCATTTGTGTGTTTTTCTTAAATAACTCGAAAACTGTGGGCTCCAGCGTGTCCCAGTACAAAACTCAACTGCATTAAAATTCTTACAAGTAGTTCCTTCTCATTTTTGTCTGTAGCACTGATAGTCTGCGGATTGCAAACCAGAGTGCTTGGAAACCTCGCACTGATTATGAAGGCTAGTCATACCACTGTGGGTTGCGTAAAACCACAGCGGTAGGGCCAGCTCAGTCATCCTGTATAGCTTACTGTTTGGGTCTACTGTACATTGGTTTCAGTGTGCTATAAATAATGAACAGAGATTATTTCTTGCTCATAGATTAATAAAGTCGCATAATTTAGTAATTAAAAGAGATATGTGTGTTAATCAGTTGAGAAAAAATCCATTTTCAGGAATTGTGTTTTCATTATAATTTTACTTTACGTTTTCTTGCTCTGAGTTAAGCCAATTTATTAATCATTTCACTAAAATCAAGCTCAGTTGTTGTACCCTTTTCTATCGCAAGTTAGATAAATTGGACAGTTTATTGCCACTTCTTGAAATGCTCAAATGTGTATGAATTCCTAAGGGAGCAAACTGCTGAGGTCATCGGTCCCTACACTTACATACTAACTAAACTATATTAAACTAACTTATGCTAAGAACAACACACACACCCATGCCCGAGGGACGCCTCGAACCTCCGGCGGGAGGGGCCGCGCAATCCGTGACATGGCGCCTCAAACCGCGCGGCCACACCGCGGCCATTTCTTCCATTTCAAATGGTTCAAATGGTTCTGAGCATTATGGGACTTAACATCTGAGGTCATCAGTCACCTAGAACTTACAACTACTTAAACCTAACTAAGCTAAGGACATCACACACATCCATGCCCGAGGCAGGACTCGAACCTGCGACTGTAGCGGTCGCGCGGTTCCAGACTGAAGTGACTAGAACCGCTCGCTCACAAATACCGGCCTCCCATTTCAGATGAACAAAGTAGAACTGTCTAAAGGGATATAGGCGAAACGTTTCTATAGTAGTAGTAATCAGCGGCTGAAGGCTTGTTCCTGAATACTTTTTTATTTCCGCCGTAAATTGGAAGCAGCTAAAGTACTGGCTGTAAGGACAAGTAAATTACATGTCCACCCCACTGTTTCTGTTGCTTCCTCCGTTGTCGCGTCTCGCTGCAGCCCTCAGTTAGTATAAATCGACGAAAGTAGGAAGCTTTGGGGTAAATATCGGATTTGCTCCAGCACCCGTTCGCCGTAATTTGCGTTCCTACCATACTGTAATGAAGTCGGAGGAAGAACTCCACAGTTGAACGCCAGCGAACTGTGTACACCGAGCGCTCTGTGGGCACATGAATACTACCGATAGGCGTCTGTTCCGTGGTAGTCATTTCTTTATGATGCTATTTGGACGAAATGACGCTGTAGAGACAAATCTGTGACGACAGCATGCATTCACAGTCGAAGACCGGAGCAAAGACTTTTTCTGTAGGCAGAAGACAGGAATATGACCTGCAGGAGAACTGACGTACATCTTCCGGTTAATTCCTAATTTCGCTATTGCAGCGGGATTACATCGACGTCATTCCACGATATTCGGCTCAAGAAGATTCAGCTATCATTAGGTGAGTGTTTTACATTGGACATTGCTAGTTTACATTGCTAACTTTACAGTGAGATGACAAAAGTCATTGGGTGGTGGTACTACTGACAACACAAGGTATGTAAGAGCAGTGCATTGGCGGAACTGTCATTTGCACTTAGATGATTCGTGTGAAGAGGTTTCCTAATATCAGAGTTGATGGTAAGGTTCGAGTGTGACGCAGATCGCACGAACGCATGCACCAAGTTTGTCAACACTGCAAGAGTAAAATTAACGGTTTCCGAACGCGCAATGAGAGTTGGTGCTAGACGCATGGGACATTCCATTTCGGAAATCGTTAGGGAATTCAGTATTGCATAGTGTCAAGGGAGAGCAGAGAGAACCACACCTCTCACTAAGGACAACGCAGTACCCGGTAGCCTCCATTTAAAGGCCGAGAGCTTGTGAGGATATGTCATTGCTACCTGACAAGCAACACTGGGTGAAATAACCGTAGAAATCCAGTAGAACGTCTGACGAACGTATGCTAACTGATAGTACAGCGAAATGTGGAGTTAATGGGCTACGGCACCTGACGAACACCGCGAATGCCTTTATTAACAGCACGACATCTCCTGGATTCGCAACAACATCAGTCGAACAGTAGAAGACTTGAAAACGGTGGCCTGGTCAGATGAGTCGTAATTTTAGTTGCTAAGACCTGATGGTAAAGTTCGAGTGTGGTGCAGACCGCCCGAATGCATGCACCAGGGCTGCCAACACTGCACTACGCAAGGTGCTGGTGGCTCCACAATGGTGCAGTCTGTGCTTATATGGAATGGACTGGATGCTCTGCTCCTACTGATGTGATCATTCACTTAAAATGATTATGTTCTGCTACATGGAGATCATCTGCAGCCATTCATGGACTTCATGTTCCCAAACAATTTTGGAATTTTTTGGATGACAAGGTGCCGTGTCACCAGGCCATAATTGTTGGCGATTTGTTTCAAGAACATTCTGGACAATTCGACTGAGTAATTTGGCCACCCTTCTAATACTCATGGGGCGAAATCGAGAGCTCAGTTTGTGCACAAAATCCTGCACCGGCAACACTCTCGTAATTATGAACGACTATAGCATCAGCGCATGTCAATATTTTCGCAGGGGACTTCCAACGACTTGTTGAATCCATGTCGCGTTGAGTTGCTGCACTTCGCCAGGAAGCAGAAGTTATCCCATGGTGCTTGCCACCTCAGTGAAATTATGAAGATGGTTCAAATGGCTCTGAGTACTATGGGACTTAACATCTATGGTCATCAGTCCCCTAGAACTTAGAACTACTTGAACCTAACTAAGGACAGCACACAACACCCAGCCATCACGAGGCAGAGAAAATCCCTGACTCCGCCGGGAATCGAACCCGGGAACCCGGGCGCGGGAAGCGAGAACGCTACCTCACGACCACGAGATGCGGGCGAAAAATATGAGGAATTGACGCGGAATAGAGTATCTTGTAGAGATACAATTCACGCCTATGGATGACTAATGACGCGTCTAGCGACAGTTAGTTTTATTAATTTTGACATCTGGATTTTAAATCCGCAAACATGCATCCCGACAGAGATCACACATGCGCCTGCGCACCGTTGACGAAGCTGTATTAGGAGAGGGCGTGAAACTCTACAGAGGTCGTTCATGTAACGACTGCACTTGCGCACGCGTACCAATCTTTGATATGATGTTAGCGATGTGAACTAGCAACCTCCAGCACACCTAAATATGGTTGTATCGTAGTCAGCTGAAAAATCGTGGCAAGAAGTCGACATAATCCGGCTGCAATCGCGAAACCTTCATTGAATATTCTTTACGCGGGAAAATATCAAGAATCGATTTCTTTTTTGTTCCGTTTCCTGGTCAGTTTTTGAGCACCCTCTGGGTCTGGGTTCTTGGCGGTGACCTGTCTTGCCAATCCTTCGGTACAGTTTTCAAAAATGTAATTGGTAGATTCGATGTATTATTAAAATTCAGTAATTTACCAGAATTCTAATGGTGAGTAACATTGTCGGGAATATTGTGAAAATCATTGGCAGTTAATAGATGAGATGGGAACAAACGAGCAGTCCATGTTGTAATATTTACTTATTTAAATGCCTGTAATTTGCAAGATCGTCCAGCATTTCGCTGCATCTCATTCCTCCAGATCGGTAAGCAAACCGAGCGACGAGGCTCAGCGGTTGTCACACTGTACTTCTATTCGGGAGGCTTACTACCCAGACCTGCCATCGATATTTAGGTTTTCCGTGATTTCCCTAACTCGCACCAGGCAGATGCCGAGAAGGTTGCTTTGAAAATGGCACGGTCGATTTCCTTCCCCATCCGTTTGTAATTCGAGCTCTTGGTCCGTCTCTAATGACCGCGCTGTTCAAAGGAATTTAGTCTCTTCTTCCTTCCTTCCTTCCTTCCTTTCTTCGCTTAGCAACGTGTTTTTTTTCACAGCCTCGTTACAAGACAAACCTCATTGCACTTACTTTCAGATTGCGTATTTCCATCTTCATCCTGGTCAATAAATGTTGTTTTCACGCAATACTTATTCTCCACATTGTCTACTTACAACACTCACAACAAGGTTGCGAATCAAAAAAAAAAAAATTATCTACCGGCAGTACATAAAATAATTTCTATTTTAAAGTTCTGGCCATTCCTACTTCGTATAGTTTACATTACGGTCTCCGAATCGTGAAAACGTTTACGTGACTATACATAAACAAAAAGTCTAAATAAGCAATATATGCCTAATCACATGTAAAATTCTGTGTTGTTACAAGCTGTCCGTCACATAGACACACTATTAAGTGAATCAAAATATACTCATAGATCAATAAATGCAGAGTACGGAAAACTACTTTAACAAACTTCGAATTTTGATCGATGCAAAGTGCACGGAAACAAACTGTTTTAAGTAAAACTGTAGAACCAAGAAAGTGCTACACCCTTCTTTTAGGTCGTATTTGTATAAGTGATACAATAATGTGAAATAATAGCTGTAAACGAGAACTTTTTGCTCTCAACGAATTTGTTACAACCGTAAGTGTACGTCATTACCGCCTTCAGCAATCAATCATAAAGAGCAATTGACGAAAAGGGACTGTCATAGTTGACGAAATATTTTTGACATTCCACTGATGATTTTAAAATCTACTAAGAGTGAATTACGGGAGCGTCCACAAGTCTGTCAGACGCTGAATTCTTCATATGTCTCCTCAGAAAGTAGTCCCGAGTCACCGGGTGAGCTCAGTGCTGTTAATTTCTAATAACTACAGTCCCTAGAGAATCGACGTAGCCTTTCCCATCCATACCTCACTGAATGAGACAATTTTGATGTACTCTGTTGTGTGTCGCAAAGTCCTTGTTCCTGTCTAATCAGTTATATAGTCATGAGCACCGAGTCAACAACGGGATCCGCGCCAAAAATATCCGTTGAGTCACTACTTCAGAGTTATGTGAAGAACGTTGAAAATTTCCGTGAAGTAGTCGTAGAAACTTCTCTGGCCGGCAGATGGAATGAGTAGAAATCATTTTAACACATGTAATGAAACAAGCTGATCATATGTGGCTGTACTGTGGCTCCGTAAGCTAAAGGGAGAGTAGACGGGAAGGGTAGACTTCACTGCTTTGGGGTACTGTGTTAATGGCAGCCACTAATAGCTGGCAAGGGTGCTTGCTCTACTCTGTAATGGCATCCATGCTCCAGCATCAATCCTATTTGGGCGTAATGGCTGTTAGCGGTAAGCTGATGGCAGTATCACGACAACAGCTCCGCTGTCCAAATACTGCCCTCCCTAAATTATTAGGCTCCTTCATCAACCATGTTAGAAATTACAAGAACATTTCTTGACGATAGAGACTCTACTTTTCAAATAACATGTATTCTTCTTGTATTTTCGTACGCCTGCAGTCAGTATTGCACACACTTGGTTTTAAATGCTCAAATAAATCATTAGTAGAAGCCAGACTTCCGCTATCACTGCTTCTTATTGTAACATCTTAGTGATTAATGTCTACTCCATCATTCTTGTTTGATTTTTTTTCAGGTAGTCCTACTTTTTTTCC